>NC_141766.1:18639313-18968885 GCF_982258835.1 Parasteatoda tepidariorum
TCGCTTTCCAATGAGGTGATTCGGGGGGTTCGAATCCCAGTGATGGCTGACCGTAGGAGGTTCTTGTGGTTTTCCTCCCCACGTAACGCAAATGTGAGTTTGTTCTGTCAAAAAAGGCAAATTTCTCCCAATACTTGATCCAGGAGTTCCCTTGCTTTCTGGATTGGGTTTAAAATTATAAGACTACGGAGTTGAACATTGGTAGTCGTAAACCCAAAATTGATTCGGCTGTCTGTCCGACGACGGTAATAAAACAAAATATGTGATGGTTCGACTAAAAACTCAAAAAAAAAAAAAAAAAAAAAAAAAAAAAAAAAAAGCTGTCAGGAAAGCTAAAATGCTTTCTACAGGTTGACTTTAGCACCCCAGTGTACGCTAGTTTCTAAAGTTTCTTTCCATATACATAGCTGGATTTTGATATCAATTTTTCGCAACATTCCTTCTTACCCAGAAAGCATATAACCTTATTGCAATCTTTTGTCTGAATTTAGTTTTTATTGTCACGAAAAGATTTGCAATAAAAATCTATTTTTAATGAAGAAAAAGTACTGCAGTTTCATGCTCTGAAAGGATAAATTAATGATATTTAAAGGATTTTTTTTAAAAAAATCCTGTTACTTAGGATTAAAAATATGAAATGGTAAACTTTGTTTTTATATTTTTCGTTGGTTATCATGATAGGGTACACAAAAATGCAGAGCAAAAATCTTTTTCCAATTAGACGAAACAAGGCAAATACCAACCTTTTCCTCAAATATGTTAATAAATAATAATAAAAAATCTTAGGCAAAAAATCTCATTCTAGGTAAAGTAAATTAACTAACATAAAACCTTGTTTTCTGATTTTTTTCTTTTCTTAAGTGCTGCTACGGAAAAACCTTCCTTAGTTGCTTTTACGCAGTATTGCCAAAATATAGTCTCAAGAACTGCTGCTTACGTCATGCGCAACAATGCACTATTATTGCTTGTGGGATCATTTACTAGAAGTTCACTCTTAAAGTTTGCAATTTTGTTGAGAAATTGAAAGTTGAGATTTTGCTTTTCAAAAAACAATTCTATATACTTTTTATATTGTGTTTAACTAGTTACGTCCAAATAAATAAATCTAGTTACAAAATATTTGTGTTCATAAAGGGTTTTCGTTTCGTAATTTTAAGATGAAAGCTTGTAAAAAGAATTCCTTAGTTGTTTTTTAAAATTACTTTTGTAAATTTTGGAGTACCGTGTGAACTCTGAATATCACATTTCGATCCAACAGGCCTAACATATTATCCAATGGAACTTTAGATATTATCCGATTCTTCACACTCAAAATTTCACTGGCAAAAAAAAAAAAAAAAAAAAAAAAAATATATATATATATATATATATATATATATATATATATATATATATATATATATATATATATATATATATATATATATATATATATATATATATATATATATATATATATATATATATATATATATATATATATGTTACGGTGAAACACCGAAATCTGGAGAATGTCGACATTCACGTAGTCGCTTGGTGTATGTCCGAAATATTTGCTAAATACCCTTATTTCTGACTCTCACCGGTGAATGTCAACAATCACATAGTCGCTTTGGTGAATGTCCGAAATATTTGTTATATCCAATTTTATATCAATTTATTCGTTAATATTATTATATTTATTTGATATATTTATATTTATTCTATATTTTAATACTTACTGACGATAAATTAGAAGAAACATCAGTGCTTGGAGTATTGGGTAAATGTATACCGGGCAATGGCACTTGACCTTAAAAAAACATCAGTGTAGGGTATACTGGGCAGTGGCACTTAACCTTAAAAAAACACCAGTGTAGGGTTAAAATATCGAATAAATGTAATTATATCCACGAATAAATTCATATCAAATCGAATGTAATAAATATTTCGGACATTCACCAAAGCATATCTGTGATTGTCGACATACACCGGTGAGGATCCGAATTTACAAGAATGTAATGAAATATTCGATCTTTCACCGACGTATTTGGTGTTTGTCGACATTCACCGGTGAAAGTCAACAACCATGTTCAGCAAAGTCAACAACGGATTTTCGTAAGTTCACAATTAAGCGTCACTCAGCATGTTCAACAGTTACGATCACCAAATATTGCTACTATAATTTCTTTCAATTATTCCTTTTATTACAAACTTATTTTAAGATTCTTTTTTTCTCTAATGGCAGGTACTGAAATTATACGTTCTTCACCTAGGAAGATGCCGGAAGTATATTGTATCCTGACCAACCTAGAGTGCCTAGGCACTCTAGACCAAACTATAGGGACTATATTTCCCAAATTGCGGCTACCCCCCAATATTTTGAAGGTTAAGATTCTATATATATATATATATATATATATATATATATATATATATATATATTCGGAAAAGGAGCGTTTTTATGCCCGATTAACTTAATTAATAGTTAAAACTACATTTTTAAGGTCATCCCCAGGAACCATTAAGATTGACACATATTCAGAGTGATATTTTTTTTTAAATTTGTACACTGACAAACTTAGTAAAGTTTTCGAAAGTGATTGATTAAATCTGTGTATTAAACTCAGTGGCGCGACAGCCCATAGAGGGTCAAGATCTACTGTGCCCATCTCAGTTTTCTTGACCATGGGCTCTGGTGTGCAGGAGCAGATGTTCCGGTCAGGTGGTCAGCCGAACGTGGAACCCCCAGTGTTTAGTTCCCAAGCATGCTTGGTTCTCATTTATCGACCCACTGAAGGGATGAAGGGCTGAGTCAACCTTGCCCGGCCCCAGGATCGAACCAGGAACGTGTGGCACGACAGCGCTTCGCGCTACCGCTCGGCCACCGGGGGTCGAAATCTGTGTATTGGATTTTGTTAATTAGATTCTTTTAATTTATTTTCCAAGATAAAATTCTATCCTTATAGCATATTTTATAACCGTCGTTGTACAGTCGACCTAATCTTGGGTTTACGACTACTAATGTTCAACTCCGTAACCTTGTAATTTTGAACCAATCCAGCACACAAGGAAACTCCTGGATGAGTACCCCCAGAGGTATGATTTGTTATGGGAACATGGAGGACTTTGAGACTCGACAGATTTAACGTGCATCAGTCACCATTTACTACACGGGGAGTCTTCATCCGGCGAGGATCGAACCCACGACCTCTTGGACATGGGCTCACGACCTCTTGGACATGGGCTCAGTGCCCTACCAACCAGGCTATCCCTGCCCTCCTTACAGCTTATTGTAAGTTTTTCATGGTTAATTCTATGAAATGTGCTATTTTCCATATTTTAGCTTCTTTTTTTATTTACTGCGTTAGATGGCCGCGGCCACTTGTTAGTTTAATTTCAAAAACTTTATTTCGTAATTTATTCCCAATATTCCATAAATTTTTGCTCAAAATATGCAGCATGGGAATTTAAAATAAAAATATGCATAAGCATCTCTTGTATTTTTATTGTTAGTACTTTTAATTCATTGTGAAAAAAACTATGGCCCTCTATCCTAGATTTACACTATATATAGGGTAAACCAACCAGTGAAGGAACACTACCCACTGAAGGAACATTTCATATATATTGATTAAAAATAAGAATTTGAAAGTTTTTCTTCAGATTGATTGGTAACAATAGCTTACTGCCAAACAATAGGAAGTCATCTAGCAATGTTTTGGATTACCTGGTCAAATAGACTTCCCTAAAAAATTCTTGAATTTGTTATTATCTCTGCAGCACCATGTTTCTTTGAAAAAATTATAAGGTGATCATTTATATGCTTGAAGGGGAATTAATTGTATGTTATAGTTTTATTTTTCTCACTGTGAAAGAGAGAATTCAAAATATAGTTATTGAAGTTACGTTTCATTTTTTTTAAGCATCATACATAGCATAATAAAGTACTGAGATAAGGGGGTGTTTATTCACTGGATCACCAAACGATGAAAAACCAGTGAAGGAACAAGTGTTCCTTTTCTGGGATTTTTTCTAAGTTAATGAAAATAAAAGATAAACTTTAATTTTCTTGTACCTTTAGTGATGTTCCGCATCAAAAGTATGTTAAAAATACGAAAGACAACTTCTAACCAGTGAGGGAACAGGCATGTTCCTTTACTGGGCATAGATTTCCCAGTGAATGAACAGTATGTGTTAATATGTTGACACTTTAATTTTCTATTCATGATTACAAAAAAAAGTTAACATTTTCCAAGTATTTATTTGTTATAATTTCAAGAATAGGCTTGCTTTTAAATATTTGTATGGCTTATAAATTCATAAAGAGCATTAAAAATTAACCAAAATTAAGTGTTCCTTTACTGGGTGTTCATTCACTGGTACGAGCTGTTCCTTCACTTCAACTTCTTACTACTTGTTATTTGAACCTCCAAAACTTTAAAACAGTATTATGAAAGCTCTCTACATTTTTTTTACATAATTTGCAATTAGTAACAAATATATTGAATCTTCATTTAATCTTTTTATGTTATCCTAATTAATTATTCTAATCGAAATACTTTTTCACACTTTTAAAAGCCACATCCTGTTCTTAAATCTATTTTTGACTCAAGCATGCATTTAATTAAAAGCAGGACATTTTTCCCTTTGCTCTCTGTGGGAAATGCTCGATCTATTTGATAAACCAATTACAATTACTAAGATTTCCCTTTTTCCCTAAATTAAGACATTTTACGGATTTTACTTCGCAAGATTTTCCCTAACATATAACCGAGGAGCGCAACTTTTCGTGTACACTTTCACACTTCTCATGACTGCTCTGTCTAATAAATAATAAATAAATTTTGTACCCTCCTTCCCGTCCTAAGACCTGTTTTAATCCTTCCACTCGGCAACGACGTTATAAGTCGCCAGGATTGAACTGTCGGGAAGGGGGGTACTTACGCAGGGCCGTTTTATCCATTAGGCACTGTAGGCAACTGCCTAGGGGCCCCGCCACGTTCAGGGGCCCTGTGCTACAGAGAAAAAAATTGACAATGTTTCTTAAACAGTAAAAATTTAATTCGAAATTTCAATGACGATTGTCTTGCTCTGTACATTACATCGACGCTATTTTAGTACATTTCTGAACGCATTCCAAATTAGATATTAATATTATGGTAGTTAGTTCATGTATAACGCAGTAATATAATCGCAAGCAATTTTATCGCGGTAATTTTAACGCCGACTAATCAGATGACTATACAGCAACAGCAGCTGTTTTAACACAACACGTTTGAAAAACGCGCAAAATTCTACGTTGTGAATGCACACTTACTGTTCTGGTACCTACCATAGGTGTGTATATTCTATGGCCAAGCTAAAAATAAGGTTGGCAGTACTGGTTCGTTCGTCGCATGACTGGGGAATTCCCCGATCCGCTAAATACATACGTTGTATTGTGTCATAGACAATATTTTTAATGTAATCGTTGAATTTTCACTTCGGCTGAACGTTTCCTTAAATTTCTTCTCATACAGAACCACAAAGGGGAAGAAGTAGCCACCGAGAATTGAAATTAATTAAAAACTGTCTTCGTTCAACTATGTCTCAAAACCGTTTAAAATCATTGGCCTTAATGGCAATTGAAAATGATGTATTGGAAAAGGTTAACTTTCAGGATGTCTTGAACGATTTTGTAACAAAAAAAGTTAGAAGAGTTAATATTTAAGCTTATTGTATGATTTTTTTTAAATGCATATATTAATTACTTATATTCTTTTCGTTTGATTCAATATTTTAATTGAATAATGTGATAATATACTATGTATAATATACTGTGATATATAATAATCAGGAAGTTAGAAGACGGTAGGGGAGGGGGCCCGAGACGAGCATTGCCTAGGGGCCGCGACATGCATAAGCCGGCCCTGTACTTACGGTACATCAAAGATATGTAATATCGCATTTGAAATTTGAGGGTACATCAAAAATATGGAATATCTCATTTATATGGACAGTTGAAAATTTATTTGTCAAATTCTTCTGCAACTCATGGCAATTAATAATTCATCCAGTATCTTCAACAAAAAATAAATTCTTCAATCATTGAACTTTTCGTTTATTTAAATGATACCTACGCCCAGTGGAACTCAGCGATCATCGATTTTCATTTGTCTATGCTGCATGTTATGTCTAAATCTGAAGGCGATGGATACAACTATAGAGCTGAACTTCAATATTTTTCACCCCCCTTGGACAAAAAAGCAAAACTACATCGGACTCCTGATAGACGTTAAAAAGTTTTCGACTTGAAACCTCATCCCTTCCGGAAAGCGTAGCATTTTATCGTCAATTAATTGTTCTCAGCATTAATTGTTGTCAATTATTAATTGTTGTCAATTGTTGTCACCATTAATGACAATTAATTGTTGTCAATTAATTCATGAAGAAATATGATTCCTCTTAACGAAGAAACAAATTTTTTCCCTAGCAGCTCTCATCTTAGCTTTTGGAATTGAGTTCATAGAATTTCAACGCACTTTCATCTATGATGCTGCGGTTTTCAAAATATCTTCTTGGACTAATTCGAACTTTTTCACGTATCCTTTTTGTTAATTTTTTTTACAATTCCCGACCTAAGACCTGTTTTAATCCTTTCACTCGGCAACGACGTTATATATATATATATATATATATATATATATATATATATATATATATATATATATATATATATATATATATATATATATATATATATATATATATATATACACTGCTGGACAATTGCTAAGGACGGATCACAAATTGCAATGTGGCATAACATTAAGCGAGATATGAAGCCTAGTAGGATAAAATATAGTTGCCACACTGTTCAGACATTAGAATAAAGAATATTCATTGTTCTGGAAAGTACAAAAGTTATGAAACATCTGAAAGAAAAAAAAATTTTCATTTGATGCTGCTTATGGAAAAATGGAACAATGCATCTAAATGTCAGCAGGCATCTTGAAGAAAGGTGTCAGTACGGGATATGTCCACTGTGGGAGTGTGATGTAACATTCTACACATCGTATCATACTTTGCACAACATTATTCAGCAGCTGTTGAGGCAATTTATCCCATTCCTCTGTCAGTGCACGGATGAGGGTGTTCTTGTTTGTCGGAGGATAGTTTCGACCAGCAAGTTGCCTACCCAAAGCATCCCAAACGTTTTCAATGGGGTTTAGATCTGGAGAACGTGATGGCCATACGAGACAATTAATATCCTCGCTGTCTGGACAATCCTGAACAGCAAGTGTTCTATGACATTTTGCGTTGTCGTTCGTAAAAACAAATTTATCACCGACAGCACCATGGAAAAGACGAACACGAGGAAGTAGAACTTCATCAATGTATCGTTGGCCCGTCATAGTCCCATTCGCAACCCCATGTAGGCGCATGCGGCCATTGATCATGATGCCGGCCCACACCATGACACTGCATGTCGGATATCGGTCCCTTTCCTCGATATTTTCTGGACGATAACCACTACCACTCTCGTGCCAGATCAGTTGGCGTCTACAATCCGATGACAGACTGAACCTACCCTCATCTAAGAATAGTACGCATGCCCAGTCCTGTTCAGTCCAATTGTGATGCTCACGACACCATTGCAAACTGGCAGTAAGGTGCTGTCTGGTCAATGGGACACACACAACAGGTTTGCAAGCGTATAGACCTCCGCCCCTCAAACGTCTGGCAACAGTTTTTCGGGAGATCTTTTATCCTGTGGCAGCAAGAAACTGATTTGCCACCTACTGAGCTGTGGTGCGCTCGTTCCCTTTTGCTAATAGGACGATGTATCTGTCTTCTGCAGGCGCCGTACTTCTAACACGACCTCCTCCGTGCCGCCTACTACACATTCCAGTAGTTTTAAATAATTTCCACAGCCGTGAAACAATGTTGTAAGCGATGTCAAACTCCCTGACAACATGTGTTATTTTTCGACCTTCTTCGATCTTTCCAATAATTCGGCCACGCTTAAAATCATCTAAGTGATATCGGGAAGACATGCCGAAAATTTCAAGTTCGTCAACTAAGTCTTTCCTGTAAAACTTTGACTTGAAAGAACAGCTCTCCACACGCGTCAAAACCTTTAAAGCTCTTATCAGCGTTATCACGTGATGAAGAGACTTGGAAAAAAAAAATTTCATACGCATACCTCTTCTTACTATATCCCGCACTTATTCTAATTTTCCACATTTTGCTTCCTTTCATTTTGTGGTTGGTATGGATGATAGTGTTATCCGTCCTTAGCAATTGTCTGGCAGTGTATATATATATATATATATACACAGGGGATAGATAAAATAATGAAAACACTTCTATGCAAATACATTTTTTCTATTTCTCAAGAAATTCTTAATCATTTTATAACTTCAGAAGCGTTTAAAACATGAGATTTTTCACACAAATTAATGAAGTTTAAAGCTTTTTAAAGGTTTGAGAAACCGATAATAAATTAAAAATTGAAAATAATGTTTTTGAACATCCTATGCCAAAAAATGTAGCAATAAATTTGTAACTTGTAAGAATAACTTTGATTATTATATGCAATAATTGCACAAAATTTCGTAAGCTTAGCTAAATATATTTATGGAGACATGGACAATTTTACAAAAAACTAATTTTTGCTATAACTTTAAAAATATTATATTGGGTGCACAAATAAGTTGCCGCCGTTCATCACAAGATGGCACTACCAGAAGGTTAAGTAGAAAATGACTAGTGTTAAACGTCTTATTGTAACCTTGTTTATCTGGTAGTCTTATCTTTTAAATACCTTGAAGTATTAGTGATACCGTATTAGCAGTGCTGTAGTTTTGGGGAATAAAACAAACCCATTCGAAATTATATATTACTTGATTAATGAGATATTGTACGGTAAGGAGGATGCAGATATAAAAATGTTTTCATTATTCGTAATTTAAGCAGTTAGAATATATATGGGTGATTCTTTGGAAACATGACAATTCGGAGAATTCGTCTTCAAAATAATCAATTTTTTTTCTTTTATATTTATTTAGTTACATTTTTAATATCTTACAGACAGTAGTTTATTGACATTCGCTCAAAAAAAAAAAAAAAAAGAAAGAAAATAGGAATTCACCAAATTTTGAATGCGTGGAAAATGACAGATTAGTTTAGAAGTTAAGAAAACTGTCATTTTAAGCTAATAGTAAGTAACTCAACTTAAGAAACTCTACATTTTAGAATAAACTCAAAATGATATGGGTTTTTCTACAAATATTCTTTTGTATAAGACTAAAATATATATACACACAACAAATGATAATTACCTTACAATAAACGTTCATACATCAAACAATGATTGTATACGGAAAGAAAACGCGTGCAAAAAAAAAAAAAAAAAAAGAGGAAGATACATTTATGGAGGGTGCCGGTGTCATTTTTAATAAATCTTGTTTAATAGTACAAAATAAAATTTGCGGAAAACACCTTATCATTTCAGCTTTCTTTTAAAAAGTACGAAGACTACAGAGAAAATAGCTTAAAACTTTTTACATTTTTAAGATAATCAAATCGGTTTTTTTTATTAGTTTCCAAATACGATTCACTGCAAACCTAATAAAAAACAAATTTAAATATTTCTCACGCATGCGCAGTATAAAAGAACTACGTTAATTAATCCTATCTTGCACAGTGTTAAATAAATTTTTCTCAGTATTTTTCATTGTCTGAATATTTTTAAAGCTATATCATAAAAATGTAAGACAAATATGTAATAGTTTTTTTTTTTATATATATAAAAATGTCCTTATCTCCAGAAATATTTAAGTTAAGCGTACGAAATTTTGTGCGCTTATTACATATAATAACCAAAATAATTGTTACAAGTTATAAATTTATTGCTACATTTTTTGGCATAGGATGTTTAAAAACACACTTTTCGATTTGTAATTTATTATCGGTCCCTCAAACCTCCTTTATAAGTCCCAAATACTAAACACTATCATATACTAAAAAGTATTATAAAATGATTTTTTCTAAGTATTTTTTGATAAATATCAAAAAATGTAATTAGTATGGAAGTGTTTTCCATTATTTAGTTCAACCCTTGTATATATATATATGATAATTTACACAGAGTAAAATTTTTAAGTGACATTTTATTTAGTTACCTTTTCAGTTCAGTCTCTCTTCCAAAACAAAATCACTCAACTTTGGAGGATTCTCTTTATAGTCTCCCCCCCCCCCCTCCTTTTTAGCTAGAGGGAATTTTCGTATTCTTTTTTTTTTTTTTTTTTTTTTTTTAATGAAGATAAAGGCACTCCTTTTTGTCAACTGCTTTTTTAATAATAATTTTAATAGATGAATTGGGAATGAATAATTTATTTTATTATTATTTCTTTAAATTTTGCAGCTTTGTATTTTTGAAGAAACATTGAATAATTATTTAAATTAAAAGTAAAATTTGTTTATTTATTACAAAATTGTTTCAAAAAAAGCGGAATGAGATGATGGGAAAATTTGAATAATTCTTTGTTACTTTTAACAAATACAAAAATAGAAAAGAAGAAAATTAAATTTTTTTCTTTTTTTTCACCATAAAAAAAAATTAGGCTTAAAGAGTTAAAATAACTTGTCTCAAGCTACTATACATATGTATTGAAAAAACATTATAAATTTGAATTTTATTAGAGAAGAAAAATGTAAAAGAATGGGATCAAAACTGATTTTACCAAAAACTGATTTAAAAAAATATTTTTAAAAAATTTGAGAATATAACCACATATTTTTAATCTATTGATTGAGCAGTTCCCAATGTAAGTATAAAAACAATTGTGTTAAATACATTAAACTACTCTTAAAATGGGTAGGGATAGCCTGGTTGATATCACATTGCGCTCATGTTCGTGAGATTCTGAGTTCAAATCCTGCTGACCCAAGAATCCTATTGTATTATATGGTGACTGGCGCGTGTAAAATCTGTTGGGGTCACCAAGTGCTCCACTTTTCATAACAAATCATTACCTCTGGGGGTACTGAATTGGAGATGGATTGTTCTCTGGTTCAGGTCAAAATTGTGATCTGTGAATGAATGAATGGGTCTTCCCAGTAAAATGGCTATATGGTTGAAATCATATTCTCGTCCATAGATGGGGCCAATGAAAAACAAGAAACACACCTCTGCCATAAAATCGCCTGGTTTCTCAAAGCAGGCTTTCTGGTAAAGGAAGGTGGCATTAGTAGCAACAATAATTGTTAAAATTTTAAACACTAAAAAGTAGTTGCCCATTCAACTAAAGTGTATATTTTGCTATCGTCTTTTTTCAATTTTTTCCCATTTTAAAAGCTACAGTATGGTCCTGCAGTTTATCAACATTTATTTCATGTCTTGACACTGATAATAATACTTTGTATGCACCAAAACTTTTTTTTTAACAGCAGGTACTGAACTTTTGCTCTTCCCCTTGAAGGATGCCGGAAGTGTTGCTCATTTAACGTTACCCAGTGGGCACCTGTGAACCTAAGTCACGGAGGCGAGCAACAGTACCCACAACCGACTGCCACAGAGTTCATAGGGTGGGCCACATTCACACGCAACAGAAGACAACACACAGAGAGAAATATCCATGCTCTGAGTGGGATTCAAACTCGCAGCCATTGGCTTCGTAGTCAGGCATGCTAACGGCTCGGCCACCTGGCTGGCATATAAAACTATCATGTCTCTGTGAAACCATCATCTATACTATTTGTGCTTCAATAAGAAGTGTTAGAATGAAACTACTAACTTTTATGCCAATTTTAACCATCCAGGGAGAATTTTGTATAACTTGACACTTAAATTATGATTTATTGCTCATTAAAAATTTGATAATCTTTCACTGGTTTCTGATGAGCCTCTAGATTATGCTACAATAGTATATTTGAAAGTTTTTTTTTTATCTCTCTCTTATACCAAGATATTGATGATGATATTTGTTTTTACAGTGAGGTATATATGCATTTTACTTTGCAAACTGTAAAAATAATATATATGTATTAGTTCTTAACTGCATATTTATGAGTTCTTAACTGTGAAACTAATAAAAACCAATTCACTGAAAAAATCATATTATTCCTGGAGTAAAGAAAAATACTTTTGAGATCATTACTTTTTAAATTTGTAAATATAGAATTAAAAATATAGATGCCACTGAATTTTTAAGGAATTCATAAATCAACCAATAAATCTGTTAATTTGCCATGGTCTTGAAAATATTAGGATTTTCTCTCGTTTTTTTTTTTTTTTCTTTTAAAATTTTTTAGGAAAAGTTGATATGTTGGAAGGCTTTTTTAATGCTATTGAATACAAGAATCATTACGATTGTCAAGATAAAGGCTGAAGGGAAATAGAGAATCCAATTTTACTTTTGTTTTTTTGTGTTCTTCTCCATGTTAATTTATTTCAGCACAAATGATATTTTTATTTTTCTTGGCTCAAATAATAATTTCAAAATATTTTTCTTCTTTTAGAAGAATCACGTTTGTTCACTTACAGTAAAAATTACTTAAACCTAAAGTTACTAAACCTTAAAATTTAAAATAATAAAAATGCTTGCATTTAGGGATCAAAATATTTTTTATCCCATCTCTTCTTTTTTCAATGCTTTTTAAGAATATTTTTCACATTTTAAGAATAGTTTCTTTTTAGTCCATATAAATATGAATAACTATTGCACGTAAAAATAAGGAACAACATTTAAAATATCTTTATGTAATGTTAAATATACAACAATACCAAAATGAATTAATACAGCAGGAATACAAAGTTTGATTCATGCTATAAATCACATGAAATAAATTTTTCTCACAGTTTCAGCAGAAATTAAATAACAAAAATTACAAAACTAAGTAAACAATAAATTCAAAAACAAAAACATACAAAATATTTTAATATAATTTTACATCTCTAATGGAACATTATAAATACAATCTTATCACAGTCATTGAGTATTTAAAAATATTTTTAAAAGTTAGAGTGTAAAACTTTAAACTCAAAAGAATTTGAACTATACTGAAAAATATTTTCTCTTTAAACAAGAGATATTAGACAAAAAATTAAGAATATGTACATACAGAAGAGCAGAAAGTAAATATAAGTCATTTAAAAAGGTTCCAGCATCTCAACAAATAGTAAAAAAAAAAATAATAATAATAAAAAAATTGCTATTGAAGTTAAAATTTCAGTAAAAATAAAATCAATAACTGGTACATAAATATTGTCATAGAAGAATCTTTCATGTCTTTGAAAACTTACTATGTATTTAAGCAAACCTTATGGGTTCAAGCAATAAAAAATTTATACCATTATTTTGTTAAGAGTTGTATTAAAAAATTTAGCAACTTATTTGCTTAGATTGTAGTTTTGCAACTAAGTCAAAATGCAGATAGTATAATTATTTACTAGTTAAAACACAAACATCTTAATTAATAATACAATCGTTTTAAGAATAAAATATTCCATTATAAAGACCTAAAACAATAGAATTTAATATATAGAGTAATATAATAGAATATAGTTTAAATAATAGAAACTTCTTGTAAATCTTTAAAAAGTAAATTCTTTATAAGAAACATTGGTAATATATAAAAGAAACAATGAATAAAATCTTGCGTAATTTCAGCTGTTTATTAATGTCAATTAATATACTTTGAAAAATAGATCTTCTTAACTTCTTGAATAAATCACTTATTGTGTATCAAAAGTGCGATACTTTATGGTTGTTTGAATATCTTTAATTTAGATATTTATAGTTTCTTTAATTTATGTAAATACATTCAAATCTCAATATTACGAATTTGAAGGGAGAAACTAAAAATCTTGTGTTAACAAAAATTCCTGATGTTGAAAATAGAATACTTCCTTCAAACTCAGTCGAAAATATCAACTGTACTGACATTTTAAAAGTTGAATAACATGTTTTTACTTAAAAAGACATTTATTTAAAGCAAGATTAATGTCTCTGCTTTTTCATTTTATTTTTTGTTTTCCTGAAATTCTTTTGCTTTGCCTTTTCCAATTTATTTCCAGATACCTTAACGTCTTTTAATATTTCTGATTCTCCCCAATTACCAAATACTGAAACATTTATAAAAAAGGTTACTATTAACTAATGAATAGCAATTTCTTTTGAATTCATTAAATTAGCAAGTTCTGTCTTATTTTTTTAAGCAGATATGCATAGCTTCCCTGTCTACTTCTTTAAGAATGGATATATGAAACAATTTCTTTTCCAACATGATAATCTCTTTCTTATGAGAATTTTAAGAAATGAATCATAAAATTGATTAAGAAAAGTTTTTAAAAATTCGAATTTATAAAAAAAAGCAATTTAAATTTGCAAGAAGCCAGGAAAAAAATTTAGCGATTAAAATTATTTTGTAAAATAGAGGGTCAGGTCACTAAGAAATAAATGTATTTGGTTAAAATAGGTTTTTACCTATTAGCAAACAGATAGGGAAATTAGATTTTGGCCTTTATGTCAAAATATTCTCTGTTAAAGCTCATGACATTGAGGTTTGACTTTACTTCCATTGGGTCTTCACTATAAAAAAAATTTAACAGCTTATATTGGATAAATAATCTATCCTTAAATTAAGCTGAATTAGAAAAAACAAATGACCAAAAATAGAATGTTTTAGAGAAATTTTTAAGATCAAATATATAACTATTAAATCTGGATATCATTTATGCAAAATAGTTTCAATGTTGAGTATGCATATATGATAATCAAAACAAAAATAACTTAAGAAATAAAAAGAACAGTTTAAAAAAAATAAACTCGTAATACAGTAGAAGCTGTTTTACAAAAATAAAGCACTGGAAGTTCCTTTATAACATTATTGACTAATTTACAATCAATTCAATATTATAGTAAAATAATCCAATGTTTTCCGAAAAATATAAAAATAACTTCCTTCTAAAAGGATAAAAAAAATGTAAATGGTCCACATCATTGAGTGCAAGGCTCCAGAAAATCAGCTTCTAATATAAGTTCAATTTGTTCTGCCGTAGTTTGAGGATATTCTGAATCCGGCAATGGGAGACTTGAAATCAATGTATTCAAATCAGGAGCTGATCGAGATTTGGAAATAGGATAACTCTTACAATCATCTTTAAGAAACTTAACTTCATGTTTAACAGTTTCATCTGATGATGCAACAAAATTTTTAATATTTGATAATGTATTAAAAAATGGCTGAAGTTGAGTTATAGAGTTTATGCTAGGCATAGTAAGTAATAACTGTCCAGGAACATATGGAAGACAATCATTGCAAGGTACCTGTAAAAGTACAGCGACAAGTGAAATAAATGTTTGTATGCTTAAAATGTAAATAAAAATACAAAATTTTTAAAACAATGAAAAATTTCATACGGAGTAATGTGTTTGATAAGTAAATTAGCACATAATCAAGAATGAATTATTATCAGTAGATGAAGCAAACATGATATGTTCGACTGTATGAGAGATGTGACCTACATGATCGAATTGTTTTTATTCGATTTAAATGCCAAATATCTGCTCAATAATAATCAACAGTTCATTATGCCTTAGAGTTTAATTTTTAAGCTATTTACATGGAAAACATGATCTGCCTATTGTTTCACATTTTTTACTAAGAAATTGTAAGAATGCCCGTATCACAGAATGTAGAAATCAACAAAGAATCATATTGATCGGGAATAGCAACATTTTACAAATTCACAGGCAAAATTTTAAAAAAAACTATCATCTTTAATGTGCAGCATTAGAAAACATAAACAGGCTTAGATAAAAATCACCATTAAGCAACATCATATATATCCGTTATTTGTTAAATATCCATTATATATATCCATAATTGTTTTCTGTTTTATATTTCATCAGTAAATAAAGTTATTTTAATTTATTTTTCAAGTTGTTATCACCCAAAAGTCTAGAGTTAAGAGTCTAGTTTTGTCCAAGAATGTGAGGACCTGTTTGCAAGTTAAACCCTAATTTTCATCACACAGAAAAGCATCTTTTGGGAATAAAAAGGTAGGCTATCCCAAAATCACAAAAAAATTGATGAGTGTATAAGCAAATGATAAGTAAAAATATTGAAAAAAATTCATTTATTCATCTATTTTTTAAAAACCTTTTTTTACGGAACGGTAAAAATGGAAAAAATAAAACAGTTTCTGTAGTTAAAATAATAATAAAGGATGAATTAAAATTATATTTCTAACTTCTATGTGCAATAATGCATGAAAAAGTAAAATAAAGAATTTTTATTGTACAGGTTTCAGAAAATATAGTCTAAAGTCTGAAAGTACTTTCCTTTTATTTACAAAGTAAACATTAAAGCTTCAGTTTAATTCTATTCATAAATGCTTCACCATATTCCTAAAAACGGCTTGCATGCTCTACTCTGATTTTCATCATCACAGAATTTCAAAAAAGAAAGACTCATAATTCATTAAAGAATTTTAATGAACATGAGCTAAAAGAATACAGAAAAACACTTTGCAATTTTTTTTTATTTATTTATACATTTATTTTTTGTAACGAAGACATGTGCAAGCAACGTAACAGTTGGGCTGAAAAGTTCATAGGCTGACACATAGATGGGGCTACTATTATTAAATACATATGATTTTTAGTTAGTTCTAACCTTTGAAAGACACGTGTATAAATTTAACAGCTGTTGGACTATTAGTTTGTGAGATATAGTATTTTTAGTGAAGCAACTTTTCTTAGTTTAGAAACAATGGATAAAAAGGAATTTCGTGTGTTTTTAAAGCATTGCTTTTTAGCGAAAAAAAAATACTCTTGAAGCCAAGGCTTGGCCTGGGAAACATTATTCAGACTCTGTACCAGGAAAATCAACCATTGAGAAGTGGTTTTCTAAGTTTAAACGAGGCGAAATGAGCACCAACGACGATGCACACAGTAGTCGCCCCAAAGAGGCTGTTACCAACAAAAACATCAAAAAAGTCCACAAAATAATTTTAGATTACTGTAAAGTGAATTTCATCAAAATATCTGAGACTCTAGAGATATCAAAGGAACGTGTTGAACATATCTTGAATGAATATTTGGGTATGTGAAAGCTCTAGGCAAAGTGGGTGCTGCACGAGCTCCCAATTGGACAAAAACAACAACGAATTGATGATTCTGAGCTGTGTTTGAAGCTGTTTAATCATAATAAACCCGAATTTATGCGTCAATATGGGACAATGGGTGAAACATGGCTCCATAATTTCACACCGGAATCCAACCAACCGCCAGTCGAGTGAACTGCACGAGACGAACCAACTCCAAAGCGTGGAAAGGTGCAACAGTCAGCTGGCAAAGTTATGGCATCAGTATTTTAAGATGCTCATGGTATAATATTCATTGACTATCTTGAAAATTGAAAAACCATCAACAGCGACAATTATATAGCGTTATTGGAGCGTTTGAACTACGAAATCGCAGAAAAACGGCCCCATTTGAAGAAGAAGAAAGTGCTGTTTCATCAAGACAATGCACCGTGTCACAAGTCAATGAAAACGATGGCAAAATTATATGAATTGGTCTTCGAATTGCTTCCGCATCCACCGTATTCTCCAGATCTTGTCCCCAGCGACTTTTTCCTGTTCTCAAACCTCAAGAGAATGCTTGCTTTTAAAGAAATTTGGCGCCGATGAAGAAGTAATCACCGAAACAAAGGCCTATTTTGAGGCTAAAGAAAAATCGTACTATAAAAATGGCATCGAAAAATTATACGACCGCTATAAACGTTGTATCGCCCTTGAAGGAAACTATATTGAATAATAAAATGGAATTTTATCAAAAACATTTTTTTTTCTATGTTAGCCTACGAACTTTTCAGCCCAACTGTTAGCTTATCTATCTTATTTGTATTTAACGTTATTGCTTTTCAAAGTTGGAAAGATAATTTTGAGTCTAGAACAGCATGCATCTTGCCTCCTCTAAAAATCAAGTATTTCCGAAGGATTATGAGAGATAGTAATTTTAACACTGAAACTTAAAAAAAAAAATTAAGGGATTGTAAACTTTTAAGTAATAAAATGGAATTGTCATCAGTAAAATAAGAAAAATTTTCATAATTACGATACTGAGAATTGGATTATTAAAATTCAGCTGTATAGAGGTTAGATAAATAGACACACACATCATCAAAGTACTTTAGAATATCATTGTAGTTCAGTGACAACAAATGTGTAACACTATAAAATACTATATATTGCAGATTTACACTTACTAAATCTATGTTATATGTCTTTAAATCTAAGTCATATTTTATAGAAAAAAGGGTGTAAAGTTTCTGGTTTTAATATTAGGAAAATAGTGATTTTGTCTTTTGTTTAAATATGAAAATCACCACACTTATAAATCAATCAACAGAATTTCTAAATTTTAATGCTGAATGCAATTAAGCATTAATACCGTATTGGGAATCTATTAAAAGTATAATATTAAAATCACCTTTTTATTTAATAAGTTAGCCAATCTTTTAATATGAGGTACAAATTCTGGAGAAGGTACTTTGTCAGTTGTACTTTCCTCAAAAGTATCAGAAGACAATGGTGGACTATCACCAATAAAAGCCCAGCGGTACCTAAAAATGCATTAGAAAATTCAAAGAAATTAGACATAAATAGAATAATATTTAAAATTAATTTGAATTTTGTCTACCTAATCAATTATTAATTTCTTAAAAGTGGAGTCAAAAGCTTAAAAACTATATTTTTCATGAATTTTTTTACAATGAAATAGAGTTAGAAATTTATATAAAATTATAAAAAAGTGCAACTTCTTATTATAACTGCGAACATTTAGATATTCAAATATTATTTCTAGTAATATATCTAACTCTAATATCTTTTTAAATGGCAAATAAAAATTGTAAGCACTTATTTACTGAAATTTTGAAAAAATTCATTTTTTGAAGTAAAAGAAATAAATGAAAGCTTTGGATAAAGAGTATTAGCTTATCAATGTTAAAAGTAAATATTCAGAGGCACTAACTAATTTAGTTTTTAGCATAGTATAAATAGTGCAATAACATTTTCGTTTCAGTAAAAGGATATAGAATCATGAAAAATGTCAACATATTTTGAAGCTTCAATGGTAAAATAAGTTTTCTGGATGCTTATTGATACTAGTTAGCGCATAAAAACAATCTTCACAACTGCTTGAACTGAAGAGTGAATTTGAGCATGCTGAATGGATTTCTTGGCAACACCTTCTGTTATGTCTTTTCGTAGCTCCTCTCCTCTCCAATATCATTTCTCCATAATTTAGAAAAAAATTTTGAATAATATTTTGTGAACATATTGTATTTCTTAAAATTAAATTCTCTATAATTTAATTTAAAGAAATACAATATGTTCACAAAATTTAAATTGATCATGAATTAGTTCTTAAAATTTTTAAATGATTATATTTCCTTGTTAGTTTTAAATAAAATTTAAACATTCCTTTACAGAAAATGAAATAGCATCATCAATGTTTAATTATAATAACATACTTATTAAAAACTAATTTGCTTTACATCATTACATTTGCTAGTTTGCTTTTTGCTTAAAATGCTATTGAGTTTCGTAAAATATTATATTTAACGTTATAATGCGGACTTAAGTTCCAAATTATGGTAAAACATCAATTTCTAGATACTTAGTACTCTTCATTAACTGTAATGTCTTGATTAGAACAATCAGTATTTGCTATACCAACTAAATTTTTCAATTCAACTGAAGCCAACTAAATATTAAATCAATTAAGACAAGATCAATTAAGAAGAAAACTTTAGCATTTGCTTACAATATATTGTTAAGATCGTTTTATAGTACTATTGAATAAAATAAATCTAACCAATTTAATGTGATGAATTATTAGTTCCAATGAAATATGCAATAAAATAAACATAACCTCTTACATTTGAAACTGTGGAAGAATATTAGCAGGCAAAGAAACGGTCATATCTAAGAGTTTACATGCTGACAAATACAAATGTAACCATGCTGGATGGTTATGAGCATTTAAACCATTACTGCTATTCATTACAAAAGAAGAATCCAAAGTCGACATTCGACGTAAGTGTGAACTGAAATATATACCAAAAACAAGTTAATCATACAATGAATAAGCTAATAATTGTTATTAAAACCAACATAAAAAAATTATGCATTACCCTGTAGATTGCTGTTCATAAACAGAAATAATTTAGAATATTAATTAAATTAAAAATAGATGTATAGAGAATACATTTTGTAGTAATATTTAAAAAAAAAATTTAATCAGGTTAATTTTCTGAATCATATATACTTGGATGATGCCTGACGGAAAGATATTTCAATTTTCTTTCTTTTGACGAATTTTAAAAATGATTTAAACTTAAAATTTTCGATGATTTACTAGAAAGTATGAATAGGTTAATAAAATGGTTCTTAACGTAAGGAATATGAAAATTTCATATGTTTATATTATACAATTTAAAACATAAAAATCGTTCATTCTTTTTACTAAAATTTTCTTGGTTTTTTCCTAAAATTTGCACTGCATTAAATATACAGTCTATATTGAAGCTAATATACTTTTCTTAGTAAATAAATATTTGAAAATAATGAAGAATTAAAAAAGAACAGTAGTGAAAAATGGGCAGCATAACATATATGCTGATATGCTAATAAAGGTATGTTATAAAAATAATGATTTGAAAATTTGGTATAAGATGCTCATTGTCCTTTATTGTAACATAAAAGAGGTTTATATAAAACAAGATGCTTTTAAGAATTAAGCAGAATAAATATTAAAATATATATATACTTTAAAAATATTTAAAAAGAATTTTAAATGCTTTTAGTCAAAATAATTTTGGAATAAAAAATAAGACTCGTCTGCCCTATGAACAATATTGTTCACCAACAACTAGAATGGTGAGATCTAGGCTCTCTTTGCTCATTGATTTTTACATTAGCTTTATTCAATACCCCAACTTTTATATTTTAATTACATACGGGAGTACTTGCAAATACCTACAAAATTTTTAACACTTTTCTTGATTTTTTATTTTGATTTCTTTTAGAAAATTGTAAGAAGCGTAAGTAAACTTTGGCCATAAATTTTAAGAGCATCTGATTGGAATTCCATCTAGTCTCATTAGGTAGAATTAATTTTAAAACACTAAGTTGCAGTATATAACATGCATTTGCAAAATAAGTATTTTGAAAATGCTTAAATACTTGCAATTATTTAACTGTCTAATAAGGAAGGTCCTTCACAGGTAACAAAATATTAACAAAGGAATTAGTTATCAAAAGGATTGCTACATAAAATTATTTTAAAAATAAACTGAAAGCACCCCATTTCCATTTATACTAGTGAGTCTAGCGAGAGATTTATATGTTCCATATAATAAAAATGTTAATCATTATTTGATTTGGTAACAATTTTTATTTAAGTAATTAAAATGATTGAGCTCACTTAATTACATAGTTTATTTCATTTCAGAAACCATTAGAACCAGAACATAGAGTTGGTGATAGTCTATTTAATTTTAAGCATTTATTAAAGATACTATGACTTAACTTTGCATTTGCTCATAGTAATTTATTTTACACCGATATATTTTCAGGATTGCAAAGATTTATAACATTGTAACATTACATATTTACATTTATTTAAAGTTATACATATTCGTAATAGCAATAAAAGATAGGATTGACAAAACATTTTATGGAAAATGAAGGATTTTACATCTATTTACATTTAATTGAAAATCTATTTATTTATACAATAAAAAATTAAGTTATTAGTCAGAATTTCTTGGAAAAAAACAAAGCTTAGCATTTATTTAAAAACCCATTTGGTTAAACCCCGTACTTATCCAATTGATAAAAGAATATTAAATTATTAGAAATTAAGACTATTTTTAAGTGCCATGTGAAACATGTAGAATCACAAAAGTGTATGTTTCTATCACACTAATATCTTAAGTAACTGATAAGATTACTTGATTTTATATTCTGAAACATGATTGCTTGCACTGTTTTTATTAAGAAATGTTCAAGGACATATTTTTTTCACGTTTGAGTTTAAATATTTATTCTGCAGAGTATTTTCACTTGGATATAAAGAATTCTTCTCTCTATTAATCTGAAATTATTATTAAATTATTATTGTATAAATTAGTATAAATTATTATTACATCATTAGCATTTAGAAGTTTTTATATTTTCTTTGAAAAGCATTTACTATTTCACATAAAATTGAATGAACATCTGAAATTCTTGTTCAATTTCCATTAGTGATTTTGTCAATATAATATTTTCAAAATATTAGGGAAAAAATGTAACTGTTCATAACAAAATGGAACTTTTTTTTCTGAAAAAATCATTTTAACCTATGACTAAAGACATAAAACCTATTTAATGCATATAGTTTCATAAAGAATTATTATTCCTGTGACACTTGTAGAGTTTTGGTTTAATGTTCACTGAAAATATCTATTTTAAATACTTAAAAATAATATTTTCATGTAGAAATTAAATGTTTTGTAATAAGTAATAAATACTATGAAAATTGAATTCGAATAGCTTAGGATAGAAAATTGAATTTTCATAATTATTTGAATAGCAACATTGAAATATTTTTTTAAAACATTAGTGAATAATTTTGTTTTCAAGCTCTGGAACAAATGAAGGTACTTATGTACGTACATGCATGCATACATAAGCTCATAAGATTGGATTTTAAAAAATTCAAGGTGTGGTAGAAAATAAAAAATGCAATTTACTAAACAAATTTATAAATTTAAATATTCATAGAATTATGATACCTGAAAATAATAATTTTGGAAGTCAAGAAACGCCACAGTTTTTCTTTAAAGAAGGAAGATTTTAAATTATAATGCTTAGATCAAAAATGATGTATTATACTAAATTAAGTACGGAATAAAAAAGCTACATTTCAGCAACATTTTAACTTGAATAATATGAATTTTTCACTACTTTGTGTATGAAGGATTTTGTTTAGGATAATGTTACCGTAAATTTTTAGCAAGTTTTATTAAAATATAAGTTTTAAACCATTTATAAGTAAATGCCTTTGTTTACTACAGCTGGCTGATAACATAAAGAGATTTTTTATGAAACAATTTTACTAAAAATAAATTTAAAATGTCAAAAACAACTACAAAAGTTCATTACATGTTTAAAATTCTATAACATTAAAACCACTTTAGAGTCCTTCAAATTATTATTACATTAAAAGCTATAATAACTTTTTCCAGCATTGGAGAATATTTAATATTCTCAGCAAATTGGTACAGTAAGCAACATTACAATACTTTGTTAGACAAACTACATACATTAAAAGACTCAGAAAAGCAAAATTTTTGAAATTGTTTAATATACAAACTAATTTAAACTATTAAAATTGATTTGCAAAATAAAAATTGCATATTTTTTTACAACAAAAATTCATTTAGTAAAATTATTGGGTTGAAATAAGTACTGAAAGAACGATAAAATAAAGTAATTGTTTACAGAGAGAGCAATGTTAGAAAGAATTAAAGTAATTAAATTATAAAAGTGTTTGATAGGTTCATTATATTCTAATAAATTTTGAATGATAATCATCAGACGGAATTTTAAACTTTTTTGAGTAACATACTATTCCGGCATGAAACTTTCACATGCCATAGACTTCACCGGCTGAATAATATGATTTTTGAAGTAATATATAATTTTTATAATTTTATACTTAAACAAACAATGGAGTTTTCTTCTTCAGAAAATGAGTCTTATCCTTTTTGAATATTATTAAAAGGTAGCCTTTTAAGATAAAAAAAATAATTAAGCATAAGGAACGGAAAAGAGAAATATAGTAAACCAAAGAAAAAAAGCATGCTGAACAGAGTTTTTTTTTTAAGCACGCTTGGAAGAATTAGATTTGCATGCAGCATTATTCTTATATTACAGTACCTGTGAATTTTTCTGAGACCAACACCATCACTGAAGCAGGAAACACCCATCAAAAAAGAATATAATGTTAAAGAGAAAGAGAGAGAAAATGTAAAATTAGAGAAAACAATATTACTAATAAAAGTCAGCATAACATAACGAAATGCCACAAATAGCAAAGCATATTCAACAAGATTAATTACCAAATTTGTAAAAAAAAGATAATTTCGCTTAATTAAAAAAACAGACACTGTTTAATAAAAAATTACTATAATACTTGTATCAAAAATACATATTAAACATAACAAAAAAATAAAATCAGCATATTAAACTCAAATATTATGCATGCAGCATACAAATGTGAACATATGAGTACCTAAATGATTTAGAGGCACTACAGAAAAAATATAATGATTGAACAATGTAGTTTGGGCTTTACATGTGCAACACAAGTGTTCTGTTTACAGTAATAACTGATGTGGTATGCAGCAAAGATTCTATATAAAATTTTGTTTCTAATTAAGGAACACAGTTGATAGCAAGTCAAAAGCTACAGCCACATTTTTCTTCATTTTAAAAACAAATTACAAGCATTAAAAACAATAAGTGAGTATTTAATTTATTGTCAACAGCTAACAAAAAAGTATCTACATTTTCTGTGTACACTTAGAATAATCTTAACATTTTTTCCCTTCTAGTATTTATTTAATCCTAGGTATTCACATTTGTGTACTAAAGGCATAGTCTTGCTACATTTCGTTATAAAAAATATATGAAAAGCTTGCTTACTTAAAATTTCATTGAATTCAAATTTGTTGCAGGATTTTATAATATTTTTATTAAATCTTCATTTAAGGTTAAACTTAATGCTTCTTAATCATCAGTGTCAGTGTAGAAAATAATTTAAAGAATTTTACTAATTACTGTTATTTGGCCAGTCTTAAGAGTCATTAAGGATTACCATATTTTCTGGCACGCAAGTTGACTTTGACTCTTTATTTGAAACTGACGGTTTTTCATAAGTTTACCTCTCTAATGCTTTATTGCAGAAATGATAGCTAATACTTCTGCTTCTGAGAATATAAAAAAGAATGTTCCATTAAAAAGGTAAATAACATTTAACAATGCTACTTCTTAGAGTGAATTAGTTTTTCTTCCTTATTTTTCCTATAAAAATATATATATAATACAGAAAAAAAATTTAGCATAACTGAAGTAAACAAGAATTGTTGTTTAATGGTAAAAGAGGAATAATGAAAAGGCAATGGATATTCAAAAATTTAATTTATTTGAGTCAATTTGTTTCTCTTTCTTATTTATCAGATAAAACAAAATATAAAAATAAACAAGAGAATGATAACATTAAAGAGAAGTTGTTGACTAGTAGACTTTCATGCTAGTTATCAAGGTTATCGAAATCATTGAATAAAACCCTGGTTGTTGAAACATTAATCAAAATTTGATTAAACCTTACATAAATTATACATTGTAAAATACAACTGGTAAAAAATAAAAAAGAGAGTAAGGTAATTACCTAAATTCTTCAGAATCAACACATAAGTCATACTCAATTTGTGTGAAGACTTGCACCTAAAAATATGAAATTGTTTAAGCACAGTAAAAGTGAGCAGCTAAAAAGAGAAAGTCAACATAACTTAATAATTCAATAATTTTAAATGTTGTAGTCCATTTTTAGAACATGTTTTCATTCATCTTCATCTTTGGCACAATGACTGATTTAAGATATTAATTATTAATATTAGAGAAATAATAAGGAAATTTATTATCGAAGAATTGACAACGTTTTATTATGAATGTCATAATGAAGACCTATGTGCTTTTAAAGAATTAAAAACAAAAGTCTATAAGAGAAACTAGTAATGCTACAAACATATTTTTATCAACAAATATAATTTGTTGATACTCACCAAGAACCTGTTAATGTTCCAAAGTTTTGGAATCAGTTTCTAGAATATTTACCAACCTAGAATATTTACCATAAGTACCTAGAATATTTATATGCCTATCCTCCAGATAGGATAAAATTATCAGGAACCATTTAGTGTCATGCCTGCACAGGCTAAAAATGTGCATCTTTAACCTCTTTAAATTCATTTCAAATAAAGATTATATCTTTGTTTGAAAAAGCGAAAAATCTTATATTTCTATTATTCCTCCCTCCATATTTGCTTAGGAATTTAAAAAAATATTTAATAATTTTTGTATGAAAAAAACAAATACATTTAATTATGTACTAAGTAGTAAATATGATATTCAGCTTCATGCTAACAATTTTTCAATACCGTCCTTTTAATTCTATACAGTCATTTGACTTAAATTGTGGTCGAAGACAGTGTATATACAATTTTTTGCCAAGGAACTATAGTTTTTTTCATTTTTAGCTGCTGCAATAAAAAGTATTTATTATGCAAGAAATTTGTCAGCAACATTTTATGATCATTAGCTTTTCTAATAAATAGAAAATTTTAAATCAATCTGGAGAGGCCAGGATAGCCTGGTTGGTAGGGCACTGGGCCTATGTCCAAGAGTTCGTGGGTTCGATCCCAGCCGACCGAAGACTCCCCGTGTAGTAAATGGTGACTGATGCACGTTAAATCTGTCGAGTCGCAAAGTCCACTATGTTCCCATAACAAATCAATATCTTTGGGGGTACTGATCCAGTAGTTTCCTTGTCTACTGGATTGGTTTAAAATTACAAGGCTATGGAGTTGATTATTAGTAGTCGTAAACCCAAATTTGGGTCGGCTGTTCAACGACGGATATAAAATCACTCTGGAGAGCTGAGATGGTTTAGGGGATAGAGCATTCACCTTCCAATGAGGTGAACCAGGTTCAAATCCCAGAGATGGCTGGTCGATACGAGTTTCCCATCCGTCTTGCACCAACCAAAGTACTGATGTGAGAAATCCTCAATGGTAGACAGATGATGGGTTAGAGTCTCTTAGCCTTCAGGCTAACTGGGGAGATTCTTATGTTCTTCCTCTCCATGTAACGCAAATGCATAGTAGTTCCACCGAAAAGTCCTCTGAATACTTGATCCAGGAGTTCCTTTGTCTTCTGGATTGGGTTGAAAATTACAAGGCTACGAAGTTGAACATTAGCAGTCGTGAACCCACAAGTTGGGTCGTCTTTTCACCGATGGTTATAAAATAAAATAAAAATCAATCTGAACTAAATTTTAGCACGAGTTTTGCTTTATGTAAAAATGTTATACTTAAATTCTGCTCACTTCATGATATTTAAAAAGAATTCCATACTATCAAGTAATATTTTTAAGAAAAATTCTTTGTAATGGTTTTAAAACATTTTATCTATATTTTCAGCTGAATAAAATATTCAGTAAAACCTCCATTAATGACAGCTTCTAAACAATGTCAATCTCCAAAAAACAGTAAGGAATGACTAACTAGAACAAATTAGAACACAAGAACCTCTTATATAGGATTGACGTCATGGTTTGGCAATTCAATTATGCCTTCTACAGATAAGCAGCAACTTTCAAGGGTGGTCGCCAAGAATCACAGGAGTCTTATTCTAACATACAACATAAGCAATAATTCTTAATGTCTCATCAGTCAGTTTTCAATTTAAACAGTTCGTAGAAATTACCAGAACTTGCGCAAAAGAAATAGTGAGTACATGTGTCTGACCAGTAATTGTTTAATGATTTTTATTCCTTGTCTTCCTGTTCAAGATATTAGAAAAGTGGATGTCTGAATAAGAGCTAAACGAATAATCGAAACACTAATGCTTATCGCAAGCGAAAATTCATTACATTTAAGAATAAAATAAAAGTTATTCAAGATAGTAAAAAAGGAATAAGCATGTGAAAATTAGCTTCATTATATGGCTGTATGAAAATGCAAACCCATGACATCTTAAAAAAAGTGATCATTATAATGCATTACAATAATGACTATAATTAGATTACTCCTTATAATTAGCCCTAGCAGCTTTAAACTCTTGTTTGTGTAATTACAGTATTACCAGAAATGCTTAAACAAAGTAGTCACCTAAGCGATACTTGGCCTGATAAATCGTAGAATTTTTTGGATTGCCACCTTTTCCTACAAATGGATGATACAAAATATATTTAAATGCAGGATTTTTGGATATGGTCTTTAAATTATTGTCTTGATAACTTATTGACTTCTACATAGCTACTGCCTATTTGAACTTATGAAACAATTAAAGTGGTAAAGAGCACTTAGGATCTAAATTCAGATATATTACAATGAATAAGTGAAATCACTGCTCAATCATTTTTTGTTTATGGTGATGTGGCAACTACTTATTGTCACATTCCAAAACTTAAAGACAAATGCTCTGATGGATAGCAACATTGTACAATAACTAGAAATTGTTCAGAAATTCAAAAATTGAAAAATAAAATCAGCCAACAAACATTAAAAATACACCAAGGAAATACATGTTAGATTACTAATGCACTAATTAATGGAAATGCACTAATTAATGGATTACTAATGGAAATGCACTAATTAAATATAATGAGCTAAAATAAAGATGAGCTCAATAAATTATTAAGTTGTAGTAAAAATGTATTTTCTCCAATTTATGTACACTGTTTTGTGTTGACAGGAAAAAATAAGTTCCTTTTCTCTTGTTAATAAAAAAAAAAAAGTCCCAAAACATATTATATCATTTACAAATGAAAAAATATAAAAATTAAATCAAAATATTTTAGAAAAAATGAAACAATATTAAACTTTAAATAAAATTGAACAAACCATTTCTGTGATGATTACAGGCCAAAGAGAAGTAACATGATGAGGAGTCATCCTTATTAATAGAACACGAAAGCATAAGAAAATGTGAGCTTGAACGATAGGAACATGAGACATTCTTAAACTTTCTGTCAGCCTTTCTGAAATGCAAAAAAATATTTAACATTTAGCTAAGATAATATTGAAAAAAAGTAACTTTTAATAATAAATTTTTAATTATGCATATTTTTAATTATATATTTTTAATTATACACATTTTTAATAATATATTTTTATATATTATATTATAATAATATATATTTTATGCAAAAGCAACAGACACAAAAATTATAGTCACAGATTTCTGCTAATGTCATTTATTAGAAAACACCTCTTAGGAGCAACTAGGTGAAGTATCATGATATCTTAAGATAAAAAAAAGTAAGGTTAAAATTAATGATAGGATCACAACGTTTTGGATGTATAGCTTTTTATTCCTAAACATATCTTTAACAGATTTAATTTTCAAAAGAATATTTAGTAAACAACCAAGCATTTATCTCAGAAAAGAAAGAATACACATTTCCTTTATTTATAATAAAAATCATTTGCATACTTTTCAAATTTGCATGATATTTCTTAAAGCAAATTAGAAAAAAACTAATGCATTCTTTTGTACAAATTAAACAGAATAAAGTTTAAGAGATTAGGGAAATTTTGGTATCATCATTTTATCTATAAAAGAATCATATGTGAAAACAAGAAAGCATTTCAGTGTTCCAACTATGTTTGTTAAAAGGTGTTATTATTGTTGATTCATTTGCTTTTCTCTCTAAAATAGTCTACACTTTTTAGAATGACTACTCCATTACAATGAACCTTATAATACAGTGAAAAGTTGAGAAATTCCATAAAGGAATTGAGAAATTCCACTTGCTAATCCATAAAGGAATTCAATTTTTTCTAGATCTGTTTATCTTCAAATGAACAACAAATTTAACACTGAAAGCAAACAAATTTTTAATCTCAAGTTTTGTGTTATGTTCTAGAGGTAGAGAAATGCATACTGAACACAAATTAAAAAATTAAACAAGAAAATTTGGTATGAATGTAAAAAAAACAACTTTAAAACACATCATGAAAGACAAGATTTAGTACCAAAAATATTTGTTTTCAGGACATAATTTATCCATTATCTAATTAGTAAAAATGTTGCACTATTTAAATAAATAAAATACTTAACATAACTAGAAACTACCAATACAAAATAATAAGTCTTCACACTTATCATATTATTTATCAAATTGAAAGTATTACATAATGTATATAAAAAGCTAAAGATATCTCAATCTGAGGGCATGTATGATAAATATAGTAGTGGGTATTGAATAAATTTGAGTGATTGAATATTATTACTCAGTACTTTTAATTTTAATATAATTATGGTCTAAATACATGCTACTAAACATTAGGAAAAACATTTACCTTGAATATCGGGCATATATTTTTGATACTGATCAACTTCACTGCAAAATATAACAAAAGCCAAACGCTTTAATAGTTGAGATCGTAATTCATATTCTTGTTCCTTACTACTAAATAAGTTTAGTGATCCAGATTGAGCAACGGAGACCCGGGCTAAAAAAAATAATCAATTATTGAGCAAAGTTTGACTATTTCTTATAAAAGTAATATAACTATTTAATTTATTTGCCTCTAAAAATTATTATTCATTGTATAGTAGCCAATAAAAGCACATGTTACATAGTTGATCATAAAACTTTTGTAAAGTATAGAGGAAGGACTTTAGGACAGGTTAAAAAAAAAACCTTATTATGGGAGGTAAATTTATTATCAAAATGCCTTTAAACCCAAACAAATCAAAATAGCTATAATAAAGTACAAAAAAGGATTTTCAAGAGAATTAGTAGAAGTGAAAAAACATTAAAAATTTCACAAATTAGTGTTTCACAGTAATGAATTTCCCATGAATCAAATGATGTGGAGAAGTCTTACTTCAATCCCTTTCTTGCAATGAAAGTATCATGAAAGACATTAGAGACAATTTCTGAAAAAGTGAACTGGGTTGTTCTACTTTTCTCATCTTTTAATGAAATATACTTAATAAAAATTTACTAAATAATATTAAAATATTTAATTATAAATTACCACTTCTTAAAAGGTGATAACATTAATAGCAACAATTCTGAATTTCATTGATATTTATATTATTTTTATGTATTATGAATAAATATATTCATTACTTATGTAATCCACTTTTCTATTTAAATAAAATTAACACTAAAAAAACTTTTTTCATTGAATTTTAAGACATCAAATTAACTTAAACAATAATGTTATGGGGAAATCTATCAGTGTTGCATACATTACAATTTTTCAACAATCCTATATTTCACTGATAAGAAAATAGTTACAGAAATATTCAATAAAAACATTTAAAATATTTAAATGCTTGAAAAATCATTTTATGTATGGATAAATAAGTTTAAATTATTTATTTTCACATATTTTTTGCTAAACATTATGGTTTCCTCTACATCTACCATTAAGTATATTTGAGGTTCATAGCAACTGAGCACAAAAATTTCACAACAAATAGCAAAAAGATAGAAAATAAGTTTATCGCTGCAGTTTTGAATAAAAAAAAACTTCAATTAGCACTGTTTTGCAAGTCACTCTTTTGGATATTAAACAAATATTAAATAGTTACTTCTAAAACATCTTTCACACAGTAACATAACTTATTTATTGCAGCCCTTTGTTAGAGATATTATCAAATATTTAATCAGTAAATCAAGTATTATACTATAAACTATTCAATCAAAACAAAAGTTTTGCATAAAATAGCTTGAAATTCATTAATGGAAAAAAATTCAGAAACAGAACAAAGAAAATAAAAATGTTAAATATTCACGATTTTAATCACTTTCAGCCTTTTTACTTCATTAAAAAATAAATTTTTTTAAAGTACACTAAACAAATAGTAAACTAAAAAACAGAAGATTAAATAATTTAAAATCATTAAAAATTATAAAATCCTAGGTTAAAATAAATAAATCGACACTTTAAATAATTTTTAGATAAATTAAAACAAATCATAAGGAAAGGAGAAGGAAAGAAAATCTTCAAGGTCGAAAAAAAAAACAAATAAAAGATTTCAAGAAGAAAAATTCTCTGTATAAGCATATTAAAAACCGATAAAGATCTATTTATTAATATGCTCATATGCTGAAAGTGATTGATAGACAAAACAAGAAAAAGGTTAAATTTAAGCAATCAAAACTTTTATTTTGAACCTGCTTTAACCAAATGTAGCCAACAATTTTGGTTTCTACTTTTTGCGATGGAGGATGTACCACAGTCAGTGCATAACTTTATTTGTATCCTCTCTATGTTTTTTTCATATTTGAACTGAAACCAAAGATTTTGTCTTCTGACAGTGAGAAGCACATGCAGTAAATGTGTCCTAAAACAGTGGTGAGGGTAGTATATTTTTTTAATACACAGATCCATTATTAAGAGAAATTTTTTTTGTAGAAAAATAATACATTTCAAATAACTGAACATAAAAAATGCTAACATTTAAGAAGGAAATTTGTGCAGTGAATCGTTAAAAAAACTATATGAAAGATTATGAGCATGCATAGTTAAAATGAGTAAAATCAAGACTATCTTATTTTTTTTAAAGAAAAAACTTATAATCCTAATTTATTTTCATCATCAACTAAAAATGCAACGTTATTTTTCAAATCAAAGATATATTAATAAAAAGCTGTTTTTAACATACATAACGTATTATAACTAAAACTAGCCTTTTCAGGTGTAGTCAAACCTTTTTCTATTATTGACATGTAGGTGCCCTTAACATCCTTCGTCCCTCTCTCTTTTAAGGTACCAAGTAAAAAACTCTGCAGAAGAATGCAAAATTTTGAGTCAAAATTACAGCTTGTATTCAACAGAAGATTGACACTAACACAGAGCCCCCTCCATGCTTCTCATCAACATCACCCCCATGCTTCATGTCACATACATAAACGTTTGTTGGTCTAAAATATTGCAAATGATGATTTGTCAGACCAGATTACCAACTCTCATAGCTGTTGTGTTTATTTTAGGGGTCTTGGTATCACTGTCATCATTTCATAGCATTCTGTGATGACACAATCCATTTTAGGATAGCTACCCTGCCATGAATGTTCTTTGCATGCAGCTCCCATTGAATAGTTTAATTAGTATGGGGCATTTTTTATACGAACATTATGCATATGAATGTTTGTATAAAAATTATCTGTGGTATTTATTTCAAGTTTTTGGGAGGGCTATCCTCTTCACTAGGTTTTGGCTGGTCAACTTTATCTTTTGCTTACTGTTCTGCCTTGCAGATGACACTGTTTCCATTTTTCTAGGGTCTATCATGACTCTTGATACAATGGTCCTTTAAACACACATAAGGGCGGCTGTTCAAGACAGACATTTTAATAAGAATTCCAAGTATCATGCCTCTTTGTTGGGAAAAGAATTTTCTCATACAGCACTCACATCGGCTAAGTATCGACCGATAGCTTTTCTTTCCCCATAATTAAGTAGCAGACTGTTGCAACACATGGTGAAGTTGTATTGGAGTTTAAAGTATAACACATTACAAATCAGGTATTCCTATTATTTTGCCCTAAACATAGATATAGATTACTATACTTAAAATAAATAATACTTAAACTTAAAACAAATATTAAAATTTTAGAAGATTACTGAAAATTAGCTTTTTAAGATTTTTAATAACTATTACATTAAAAAAAGATACTTACCAATGAAATCCCTGAAAGATGTTTTATCATGAGTCATAAGATGATCTATAATTGATCGCCAATACCCTATACAAGAATAATTCATTTGAAAAAATGAGGTGTCTAATACTAAATCAAATGCCTCTTTGCGCCAAGCTTTTCTGGTATGTTGATAGCCAGAAATATTAGCAAGTAGTTGACAACAAGCTCTAAAACTGGGAACGTTATGAGCACTGAAATAAAATAAAAAGCCTTTTTAAGGATAAAAACAACAAGGTTTTTCAAAAAAGAAGAAAAGAAAGAGACATTATGATGCTTATCACTACAAAATGATCAACAGACTATAACCCTATGTAAGTGTAACAGTTTTTATTATTTAAAAATAGGTAGATAAAATTTTATTAACTTTGATTTTTTTTTTTTTTTTTTTTTGGTTAAAGAATAAATTATTGCGTAATTATATAAACAAATTTTTTAAAAAAACTAAAAATTAAGCTTAAATCAATAATTATTACTTCGTATACAATCAGTTGAAAATATTTGAAGTCTTTTTCCACTCTTCTCTTATATCATATTTCAGAATTTATTTTCCCATTTTTAATTTAGACTATGCTCCTATGGTTCATACATCATTAAAATCACAGTTTTCTAATAATAAAGGTACTTTGAATTCATTTTATATGTTTACAGGTCAATGAGATTCGCCTTCTAAAAGTAATTTTTAAGTCAAAAATTTACATCATGTCATGCTTGAAAAGAAATTTTTAAACGTTAGAAATCTTTAAGTTAAAACTATATTCTAAATAACCTCCAAGCATGTTTTATTTTTATTAAAAACTATAAAATAAAATAATAAATTATAAAAAAAATCAGTAGAACTTAAAAAAATATAATAAAAAAATCAGTAGAACTTATAAAAAAAATTAAGAGTTCAAGAAATTAAAAACAAAAATTTAACAATAAATGCATTATTAAAATATTTTTGTGGCGTTTTTTATTTATTAGAAAGAGATAGAATTGTATAATTTTTTGCATGGTGACTCTTTAGTTAACAAAATTTGTGTGCGTCCATTGAAATCAAATCGAATTTTTCGGAATTGTCTAACTACAGAAAAAATTGTGTTGTCCTCCTCTTTGCCTAAATATGCGGAAGTAAAATTTCTAAAGTGGACTGGAATTATTGTTTTTTTCTTTTATTTTTATTCACACTGATGATTTTTATCATAAAATTTGGGAATGAATTAAGAATGTTCACACTTTATTTTATTTTTTAGTAATTCATAGAAAGAAAGAGAAAATAAAGTAGTATGTTTAGTCTGCAAAATAAACAAAAGGATAAAGCCTTTTGTTTATTTTATATTTATTAGTATTTTTAGTAATTTTAGTTTTAAGTTCTTCATCTTGATCTTGACAGTGACTAAATATATAGCAGTTAAGAAGAGAAAATAAGTTACATAAGAAAAAAGTAGGTATCTAAGTTAAAAACGTAGTAATATATTTACAAGTAAATTTACTAGTGCAATGAAAATAATAGCTGGTGTATTATTTCTGACTTACTATAAGATTTTCAGCAAAAATTCTAAGAACAGATGTAATTATTAAACTAATTTTAATAAGAGATACTGTCATATATTCCATTTGTAAAAAAATAAATAATTTTTTAAAAACTTAATCAAAAAAGAAAACATTACTTTTACACAGAATATGAAATAAATAAATTCAGCAATATACCTGTGGTTTTTTAAATAAGGAGTAACATAGTGCATTATGCTGCTTAACAATGGAACCACTTTCTCCTTTTCTTCTCCCACATAAACAAAATCCAACACTGGAGCTAAAAACTTAAAATATAAATTGATTAACTTCTAAATCTTTTCAGGCATAATTAATTAATTTTTTTCATATACATGAAAAAATGAATACTAGATCTTTAATGTCTGTAACAACTTATAATACGTAAAATAATATTTTCTTCTTTAGTAACGCAGAATCATCAATTTTAACACTTTTTTTTTATTAATGATGTATTTTCAGGATTTCCCCTGCATTGTTGGCAATCGCATGCATCTGATTGATTTTTTATGTTTTTTCAAAAAAAATATTTATAGTTTGAATCAGGTAGCTAAACCTAGTGCAACATTGGATGAGAAATTTGCTACAACCAGGAAATTACAACACATTAGCACTTTGCCATTTCTTCCTTGTAGCTCAACCTCAGCATATAATCAATCCACAATTGCTAGACTTATGTTAAATTATTTGCTAGTGTGACAACATTTAAAAACAATTTTCATAGATATTGAACTATTGAAACACAGTCAAACCCTGATATCACAAACTTTGATAATAAGAATTTTTGTACGTTAATAAAATCTGAATTCTCTACCAATTTGTGACATTAATAGCAAAACAAAAAACTTCTTTTAGCTGAATATATTTCCTGGCAAACCTTGCTTTTTAAAAATGTTTTTGATCAACAGTTTTTTTTTTGTTTAATTTTGAAAAACGGGAAATTCTTGCATTAACTTCAATCCTTAAAAACTTTTCTTGGACAATTTTATGAACAACGTCTTGAAACTCTAGTAAAAAACCAGTGGTCAGAATCATCCATTCAGACATGTAGCATATGTATATACAAATATGTAACATTGTAAGTAGCAGACATGTAACATATGTATATACAGATAAGAATATTCACACATAAGATTACTAAAAACTTGCTAACTTATCGAACACAAAAGAAGTAGATACTATGGACAGTAATGTAGCAGTATGTATGTAGTGATTGAAAGGAACCAGAAATGTTATAAATTCTGATATGTATTAGAAGCCAAAAATGAATTTCAATTTCTTAAACAACTTCTAAACTATCAGTAAAATTATTATTTAGGCTAAAATGTTAAAAATATTTGACATTCAGTTAATATTAGATTCACAATATCCCGAAATTTGATATCATGAAATTTTAAGTTGAATTTGTGATATTAAGAATAATACAAAAATGTTTGATAATAATTTTTATGGATGCTATATAAAACAAGCAGGCCAAAAAACAATACCTGGTGCAAATGATACCCTCAACCTAATATTTTTCTTTCAAAAATAATCAGAAATATTTTTGACTATTATAAAACATTATAAAATGTGTTAAAATAGTGGGTGCTAGCTACTAATTTTAGGTGACCAAATAACAGGGATTTTTCATTCGTTTCTCTCTGATGCTATTTTAAAAAAGTTTTACTTCCATCCATCACAGAATTAAATCAATATTTTCATATGTTAATATAATAATTTCATTACGTAATAATATTTTCATTACTAAACACAATTAATAATAAAAACAAAATAGTAAACTGCTACTACTAAATAATTAGTTAAAAAAAAAGAAATTATGATCTATATTTGCAACAACAGAAAAATGGCAAAACACATTATACTTCACAAAACATTTTATGATCTTCAATTTAAAACTAATAATGTAAAAAAAAAATTGTCTAAATCACCATTGACCTATAAGCATTAAGTGAGATTTATAACATTACTTATCCTATGCAAGGAATTAGGAAAACTACATTATTCACATTTTCAGTAAATACTTTTGAAGTTGTATGCAGTCAAACAAATGCTTGAACACGCTATAATTGCTTAAATGAAGACATAAAATAATATGCAAAAATATTAAGCAAATAGTCATAATACTGAATCTGAGGTTTGTTTTAAATACATTAACAATCAATAAGAAGGCATCAAATATAATTAATGGTTAATAGTATATTTAAATTTTTTTTAATAAGTATAGTCTTGTAGAGTCTTTTGTGCTTACAATAAAATAAAAATTATACAATAAATATAAAAAGATAAACTGAGATAAAAGATTTAACTGAGAGGCTCCTACTAAAGAATAGCTTTTAAACTAAATATAGTTGAAATCAGCCCTCGCCCTAGTTTTCTGCAATTTTACTCTTCGTTCCTTTAGCATCTTTGTCTTATCTCCAAGAGGGGGATAAGACAAAGATGCAAAAGGAATTTGAAGCAAATCAATGCTACCTAAAAATACACAAACATACATATTATAATAATTAAAAATAATAATTTTATTTCTATATTATATAAAATAATTTTTTTTCTAATATTTTGTTTTTGATTGATTAAATGCCATTCTAATACTAAAACATTATTGTCCAAAAAATTATGTTCACTTATTTTTTGTTCTTAGATTCAGATCGTTTTAAGCGTTGTTTACCTTGGGGATCTATTATACGGAAAAATCTAATAACCGGACTTCCGGAAGCCACACCGTTTCCGGATACGTGACTTTCAGCTGTATTAGCAATGAGCTATTCTGGATATGAAAATAACAAGTGACATAGTCATTTGCAAAAGACATCAGGAAATTTCATTAAAAAAATAACACAAATAAATTCAAAATTACTTCTGCTAGGCTGCATAAAGCTTGAACACTGTATTGAGCATTATTTAAATGAAGAGAGGTAGAACTGGAAGTTGTCTTTAACGTTGAGGTCTCATCTTCTTCCAGAGTTGTATCCTCTAAATATTTATTTATAGTAACATTATTTAAAATTAAGAGAAAATGTGAAGTAACACGCAAAGTATTTAATGCAAAATTAAAATTCAAAAATTATAAACACAGTTGAACCTCAATGCAACATTCCTGCAACTTTTGTTTTCCCATATGTATCGTCTTGTTTAACTGATCCCATCACAAAAACTTTTCTAAAAATGTTAATAATTTCCGTTTAGATCACTTTTGATGCCATAGGTTACCACATGTATCATTCCGAAATTTTAAGGACATTTGATAAAAACTAAAGTTATTTTATTGTGAGAAATAAAAGCAATAACTCTTGATACTAATGATGAAGAAGAAAATTAGGATTTGCTATTTAGTTAAGAGTTTTAAACATGTAATTTGATACTTATGCATCAGTTAAAGAAAATGTGGAAACTTGAGATGTGATGTCAGTTAAAAAAATGGTTGCAGAAATTGAAGAAGAGCAAGACGATGCCAATGAAGAGAGTGAAACAGAACCACAAGCAGTGACAACCTTTGTGGATGGCCCTAAAGTCTTTAAAACAATGGGAAACTGCCTGCATTCCCACTAATTTACAGAAAAAGAACAGCAATCTGTTACAGATTTCTAAATTGTACTAACAAAAAAGTAAGTTCTAACAAAAAATGTCTATATGTTATAAATAAAAAAAGATGTTTATTCATCTTACTTTTCCATTGTATTTCTAACAATGGGTGTTATGCCAAAGTTTAGTAAATGATAAGCTTCAAGTAGCACTCATAATTAAATGGCGCTGCATTATAATTTCCTATTTTTATCAAATTTATACATTTTTTGCAATCAAAAAGCTTAAGTAACATATTTTAAAACTGATTCTGTTCAAAAGTATAACATTTTAAAATATTTAGTTCATTTGGTTAGACTTCAACGAAAAAAAATAATTAAACACTTTAAATAAAATAATTATGAACAATATTTCATAATAAATCATTTCATTTAAAGGAAATAGGCACTGTTCAATTTTAATTCTTTTCTATGGGAATAATGACATTTTTACTATGCAAATTTTTGAGAGGAAAGCATACAGCAATGATGGCAACTATTTTAAAAGCCAGATAATTTAGTGAAAATTTTAAATACAAAATTAATGACCCTCTAAATAACATAAAATATATAAATCTCTTTCAGAAATTACTGATACAAATATTATAAATCTGAAGAAAAAGTCTCTTATTGTAACAAGCTTGGCATAGAAGTGTATATATTTAATATATGTATATATTTAAAAAAATAATGAAAGAAGCTTGCCTTCACTAAAACAAAATTAGGAATACGTTTTGACATTTAGAAGTATTTAAATATGTCATCACAAAAGGAAAGTTGAAAAATATTTATTTTTAAAAAAACAATTATTGTTTGAAATTATTCCTAAACTAACTACTATAAACTAAAGATTGAAACCTTAAATCTTTTAAATTTATAACTAGTACAACAAATGTATCAGAATAAAAGGATTTAGCATGTACCATACTCAAAAGGTTTATGAATTTTCATAGAATTGAGTTTAGAAAATTAATGGCAAAATAGTAAAAATTTACTATATAGTGCAAAACTTTGTTACAAACTTCAGGCATAAAAATTAAATAGTGTTTATAAACTAAAGCTGGAAAAAAAGGACAATCGGAAAAGTTGACAAGATATCTTGGTGCCTCAACATTAAGGAGTTTTATTAAACCTAAAGAATGCAAATTTTCTAAAGAATATACTTTAATAGGAAAACTGATTTTAAAAGCAACATATAAGCTTTTACTTTGACTGGCTGCCATTTGCGAAAGGACCAAGTTAGGAAAACATAGATTAAAAAAACAGTTTAAATTTTAAAGCATAATGCAGAGCATTTAAGGTTAGGATTAATCCCACAAATAAGGTACAAAAATATATTACCAGCTATAACACTTTTTTCAGTTAAATTAATTATTCTAGGTGACATTACGGATAAGCTACAAAGAGTTTTGCTTCATCTATGAGTCGAACATCATAAAAGCAGTATTTATTCTTTAGAACTAAGTTTAAATAAAACTATTTGCTACCCACATTCATGCCATTATAAGTAATAGACACATCTACTTTAACTAGTTAAATTACTCATCTTTGACCATTTGTTTAAGTTTATAAAATTGGAATTAGTAGATAAAAATATGTGCAATAATTACCTTTTGAAAATGGTATTCAATAACTACAAATATAGTATCATTAACAAAAAGACAAAAGTAAATGTAGTAAAAGAGGTATTAAAATTAAATTCAATAACCTTGCACAAGAATGTCATTTACATAATTCAATTTTGAAAATTTTGAAATTTTAATTAATTAACAAGGAAAAAATCTGATAACTTTTTATGCAAAAAAATAATTATCTCACCATCTTCAACAGCAGCTGATATATCAGACTGAGGACCAGGTCTAACAGCTAAATTACGCCACAACCAAGTTGTTTGTTCCAAGCTATCACAAGCAACATTACTGCATGCTTCGATCAACTTATGAGCTATATCCTATAACAAAGATAAAGTAATAATTTAATTAAAATTTACATTAATTAATGTATAAACAAAACAAAATTAAAAGGGGATTTAGATTTTTGCACAGATTAACTAATAATTCACCTAGAGAATAGTAATAGAGTAAAAATTTTGACAAATATATGCTTAATAGTAAATATACTAATAAGATAGTACATTTAGTTTCTTAAAATTTATTTTATGACTGTTAAGTTTCAATTTTCAGTGTAAATTACAAAGCTAAGCATGCAAATGATATTTAAATTGTATTTTTACTCTTATAAGATTAAAATTAAACGGCTACATGATGAACTAATATGATGAACATTTGTAAATTAACAAGAAACAAATTAGAGTTACATCATGATTTGACAGATTGTTTTAAAAATCTATTTTAAAAAAAATAAAGAGGCATCAGTTAACCTGAAATATAATTAATTGAGCGTATATATAATATGCAGGGTGTCTCATAAATCATGAAATTTTTTTTCATAAATTAAAACAAGAATACTCTTTCCAACAATAACATCTCACTCCATTTTATCAATAAACTTTTCAATATTTTTTCCATATTTTTTAATTTTTATTTTTCAATTTAACCCTCATCCACTACAGGAATATGAGCATAACAAATGATCATAGTAGTGGTCATGTTCTGAAATTTTTTTTTATCTACATATCTTAATTTTTACTTAAACAACACCTATTACATAGATTTAATTTTCCACTTAACAACCCATATTAAAAATTTTAAAAAAATTTGAAACTGGAATCAAATACCTTTAATTGTGCATGTTGTATTGTAACTGCAACTTTTCTCACATGGGGGCATGAAACATGTTCAATTATTTATTTTTAGTTTTTAATGTTCTTCTATAAGTTATGATTATACTATGTGGCCTGCCCTTTTCACTGCATAGCAATTGAGAGCCAATGTTTTTAAATTAAATATTTTATCAATTTGTTTTCAATCAATCGATTTGCCCATCGATGTAGATAAATAAACTTATAAATCAACGTAAATTAAAGTGATAGTTTTGATTATAAAAATGGAACATTTATCATTGTATGAGCTTTATTAGTAGGAGAAAATGTATAATTCATTAAGCATTTTAACATACTTGAAGATCCTTTTGAGACTTTTTGTCTTCCAACAAAGGAGAGCGTTGTACAAATTCATGTAAAATGCTACAAGAAAAAGGAAACATGCATTAAGTGTGTAACTTTCTTAGTAACAAAACAGTACATAATACTCGGAAACTCACGAGTCAAATAGATATGGAAATGCATTACAAATACAAATAAAATATTTGCATAATTTTTTTGCTAATTATGGCAAGCAATATTTCATTTTGCTAAATATAACAAGCAATATTTCATTTCGCTAAATATAAGAAAATTAAATGCATGTTTAACACTAAATCAATTGACACCATACAGAAAATTATAGGATTTATAGCTTAGAAGTTATGAGAATGTCAGGTATAAGAATAATAATTTTTCACTTAGATTATGCCTAAGACCTTATAACTTAAGAACTATTAGTTCTATTAATTTAGTTTCAATTTTTATGAATTTATTGTAAAAATACATAAGAAACAGCACCTCATCTGTCTAGATATCAATGTCAGATGCATAAATAGTATGTACAAAAAGTATACTTTTTATTCATGAAACTTTTATCAGTCTTACAAAGATTTCATGCTAATGGTATCTAAACTACTTGTTCATTCAGTTAAAAACAAAACATAGGATTCAAGACTTCTCTTGTCAAGATAGTAATATCAGACATGCAGGTAGGTAAAAATACTAAAATTCACCTTTTAGACTTAAGACATTAATTTTTGAAATATTAGTTCTCTGGTCTCGGTTGTGTTGTCATTCAAATCAGCACAAAAAAAGGAAAGAATACGCTAGTTATCTAGATATATATCCATCATTGAACAGCCGATTCAATTTTGGGTCTACAACTATTGATTTTCAACTCTGTAGCCTTGTAATTCTGAACTAATCCAGAAGTAGGACTGGGCTATAAATCGATGCATCGCGAAATATCGATTTAATGCATATATCGGCAGGCCGATATCATGACTTTCGTTTTAGGAGATGTATCATAAATCTGATTTCAGCCGCTAATACTGACTTTTGCTTTAGTCGATGCATCAGAAATTTGATATAAGCTGCCGAGAGTGACTCTCGTTCTAGCAATGCCTCAGATTTAGGCCGTCATATAAGACAACACTCGCGGTTCAACGATATCGCTATAATATCGCCTTCGTCGCGGCGGCTGTCACCGCGCTGACGAAGACTATTTTGATTTCGTCCAGCTGCAGAGCTGTTGATAGTTCTAGCTACGAAGACGATGTTAGTTTCGTGATGCTGAATAACGAAAAGGAAATTGAATCAAAACTCCCGGTTTCGTGCGAGGATCGGCGTTGAAACTGAACTCTATACTGTTTCTTTATGCACCATTTTTGTCTTTGGAAGTTTACTTTTATGAAGATTATTTTCAGCTGAACTTACGCTATTTTGTGATCGCTGTGCACTTTATTTCGTCGGGATTTAACGTTTCTTGTAAATTATTTTCAGTGAGATTTTTGCTACTTAGCAATTGTTTCATTGTGCATAATTTCATCACTTTTTTTTTGTCGGGATTTCACGATTCTTGTTAATTATTTTTAGTAGACCTACTGTTACTTTTATCATTGCGCAATCGCTGTTATCTTAAATTGGGCCCAGTCCCCTAAAAACCAGACTATCCTGGATCCCTAGTTGTCTATAGTAACATTTAAGTTTATCCTCTTTTCGAGCTCCTTCTCCTAATCAGTAAATTCAAAAGAAGAATAATGATCATCTTGGAAGATAGCAAACTTCAATTATCCACATTGAACACAAACCACAAATTTAATACGATTTCAAGCTCTCCCTAATTATTTTCATATTCAACTACTTAACTGGCTTACTTTGGTAATGCAGATTGGCATTATTAATTTTTAGAAGTGTAGGAAATAGAAAAATTTTTTAACTTTTTATACACATTTGAATGAATTTTAAACTCTATTAGAAGTTCCAAGATAAATCTTTAAAACAGCTTGCACTTTCTACTTCAAGTGGCTGACAAATTTTGATTTAAAATTTATGTTGGTGAAAATATATTACAGAGGAAAAGATAGGTATTCAATGTGTGTCTGTCCTAAAGTACAGCAGTCTCATTTATCTTTGGAATTATTTAAGTAAATCAAAAACTTTTTTCACATAATTATGGAAATTCTTTATCCAAGAAAAATTTCATAAAAAATAATTTTAAAATAGCTATTTATTCATTTTTAAATTAATAATTTAAGAAAAGATTTTGAATTACGAGACATAAAAATTTTCACCCAATCTTAAATTGTGTTATAGTTAATGGTAAAATCTAAAACTTGAACAGCATTGGTTAAATGGTTCCTTAAGAAATTAAATTTTCTTTTCTTTCTTTTTTTTATTTTATTGTTCGGAAAATCAATAAAAATGCAGCTGAAATTGCGGATTTTGTGATTTAAAATTACAAAGTTTAAAATGATGTAAAAATTTGTTTACCTTATAATTTAAACATTTTTTAGATTTTAAAATCAATTATATAAAATAATAAATGGTTTTAATAGGGTGGTAGATTTTATATTTGGATTTGGTTTTATATTAATATTTGGACAAATAAGTTATATAATTAAGAGTAAAAATGTTTAGATTCATTAAAAGAGCAAGAGATAGAGCAAAATAAGCAAAACAGTAAAATTAACAATAAGGGAAACAAGCTATTAACTGCTCTTGTGACCATTATTAGAACCATAATATCCAGATTATAGCTACCTTTTATATTTTGAGGGACAAGAACTGAAATTCATCAACAAAATAAAAAGAAATGCTCATTCAAGTTCTGTTTTCGTGCCTGATTTCATAACGTAAAATATTGTCTACATAAGTTAATTAGTATATTTGACCAATACAGCATTCACTAAAGTATCTACAAGACTAGGTTTGGTTGGCCAGGCAACACTGTATCACTTAAGATGAATTCCTCAAGCTATTAAGATTGCAAATTGAATGTGAAAATCCAGTTATTAGATAAAAAGTAATAAAAGTGCTTGTTTTTTCATTTGGCACACTACATTAAAATTTTTAAAGGAAAAAAAAATAACCTAAGTATTTTGCACATTAAACCTCATTTTACCTTAGCAAATGAAACTGCACTAACGGTGAAGGTATTTGCAAACCATCTCGCCAAAGACCTAGTAGGGATTGCCATGTTTCAATCAACTGAGTTCCAGATGTTTGTTGAATATATGCCAGAAAAAACTGGAGAGTATTAACTTCAATTCCAATTTTATTCTATAAAAAAGCAATCAAAATTTTCATTACAAAATATATAATTATACATGCTTACATAGTTTATATTAAAACTATTTCCTTTTAAAACATAACTATTTTTTGATGCAAATTTAAATACTTCAAAAAATTTCAAAGCCAAAGATACACTTTGTTTTATTATACACTCAAAATTCTTTGCATGAATACAAATCACCATCACTAGAAATGCAATATTTATCACATTTCAATATCTTTTGAACAAAAGTTATGCTTATAAAACATACAAACTTGCATATAAAAAACTGCAGTTGTAAAGAATCCTGAAATCAAACATGTTAAAGCAGAATAATAATGCATAAGGACCTGTACAGCACACAAAGTCACAGCAATAGTGCAAATACGTAAAGTTCAGAAAAAAAGTTAAAAAAATTCTTCAAGTGATAACAAACATGTTTTTGGAACATCACGATTGAAATGCTATAAAATAGTGCTTACAGAAACATTTCTGTGTCATTCCCTTTGAAATATTTTTAAAAAAATTTGCTAAAACTTTTTTAAGCTCTTTTTGCACATGTGAAAGATGTAACCTTGGCATCCTGTGTTTATGGGTATGGGTACATTTTGTAGTTGAAAGTCGTTGAAGTTGTGGTGTGGAAATTATTCTTCAGTTGTAAAAAATATTGTACTTCTATCAATAAGTATTATTTATTTTACCTTATAAATATCCTTGATGCATCAATCATGGCTAATTCTAATTTCTTTGAAATAAATATTATTATCTTAGTAAAATCTTAGTATGATCTTAGTTAATTATCTTATGAATCAAAGTTATTCCAGAAATTTTAAAATATTACAGCCGAAAGTATATTTTTAGAAATACTTTTTGTCTCTGAATGCAATGCTAATACTTTTTTCCCCTCTTGCATTTGTTAGGTTAAGTATAACGTGATTAACTAATAATACAAAAAAAATTATGTTAAATTTTAAGAGTGAAAGAAAATTAAATTTTTACTTCTCTTTGTATTTCAATTTCGACAACAACAAAAAATGACCGTAATCAGAAAAGAACATAAAACAAATAGTTCAAACATAGTTTAATAATTAAAAAAACTATCTGTTTTAACTCAGAGTTGTAACATGAGCTTTCTTATATTCAAATCCAAATTCATGGACCTATCGTCAGTGATTCTAATGTTCTTTTTAAACGTAATAGCATCAGTAAGTCAATATTATTCTTCAATCTGTTCCCGTCTTTAGGTAAATGGGGAAAAGATTTATTTCTAATCCCTTTGTTTTATGTTAAGTAATTTATTCTGATTTGTAACAATTATTGCAGGCAATGACACTTTTAAAATAAGTAAAAAAATTTATTTTATGGATTTTGTGTGATATCTACTGTTATTTCCTCTATATCTAATAAAAATGATTACCTGATACTTCTGCTGTGTTTGTTACTTACTTAATTTATTTATGTAATTTTGTTGGTTTAGATTAATTTTGAAGTATTAAATAAATAATTTTGATTTATGTTTTCATTAAGTAGGGTTATAATCAGGGTTTGTTGATTTAAATCAATTGATTTTTCTAAGAAACTACTGATTATTCAATTCAAATCTACAAAGCATTTTAATACAAGATTGTTTAAAATTTTCATTGATATTCGAAGTGCTAAATTTATTGTTGTGTTAATTGCTGTTGATAAATTTAATTCGTAAACGTTCATCTGTATTAAAGTAATGAATTACAGCACTTCTAAACTGAGATTTTTAAAATCTCAAAATTCTTTTGTATTTTTTAAAATGCAAATTTAGAAGAAAGCAAAAATTTAATGCAGTTTTTACATATATTTATATGTGTATATTTATATGTGTAGCTATTGAATATGGATCATATCGCATCATGGTTAGGACGATTTTACCAAATCCTAATTTCAAAACATAATCTTCAAAACTGCAAATTTAAAATTACAATTTTTATATCTTGAAGTATTTACTATATTAAAAAGAAATTTTCCTCATATAGAATAAAAAAGCTGTGTAAAAGAAATGCAGATTGTCATTTTTATTGTGTATTTATTTATTCATAATTTTTTCTTTTGGAATTGATGGAGTAATTTTGGGCTGAAAGATTTGACAACCTGTGTTAAGGTAGCGCACAAGACAGCATATTTATATCATTGCTTTAAAAATTAAACAAAGAATGTGAAGCTAATATTATGATTTGTTCAGTTTAGCCAGTTTTTCAGTAGTGAATAATGATACTTTTCTATTACATTTCCAATAAATTTGAATCAAGCATTTGTTTTCATTATATATGTAACTATGAAACATTTTTTAGATGCAATGATATAGCTTCAAATTTATTGTTATTATTTACTTTTAAAAATATTTCAATTAAATTTATAAATTTTTTTACTTCATAATTATATAAATTTATTAAGTCCTTAAATGTCTAAGAAAGAAAAAAAGAAAAAAATGGGTGGTATTATTTTTGAAGAAAATTTTTTTATAACTGTGATCAAAAACATTTTAGATTTCTGCAAGCAACTCAATTGTAAGGCTAAAACTCTGAAAAACGACATTATGATTCTGATAAAATTATTGGCGCCATGTATTCCAAACTATAACTATTCTTTAATTTTAGGAGATATAAATCCAAATTTGCCAAAATATCACTATGTTGAGAAAATCAGCTCTATATAACTGCTTTTGTAATTTCATTAACAGTTTGCTTTTATGCAACCATCAAATAATACCATGATCTTTTAAGCATAAGGATTGTAAATTAATACATAAAAATTTAGTTATAATATCAGACTTATACAAAGATGTTATTTTTCTCTTTGAGTGAATGTTATATTAATTTACAAAAGTAAAACATTTTGTAAACATTTAGTATGACGCTAAAATCTATAAGAATTTTTATGGTTAATTTAATGAATATGAGGTGTAAAAAAGATCTTACTTTCTGTGATACTGAGGGCGGTTGCTTCAAAACATTTCTAACAGTTTGTACAATGGACTCTAGGGGTAAAACTTTGATAGCTGCAACAAGTTCCACAAGCAAAAGTTGATCACTGGACCAAGTAGGAATAACCTGAAAAATATTTTTCTGGTGAAGACAGGTTTTAATTTTTTTTTCCATTAAAAGTAACCAATCATACAAAGTGTAGTAAGATGTTTTGCCATTATAATAATTTTTCGTAATTTTCTTCATTAATCTCACTTTTCTTTTATTCTTTTTTGTCTTTATTGCATATATATATATAGGGGAGAGACGGGTAACCCCGCCCACTTAAGGAGTATTGCTTATATTTCTGTATAATATTGAGTAATAATCAATATTTTTGTATGTTTCTATTGTCTTACCATCTAATTAAATAATGCAAAGAGAATAAACCAAAAAAATAATAGTTTAACTTAAAAAAATAGAAATTCAAAAAAACACGTTTTTCAGCTCTTTTCAAAATGTGTCGGGTACAGAACAGGCCCAGGTACAAAAATTATGTTTTTTGACTGTTTTTTCAGGTGTAAATGAAAGTGACCAATGTATTGAAAATAGATAAACCTCATTTATCATTTTTATCGCAAAATTATTTTATTTATTACATATTTATATACTTTTAGTGAATTCTATCATTTAATAACAACAATATTTGTCGTTAAAAATGCATATAACATTCAAATTTGAAGCAATAAAATAATAATCTTTGCAACCGTACATTTATCGACAATATAAAATTGGGCGGAGATACCCGACATTCATGTGAGCGGGGCTACCCGAAATCCAATTTTTTTGTAAATTTGTAATTACTCGAACAATTTTTCACATATAAACTTACGACTACATACCTTAATGCTGCATGTATAGAAAAAATTATTTTTTTAGTATTAAAATGAAGTTTAATCGAAACATTCAACCAATTTTTCTTAATTTCATGACTACTGTATTCAACATATTTTCAAAACTATTGTTTACCATGTTAACAGCTGCATAAATACTTGAAACTTTGAAAATAATCTTTTTTTAATACAACAATTAATGTCCGTTGGCCCATTGACTTGAAAAAATATTCTATACATATGAAATTGACTGTGGGCGGGGGTACCTGCTGGGCCGGGCTACCTGATTCTCCTCCCCTATATATATATATATATATATATATATATATATATATATATATATATATATATATATATATATATATATATATATATATATATATATATATATATATATATATATATATATATATATATATATATATATATATATATATATAAATATATATATATATATATAAATATATATAAATATATATATATATATATAAATATATATATATATATATATATATATATATATATATATATATATATATATATATATATATATGCACCTGTTATGGACACTCCTACAAAATGGGCGCCACTTAATATCGACATATTTTTAATTCCCCGTGAATCTTAAGATTGTTTTTTAAAATAATTGTTTCCACAAACTGAATTCTCAAAGCAATATTAAAAAAACTAGAATCATCTACTGAGTAATTCTAAAAATGATTTTCCTTGATAACAGACTGGATAGTTTTCTTGGACAAAACAAAACAATTAATATGCATCAAGAAAATTTTTAAAAATTCAAAGATATCTTCTAGACTTGTTATAAAATGAATTTCTTGAAACATATAATTGTTCTGAAACTATTTTACATAATAGAAATTGGAAAAGTATAAAAAAAAAATTTTACTTAATTGTTTTGGATAGCTTATTTTTTAGGATAGTGCTTGGTTAAAAATTTATAGAAAATAAAGCATTTGATAAATTCTTATAATATTATACATAGTTACTCTTAATTGCATGTGTTTTTAGAAACCACAAACATCTAAATCAATAGGATATTACACTTCATAATGAAAAATATTCTTCTGTGAGACATCAAAAATGCTTCAAATTCGAAATCCAACCCACATGCTTTTTTAATTACAAAATTCATAACTTTTCCATTTTTTGAAAAATCTAGAGTGATAAATATTTATTTTAATACTTTACCTCTGCTAATCAAAATATTTTTGTAAATTTAATTCAAATTAGTGTTAATAATAATTTTTTTTGATTAATTTAATATTAAAAAAAAAAATTGGGGGGGGGGGAAGGATGTTCTTTTTAAATAAATTTCAAAAATTTTAAAGCTGAGAGATTAAAATTTCTTCTTCACTTACTTTTCTAATTTGAGTACCATTTTTGTTCTTATTTTCATGCCAGACAACTGCTATAGCTGCTATAAAATGAGGTCCGTGATTTAAAGAGATAGGGCTGAGAAAACTCAAAATATGTTGCTTTACAACCTGAAAATATTATAAATTAACACTAAATAAATCCATATAATATTTAAATGATGGGTTGTGATGCAGAGCTGTATAATATTTAAGTAAATGATGTGCACACAAAAAAAATTAAAACAACTTAAATATAACTTGAAAAGGGGAATGTTATCAACTTAAACATGTACTTTTCTGTTTGGTTACTCCTAATATTATATTAATTTTACCTACTGTACATGGCAATATATATTGGAACAGATAAAAAACAATGCTTTAAAATAATTTTCAAATGCTTAAAACTACAAAATATGCATTTAGGTATTTACTATTGTCAAAAAAAAATTATTAAAACATTAAGAAATAAATCCAACAAATTTATAAATTTTTGTTTATTTTAGAGATTGCAAGGTTAATGTGGTTTACATAATTGTGTTGTATAAATCTTCTATAGCGATTATGCTTATATTTTTCTCTAATAATTTATATTTCTTTAATTAGTAAGAAATAACTTAGTTCTTAATTCTTCTTTCTCTAAAAGTTTGCTAAACCTACTTACAATTTTCAGATAGTGAAGAAGACGCTTTAAATTTTTCTATTTTTAAAAGTTTATTTCAGTTTTCCTTACCTTACTTTATTATATTTCTTTTATTATTTTTTATGTTTTACTTGTTTTAAAATTCTCTAAAAGTGTACCACTATCCAATTTTGTATAGTACTATTTGTATACTACTATACTTTATTATTGTTCATGAGAGATTCTTCAATTCATCCATATTTCACATACATTAGGAAAAAAAACTTTTTGTAAAAAAGAAGAAAAAGAAGTTATTTAATCATGAACTCTCAATTTTCACTTTAACAAAATAATTTGATTAACATTATTTTTAATTTAATACAAATATGCATTGCTTTTTACCCTGAAACAAATTTTAATTAATTTTATAAAACAAAAATAATTAACTGAGAAAATAAAATAATTTTATAAATAACTAATTTTTTTGATATTAAAATAATATTTAAAATATCAACTAAAAATAAACTTTTATTTGAGCTTTTTCCTTAGTTTAGGTAGCCGTTCATAATATTTTTTTTTTTTTTCAAAAAATAAAAAAGACAAAATTCCTTATCATGCTTAATAAATTTTCTCCACAAAAATTACAGCTAAATACTACTAAATGGAAAGATTAAAAGTATTCTCTAGCCCTTATAATTATGTTCTACCCCTTATATTGTTGCATGAAGATAGAATTGAAAAATAATTGTAACACAAAATAATGAAAACACAATTTAATTAAAGAGGTTCTAATTCTTTAATTAAATTAAATAAAGATGACAACTAAGAGATTTGCACAGGGAGTTTTGTAACAGTTTTGCTACTCAATTTCAGTATTACAAAAAAAAGTGATTGCACATTATAACACTAAACCGGAATTTTTAAATAAAGTAGGATGCTCTGCTCACCAACCCCAGTAATTGATTCTCAATCATCATTGTTTATTTCTTCTTAAACTTTTACTTTACTTTCCACAAAAACACAGAACATTTTACTTTCAAAATATAAAAACATATTCTAAGTTGCATCACATGAGATTCCCAAAAAATTCATTACAAACGTTAAGAGAAAAACACAATTAGATCATTATTTTCCATACTCTGTAGTCTGAAATTTGTTGCAGCAAAAGTAAAGAAATTAAAATTTGAAATTAACAACATCCTATTTTATAAGACTTTTATATAATCCTTATATTTAAATGCACAACCATAAGTACATACTCCAAAAACAAGTAAGTCATATGTCATAATCTTTAAATTTCATAGAATCCTTCCATTAATACACTCTACCAAAAACTTTATATCATGGATAGTAAAGCTCTAGTTTATAATTTACTCATAGTACTTAGTCTAACTTACTCTAAATGGAAGCCATAGCCATTATCTAATAACATATTATAAGAAAACACCAAGAGAGTACCATGCATCAAATACCTAAATTTAAAAATTTACTACTTATGCTCACTCATTGTAGACATTCCATACAATGATTACCCATAGGCTGTCAAAACAGATTCCCCAAGACTCTGGTTAAACATAATTAACTTACTACATACTATACAAGAATTAGATAAATTTAGGTTATTAACTCACTGAATTTCATAATTAAACTTAACATGAATTAGAAAAAATTTATGTAACTAATTCATCACACCTTTATTTTATTTATCAGAGTCAAAGAGAATTTATTTAACTAATTCTATACATGTATAATTTTGCACATTAATTTAATATTACCAAGAAATTTTCACTTAAAACTTCAGCCTTACATAGATGGAGATTAAAATGAAAATTCTGATCATTAAATTATATTTCTAATTTCAACAAGCACTCACATAAAATTTAAATTTTCAACAAATCCTCAAGTTTAACATTTTATTTGATAGAATATGAAAACGTCCTCATTAAATTTAAAACTACCTGATTACTTTATCCAGTACCAAAAATTCAAATATTTACATTTAAATTAAATTACATTTAAATTAAATTTCAATCATACAAGGTATACTTTCAAAATTTTAAATTGAAATAGAATTACTATTATCACCTTTTAAACACTAGACATCATTAGTATCAATGTAAAGCACTAAAACATTTTGAAATTAAATTTTTTCAATTATTTGAAGAAAAAAAAGCTTTACTAAACTTGTTTTTCAAATAATAGAAAAGTCATCAAATTTAGAAAATATTTTCTGTTACATAATATTTGTACACTTGACTAACTGAAGTTACAAATTTTTAACACCAAATATTCCTACGGAAAATTACCACTTAAAGTTTTAGTTTAAGATTCAGTAATAACTTAAAAGTTTTGAAAGTTTAATGTTAATACCAAGAAATTGCAGAACCCCTCAAAGTCACAAACTAATCGTAATATTTCAAACTTTCAGTAATGATCTCAAAATTTTATAAACTTTAAATTTAGGAAGTTACATGATAATAATACATGATAATAATTAGATGCATAGAAAGTAGATGCAATAATGAATTTAGTTGCATCGTGTCTGCTCCTGTGTGGAAATTAAAGAATATCAGGGCAGCCAAGGTAACACACATCAAGGATCGATCATAGTGTATGTAACATAGTATTTGTATATAACATACATATAACACATACAGCATAACATAGTATATGTATTACAAGTTTAACAGTTACTCTCAAATTAACAATTGAATTGTAATTATTTTTTATTCCATCGAACTTTTAGTACATTATTTTACATGCTTTTGTAATTTCAAGTTTCCAAGTTTTATAGATTTTGAGCTGCAAAGCAAATAAATATTTAAAAAAAGTCACAAAATAGAACTTAAAATAACAATAACTTTCAAACATATTGAAATTTTAAAAAAAAAAACTCTTATGTTTAGTAAATGAACAAATGTGGCCCTTTCATTATGCCTAATTTCAATTTTTTAATGCAGAGAAATAATCAAAGCAAAATTGCTTTAAAAATTAAATTTGTTTTCAATTATTTTAAGAAATCTAACCTTTGGTGTGCCCATTATCCACCATTCCTTGTGAGAGTTTTGCTTATCAACTTCAGTAACAATGCGAAAAACTGATGCCATGCTAGAAATAACTCTTGGCAAATTGCTAAGAAGAACTCTTCGTGCAGAAAGAATAGGATCCAAGGCATTGCCAGATTCACAACCAGATATATCCTTTAAAAAATTAAAAGGAAAGAGATATAATATTTCTTAATATTTTTGATATTTTTTTAAATAAAATTATTTGATTTATATGAAAGAACAAGTATACAAAAACAGTTTATATTTTTTAAAACAAATGATTTTGTACAAAATAAATATACACAAATCATAGAATCTCAGTTTATATTTCAATTGAATTGAATGTAGGGTTTAATGTGATACGAGGTGCAAAACAGGATATGATGTGTCAAACACTTGGTTTAAATTTCAATTAGTTAACAAAAACTATTTTTACTATAATGCTATTAATAAAGAGACAATATGATAAAGTCTATTTTTCACTTAAATTTAAAATAATTAATGAAAATAACTACAGATGAAATATTTTGATTTGTGTTTTTGTTCACTTGAAAATATAGAAACATGCTTTTTGCACTCATTTCACCTAACATGACCTTTTATTTTATATTCTACTATAATAAATAAAGAAAAAAGAGTAAAAACAAAAAAATAAATATGAAAATATTAAATTAATATTTAATGATTCATTATAAATAAAATTATTTTAAAACCTATTTCAAAATTATTTACAAAATAAAACTATCCATTTTTATCAAGCTGTAATTTTCAAATTTCTCATTTTTCTAAATTTAAAAATGCTAGCAAAATGACATACAAGTATCACAGGGAGTGTTTGAAATTGTGCCCATTGGCTTTGATGCACCTATGCGATATAAATTGGCAAATATTTTTAAAGACATCTGGCATTTCACTGATCTTAGCGGCAGTGATGGAGATTCGTCACACCAAGTCCATTTTAGAATTTACAGCATGCTGTAGACCAGTGGTGCGCAAACTAGGGGTGGCGCCTTTGGCGACCCCCACAGGCGCGCACCCCTGTGGGGGTCGCCAAATTTTTATGAAATGAATTATCCCTGCATGTTGCATACCATACAGTGTAAATATAAAGAGTGAAGCGCCGTCACTCACTGTTTAATTGAAATTTCATGCTGTCCACTCTTTCTTTGACCGTAATGCGTAATGTATGTAAAATGTGAAGACGCAGGTTTTTCACTCCGGTAGATAGATCCCTCTTCGCAGTAATTCGTCAGTTTTACTGAAAAGCGCCTGTGTGACTAGACGTTAACCGCAGGGAAAGGGCAAAAATTCATTTCCGTGATCAGCCAATCAGATGGCGAGGTACGCAGTGTATCTGATAGTCAGAGTGAAGACGTGAAGTGTTCGTATGAAATTGTAGCATGTAGCAGTTGGACTGCAATTGTTTTAGTTTATCCTCGAGTTTCATCATGCGACGTTGTACATGTGGCATCAGCCAGATTAACTGTGACTGTGTATTAACTGTTTAGTTTTAGTTTCAGTTTGCATTTATGTTTAGTTTCAGCTTGTGTATCTCGTTAGGTTGTCATTAAATGCGTTTGCGAGATGCTAGATCTTGCTCATTTATTCAATAAGTATTGAAGTAATACTTAACCACACAGTGTAATTTTAATTTTTTATATTTTTATTGGGCTTTGCTACTCTTTGTTATTAGGTATGTACTATCATTAGAGAAAGATCTCTGTTAATTTTATTGAATTTCTCGAAAAAATATGATAAAATTTTATATATTACTTGTTTTAGATTAAATAATTTAACCCCTTTCTTCATAATGGATAAATGGGTAATATGTACACCAGGTACATGTTTAGCTAACAAACGAACAAATACTGATGAGGAGTCGCAAAATACTGAACTAAATGCCCGATCTAAAAAAATAAGAAAATACAATGAGGAATTTATTAAGTATGGTTTTACATTTTGTGTTGTTGATGACGAAGAACGTCCGATAAGTGTCATTTGCAACGAAAAATTAGCAAATGAGAGCATGAAACCAGCTAAATTAAAAAAGCACCTGGAAACTAAACATAAAGAACTTCGAAATAAACATGCCGATTTTTTTCAAAGACGAGCTGAAAATCTGAAAATTCAAAGTGCACATTTAAAGAAATTTACAACAATACCTCAGAAAGCATTACGAGCTTCTTTAGAAGTTTCTTATCTAATAGGAAAAACAATGAAACCCCATACAATTGGAGAATCCTTTATCCTTCCTGCAGCAACTAAGATGACATCATAAGCATGGCGATAAATATGGAAATGAACTAAAAACAATACCATTAGCAAGAGATACCGTGCCTCAGCGAATTTCCGAAATGTCACGAAATATCGAGTCAGAAGTCATAAAATGCATACAAAATTCATCTGTATTTGCTTTACAACTGGACGAGACTACCGATATTACTAATAGATGATAATAATGAAGATATAACAGAAACGTTTTTATGTTGCAAAAGTTTGGAAGGAAAAACAACTGGAGAAAAAATATTCGAAGTAATAAATGAATATTTTGAAACAAAGTCCACCTGCGCAAACTGTGTTGCGGTTTGTACTGATGGTGCTGCAGCATTAACAGGTTCGAATAAAGGGCTCAGAGGCTTAATTCAGTAGGTGGCGCCTCATATGGTATTTAATCACTGTATGATTCATCGGCAAGCTCTTGTTGCAAAAGATATGGATGAAGAGTTGCACAACGTATTACAAGATGCTGTTAGTTCAATTAACTACATTAAATGCAACAGCCGTCTCTTTTCAATACTTTGCAATGAGATGGGCTCAACGTATGAGAGATTACTGTTACACACTGAAGTCAGATGGCTTTCACGTGGGAAAATACTACGACGAATATTTGATTTGAGAAATGAAGTGTACATGTTTTTAATCGAAAAGAAACATAGATTGACAAGTTATTATATCAATGAAGTTTGGCTAGGGAAGCTGAGCTATTTAGTTGATATTTTCGAAAAACTTAACGACTTAAATTTGAGCTTGCAGGGTGAGAATTCAACTATCATAACTGCAGCCAGTAAAATTCAAGCATTTAAGAATAAGCTTAGTCTCTGGCAAACTGAACTGAATAAAAACAACACCGACATGTTCCCTTGCTTTAACGATTTTATCAAGGAAAATAATATAATTATATTTACATTTAAAAACATCATTTCCAGTCACATTGAAAAGTTAAAGAAAAAATTTTCGAGAAGATTCGAGGATTTTCCTGAAAACAATCTTGGTTGGATTCGTGCTCCATTTTCCTTTGACATATGCAGTTCAACTCTTCAAATTAGTGAGAAAGAGCAATTGATAGATCTAATTAGTGATTATACTCTTCGAAATCAGTTTAAGACTCAGCCTTGCCAAAAATTTTGGCTATCCGTGGAAAAACACTATCCCGTTTTATGCAAGAATGCCATCAGAGTGTTAATACAATTTGCATCAACGTATTTATGTGAAACTGGATTTAGCAAACTAGTTTCAATAAAAACTAAATACCGCTCGCGTTTAAACCCTGAAGATGATATGCGAATTGCAATTAGCAACATACATCCAAACATCGATGAGATAATTAGAAACTTGCAGCCACATACATCTCATTAAAGGGCAATTTGCTGATTTTTGTGTTATACAAAAAGTATTTTTTTAAAACTATAAATAAAATTAATATGAGTAAAGTATGATGATGTTTTTATTCGATGAAACAAAAGAAATGCGCGAAATATACATCATATTTGTGAACATTTATCTCTAGGGGTCGCCAAAAATTTTCTCTCTACAAAAGGGGTCGCAGTCGAAAAAAGTTTGCGCACCACTGCTGTAGACAATACTTTTCGTGGCACCTCTGAGAAAAAATCAAGAAGATATAAATCAGGTGATCTGTGAGGCCAAACAACGGGACCACCAGGCCCAACCTAACTGCTTCCAAATGTCCAGTCTAAATGGTTTCCTACACACCTTCCATAATGAGATCGCACCCTGTGGTGCTAAATCCACATTCCACACTGATCATGTGCGAACACATTGCTCAGCATTTCCGAAAATACTTTCTGAAGATAGACGAGATCCAGTGTGAGTATCCAATTGAGGTGGTAAAATGTATGGCCTGATTAAATTGTCCTCCATGATATCTGAACACAAATTAACAGTGAAGGGCTGTTGTGCAGCTCGTGTTTGAGTTCTTTGTAGGTTGTTTAGGGCCCACATGTGCACATTTATATTTTATTTCATAACCATTGTTAAACATCCAACCCAATTTTCGAGGTTAGGGCTGCCAATGTGCAATGCCGTAGTCTTGTAATTTTGAACCGAATCCAGAAGACAAGGGAACTCCAGAATCAAGTATTGGGAGAAATGTCCCCTTCATGGAAGACTTTTTGATGGAACAACCCCACTTTGCGTTAAATGGAGAGGAAAACCACGAACACCTCCCACCGTTAGTTTGACAAGGGGACTCTAACCCATGATCAATCTACCACTGAGGACATTTTACATCAGCACTGTGGTCGGTGCGAGCTGGGTGCAGAATTCGAATTGACCAGACACGTAGCAGGTGATTATCCGGCTGTAATAACTGAACTCTCTAAACATTAAAGGGACGTAGGGCTTCGATGGACAATTGATCAAGATGCTTCAGTACCAACTTCAAGTGTCAATACACTGCTGGTACCAGGATTTTGGTCCACAGCAAATAACAGACCCTCTTCGAATATGGGTGTTTATGTAGTTGGCACCTGCCCAATACCTTCAATCCTGGTAGTGAAGGATCCACGTTTTGCAAGATTCTGATGCATTGATGCGAACATTTGATGATTTGTCGGTGCCTTGTTGGATATCTTTCCCAATGAAACCAAACAACATGTCCATTTTCGTTGGCTAGACCATAGAGGAATTCATGTTGAACACAGGCAGTCGGCATCTGTAATGAAGCTATATATGTCGACTTTGAGAGTTCACATACAGCGCCACCAATTTATTACCGCCCATGCTTTCCCTTATAATTATGACTCCCAATGATGTTTTCTACCTCCTCTCCAAATTTGCACAAGACATTCTGGGACACCCTGTATGTATATAAATATAGATAGATATAAACTAAAAAAAATTAAATGAAAATATAAAAGTCAATCTTATTTGTACATAGTAGCTTTCTGAAATAAATATAGGAAAAATTAAATCTTAAAAAATTCTTACGTTAATTTTATTAAAGACATGCAGAATGAGGACAATGCATTTTTATGTGCTAACATGCTGAAAGATACCAATTATGTCACGATAATAATTTAAGATTAAATTGATGGTAAAGGAATTTAATGTTTTAAAAATAATGGAGTCGTGAATGAAAAAAAAACATATATTAGTTTGTTTTATGACACTATAAGAAGTCTGTAAAAAGTATTATAAAACTAATAGATATATTAGCATCATGATATAGATGTGTGGAAGTATGAAGAATTTTAAGATCCATTATAAGCTTAAAACTTGTGATTTTACTTAAAACATTTTTGAAGAATTTTAAAAAGAACCTCAAAATTACTTGTTAAACACCTCTTTCATCAATTTGCTCCTTCTATAAATATTAAAGGATATAACATTGACTACATTATTTAACTAAATGAACTTAAATTTTCAAATTTTAATAATAATTTAAAAGTAATAATTTGCTTACACTCTTATATAATAATTTATTTTTTTTTTTAAATTTCAGGTATATTTTATTTTTTATTTATTTATTAATTTATTTTTGCCAATTTCAAACAAAGAAAATCCAAAATAATTTAAGTATAAATATAGCTCAATACACATTAAGCTATCGAAAATTTGCTGCATTCTATTTTAATTGTGAATTTAAATTCTTAAATGTACAAAAGTGCAAAAACTCTGCAATTTAATAAGAATTTAAAGTCATACTTTTTGATTTGATGAAGTGGAAAATACATGGATGAGATTTGATATGATTTGTGAAGCACTAGTTCCAGGTGCATATGGTTGAGATGGAACAGGTGGTAATGGTGGTTGGTTCAAAGGAGATAAAAGAGGAGCAGGACACTCTAATAAGCAATAATGGCACAATGTTGTCAATCCTTCAATAAGAGTTATAAGATAATCAGGAGGCATCGATAGCTTTACTAAATTGTCTTTTTCTCCTTTTACAGAACTAAAAAAAAATTTTTAAGAATATATATACATAAAAAATCATGGGTAAAGGCAGAAAAAATTTAAAAAAAAGCAAAACAGCAATGTGTTATGTTTTTATAAAAACATAGAGAATTAAAAATATTTAATTCAACATCAAATCTAGAACCAAATATATTTCCTTAAACTTTTACAACATCTATAAATAAAATGCATCATGGCATAAAATAAACAAATATTAAAGCATTTTTTGGATACAGGTGATATAGACAAAAAAAATAAGTATTTGTAAATTTACAAAACATTTATTTCTCTCTGCAAATTAAATTAATATGCAGATAAAAAGTTGGTAAGATTTTAATTTGATTGCTGATGCTTAAAATATCAAGAGACATTAAGATGGTCTTGACGATTATGACGCAATGGATGCAGTACTTTTCTTATATAAGTCATGGGTTGTCCTCAACATCAGTTTTGTCTTGTTCTGGATCCTCGCGGTGCATCTGCCACGGCCACTTCTAGACTTTATATTAGACTGTCCTCAAGACATTTGAAATCTCTTGACACAATTTAAATATACTAGTAAAATTACTATTTAAAGTGAAGAGTTTTAATATAATTAGAGATCATAATTGTTCATACACCAACTTTTTAAGTTTTTCAAAATTTAGCTGTGATATTTTGCGGAATAAAATATACTAAGAAAACAATAGTTGAACAGGTAAATTTGTAATAAAAACAAATAGCAAAAATTTTACTTCCAGCTTCCCTTACAGTAAATATGTGATTCTTACTTTGAACTTGAAGTAATCTTGCACAGTAAAATAAATTCAAATTTTATGAATTTAAATATATAAACAAGTTTTTCAATTTTTTTTAGAAAAATTATTTCTATTGTACAATAGTGCTAAAAAGTGAATACATATACTATGCATGTTTTTTTCCTACATATTTCCTTAAATTCGTAATTTATTATTAAAATATGAACACATCAATTGAATTTTGTTCATTTGGAAGGCCACCATTGAGTTATAGAAAGTAAATATAGAATTGCTTTTATAGTTTATAAACATTTAGATTGGAATTCAGCATATCCCTGATAAAACATATACTTTTATTTGGAATATTATGCAAAATTCACTAAGAATTACTAAGAAAGTATTTAGTTATTTAACTGAGTTAAATATCTAATAATTTAATCTTGCTTTGTATTTAGCACAAAATGACATTAAAAGAAAAATGAGTATGAAAAAGAACAATATGTTTGCACTTAGCATTGAGGTGAAACATTAACTGCTTTTGAAGGTTAATAATGCCAGCATACAATAGTTTCAAGTTTGAATTTATTTATTATTATTTTTAACTTAAGAATGTTTTTTTATTCATTTTTATCAAATTTAATTGCGAGCAAAATTTAACTTATTGAGTAACTTCGATATGTTATTTCGTATTGCTCCAAACATTGCGTTAAGCTGTTACTTTAAATATTGTAGGAAGCTGTAACTTCCAGGTTGGCATCCATCTATAATATGATGACAATGCACATGAGATGGAGATAATATATAGATATTTTTTCCCATTGTCTTAATAACTGCCAAAAATTGTCTTTGGTACTTATATGCTTATCATTGGTAAATATCTTAAGTGAGCGCTGCTGTTACAATGTTTTTTTTTCCCCTTAATTTTCATGGTTTACTATAAAATTTGATGCTTTAGTAAATTATATTACATGTGTGTTATTAATTATAGATATTATTGGATAAAATACAAATAATTTGTGTTCTCTCAAGCTAAAGGTTTTTTTTATCTGAATAGTATCAATGCAATTGACAGTAACAGATCATTTTTTAAATACTTCCCCTTTCAAATGCTAATGTATTTCATCTGTTTGATTAGGAAAATATATAATATAATTTTCATGCATTATCTCTCATAAGCAAAATACGTTCAGTAAAATTAAATGAAAACATTATTTCAAACATAATTAAATTATACGACTTACTAGTGATCCCTAACAAATATCTGACATCAATAAAATTTTCTTCAACTATTACCAAAGGCAAATTTTTTCATAATTTTAGAGGCCTTGATAAAAACTTGTGTTTTGCATTAACTTATAAGCATTTGCCTACTTGTGCAAAATTTAGCTACTTGACTTATAAAAAAAAATTTATTTGAAAAAGAAAAAATATGTTTTAATTGAGAATTGTGGCTACTATTTAAAGAAATTTTCTTCTATTTTTTTTCTAACAAGGGGCACTTTTAAAAACTGATTTAGTACCTAGGTTTAATCCAAACAAATAGAACATGAACATTAAAGCACGCATAAAATATTTTTGGCGTTTTTCTTCCCACACAGTACTTTTCTCCCTAGCTTCAGTTACAAATTCTTGCTTTTTCAGAATTCTTTTTCTTTTAAAGAAGAAATATTTTTAGGTACTATAAAAATAAAGTTATGAAATTAAATTTCAATGAAAAGCAAAAAAAAAAAGTGGAAAAAATTATTGTAGTGATTTGGTTTCATTTTAATTAATGTTTTTATTATCACAATAATTGCTAAAAGAAATGGCAAATTAAAATTATAACAGGGCTGCTTGTATCCTGGAATAGAGAAAAAACTATAAGCAAAGCCATATCATAGCTGCCTTATTTTCAGGAATGAGAAAAAAATATCCTTGACTACCAAGACTAATTAAAAGTTATCATATATATATAGGACAGATTCATATACAGAAGAAAGTAAAAAATGGTGATAGTTTATAATAGGAAAAGCTTTATTAATCCCTTTTAAAAAATGGGGGCTGTAAAAGTTTTCAAATGTAAGTATATATGTAATAACTGAGAAAAACTTTTGAATGAAGGATATTTTATTTCTTTTGAAAACTAGCTAGAAGGGGTTTTATTACCAGTTTTCTCTTTTTTCTGGTGTACAAATAGGTCTGAAAATTTATCAAACACTATTTTTTTTCTTCCAGATAACGCAACCGTGATGATGACCAACATTCTACAGCATTTGTTTCTCGAATATCGTGTTGACAATGTTGATCGACAATTCCACAACGTTTGTAAATGCTGAGAGATATAGATCAACATTCCAAAGCGTTTTTTAAAATATCGAGAAATATCTCTTCAGGTTTTATATTGCGCAATATTTCGCTTACAATATTGTACAACGTTTGAAGCTGTGTTTTTAGGATATCGTTTTTCAGATATGTGCTACTTTGGTCATATCCAAAATCATATGCATTGTAAGTTTAAACAAAAAAACTATATTTAAACTTAATGCTACCAATTTTAACTATTTTATTATCCGAATGTTTTAACTCATAGACTTTTGCTTGATTAAGATTGTCATTGCCTGTAAATCTTACCAAATTTTAGAGCGACTATTACTTACAAAACAACTTTTCCTATATATTTTGAAAAGTATAAAGGATGAGTAGATAAAAGCATAATAAACTTAATTATCATATCTTTCAAATCAAATAGAGATAGTAAATTTAAGGATTAAACACCCTTGAGCAAAAATTACTCAAATTCAAACAATACTTAATAATGTAAAAATTTCATAATAAAATGGATTGTTTTACTCATATGATTGGTTATGTATGCACAAATATTAGTTACTTACTTATTTGTAGAAGGGTTCCAATAAAGTTTCATAATATTTTCTAAATTTGTGCAAAGCTGGTTGACAACAGTCATGATCAGTCTAGGTAGCCATCTCCCAAGAAATGGTAAGGCAGATGTAACTAAAGACAACCAATGTATATGCAAATGAGCATGATGATCTTGGCGCAAAGCAGTTAAAACAGCACTTAGAAACATAGACTGACATGGAACTGGAACACCTTTAAAAAAAATTGTAATTTTAAATAAATTATAATGATGAAATAAATTGAGGTCCTACAGGGTTAAGATTAAAAAAAAAAAAAAATAAAAAAAAAAAAAAAAAAAAAAAAAAAAAAAAAAGAATGGCAACTTAAACATCATTGTTACCAGGCTGAAATTTGGAAGAAGATGTTGAAGGCTGTGTTGTGCTAGGCTTTGCAACTGATGTATAGCCTGTACTTGTTTTCTTTTCAGTATTATCACCATTTTTTGTTCCAGAGCCATTTATCACATCCCTATCTGCGCCATTTTGAGATAAAACTGTATCCTCTAGTACAACCAATGTAGCAATTAATCTCAAAAGGTGAACCTAAAAAATTAAACTGCTTTAGCATTGAAAATGCTTTAAACCATCATGAATTCTGAAAATTATGAACACTGAAAAACTAAAACTAAACACACTATTTAAAGATAAACACCAAACATAAGATATTTTTCGAATTCTTAGACTGCCTTCAACACATATAAGTCATTGTAATCTACCTCAAGCCGAAAATTCACTTCACCTAACTCTGACAGCAATTTACATCCTAAATAGCTCTTTTTAATTTCTATAAATAGTAATAGTTTAAAGTATAGTTTATAAAGTATAGTTTAGTTTATAGTTAATAGTTTATAGTTATAGTATAGTTTATAGTTATAGTATAGTTTATAGTATAGTTTATAGTTATAGTATAGTTTATAGTTATAGTATAGTTTATAGTTATAGTATAAGTAAACAATCAAAACAAGGAAAATGGCAAGAGTTTTAGACCCTTGCCAATGTCACCTGAATTCAGATCGGGCAACTACTATGTGCATTATTTGTGATGCCCGAACTGACTTCGGGCAGGAGAAAAATTAACATTTATATTTTTTGAAGCCCAAGCTGAGTTTGTTTCTATCTCAGGATACTTAATTCACTATTTTCCGAATAGATAGCATCAGTGGTCCCAGTTTTTCACCGAATACGACTTCAGTCGAGGGAGAGAAATGTGTGTGGGGGTTTTGGGATATGCCATACAGCAAAAGATTTGTAAAATTTATGTATTAAAAAACCTATTGCTGTGTTTTTATATTATATTATACTAGTAGTATTATACTAAGTTTCAAAATTTTGTTTCATTTGCTCTAATTGAATAAAAATTTCCATTTTTGGTCCATTTTTCTGAAATATATGTCACTGTTAAGGGCAACTTTGAAAAATGTTTGATAATGAGTGAAGTCCTTATTGTATGATTGTATAGTTAAGGTTGATATTAAATTTCCTTACAATCTTTTACAATTAACTCTATCAAAACAACCATTCCAACAATATATAAAACATGAATTTTAAGTAAAGTCGACTTGAATAAAGATATCATTTAACTACCATTCAAATCTGATTGAAAAGGAAGCACTCATTTAAGCTCTAGTGAGAAAATCAATGTCTAAAAAATGTATTTAGTAGTTTACTAGAAGAAAAGTTTTTTACTCTGTATATTTCTAAAATGACCCCCAAAACTTTTGAAAGAAAAAGATTGCAGTTAAAGAACATTACCAGTAAAATTAATGCAACATCCAAAAATTAGCTGCTGAGTATATAAAAATGTAAAAGACTTTATTACAAACATTGCTAATAATTTCAAAAAGATTGAAGATGCAATGTGAAAACAGTTTTAATGAAAAACACTAAAAAAAATGCCTTCTCTGAGAAGGAAACAGTTTTTCAAATTGATTAAAGTGCCTAAGGCTCATTGCACCAAATTCAAAATAAAAAATTACAATTTTAAAGTTTATGATGCAGGCAATGAATATTTTAAAGTTATTTTAAAGTTAAAATCAAAGTAATAAAATTCAATAACACACATGTTTTTAATTAATTGTTCTTATGCTCAGTTTAGTATTTTAGTTTTAAGAATTTACAAGAACAGATTCTGAATAAACTAGAGTTCCCTTCCCTAAAGTGCATCCCCTTCTTAAATATTTTTTATTTTTTTAATTTTTTTTTCCTTCTGAGGTATTTACTCTTCTTGAAGTTTTGCATGATTAAATATGATTAGGTGTATTGATAATATTTTACACACTCAATGCCTTAAAGCTGAAAAAATACTTTGCTTCAAATGAAAACAAACAATGTAACCCATCCCCAAAAAAATTAAAACTAATGTTTCAGTTCAACAAATGCACTGGTTTTAAATGAATGTGCTTCTCTTATTATGTAAATTTTGAGTTGCTTAGATATAATGAACATGGCTGGAAAGAATAATCTCTACTAAAAACAAAAAAATATCCCTCATCCAAGAGGGATTTTGAAATCTAACTCGTCACCCAAAAAACTTCTGTACCCTCAAACTAAACCACAAGTTGTAAATGTGCTTCCCTTATTTGTAGTTTTTTGTGAGTGTAAAGTAAAGTATTGATATTATATATTTTGGCGGGGAAAATATTCCCCACTAAAAATATTTAAAAAATATCCCCCCTCCTAAATATTTAAAATTACCCCCTAAAAATCAAAAGTATTTCTTAAATATATGATTTAAAATTTCAAAACTACAAAATTGTATATTTTAAAAAAAGTATTTCCTCTAAAAAATGGCAATGGTGACTTGCTCCCTTTGGTACTCCCTGTGGGCATAACTGATTAATAGAACAAAATTTTCACTCAGCAGCTCACCATCAGTGATCAAATATTTAGGGGTAGCGAATAAGTAATGAGAAAGTTTGACAAAATGACTAAGTCTGAGAATAATAAAGTTTGACACTAGGGCTGCAATTGACAAAGGGTATTTTAGTGTCGAAAAACAGGGTTATACAAACATGAAGTGTTAAAAGTATTCAAGTATTTCTAATATATTTTACTCATATTTTTCATACTTTAAACACTTAATGATATGAGGATGATGTTGGAATCATTAAAACCTTATGGCAACCTTAATTTTAAAATATTATTATTAATTTGTAATTAATGTTTTTCCCTTTTTCAGTAACATTTTACATCAACGTCTGTTAAAAGTTTAAAAATTGTTCATATTTTTTGTAAAAATGGTCATGAGCAAAATTTTAGCCTGGCTAGTATCTTTAAAATGAAATTTCAGGCCTTGTCTTAGTGTTTTTATTATGATTCTGAATAACCGATAAAATTAGAGTATGCTTAAAACATAGATATGATAGCTCAGGAGCTTAGTTTAAACTTATTTTTAACATAAGTATTTTTAAACATTAATTTTTATTTGCACAAAAACTAATGGCAACTCATTATTTCATTTTTTGAAAGGATAGCCTAATACTTATTTCATATACTGTAAAAAAATTTGAAGTACAGGGACAATTATTTTTGAGTAAGGACACATGTATTCAAAAAGTTGTAACAGAAATATAAGAATTTTTTAACTAACAAGATTCGCTGATACACAACTGAATTTATTAAGATAATGTAGCAATGACTTTAATTTATATGTATTTTAAAAACAATAATAATAGTAATAATAATAATAAATGCAAGAAAAAAATATATGCTCAAAACAATCAGTTTACAGGCTGCTAACATGTTATGCTTTTTAAAATAATTTTTTGATCATATTTAAAACATTTTAATTTAGCAATATAGTAAATATTTTCAATTAAGATAATTGTTCAGGTTAAAAAATCTATTTTTAAAAAATTTAGATACTATCACAAAGTTAGCATTAAGACATGAAAATGCTGTCTACCTCAGCAGTATTTACTTCTAGGTAAAAATGCTATTATCTGAAAACAAAATATTAAAATTATTAACCTGATATGTGTCTTGAAAGTCATCAGCAGATTGATTATGATTACAAAAGGTTGAAGTCTTCTCATTAAAGTCAACAATTGTTTCAGTAAAAGCCATACATTTTTCATCAAGAATTTTATAGCGTGAGTCATAGACACTAGCAGCAAGACAGTGTAAAAGAGTCTTTTGAACTTTACTTCGGTGTAAAAGATCACTCAAGTAATTGGCAAAGCATTTTCCACTATCTTTAACAATTCCAACTAATTCCGAAAACACAAGAGTAAGAACTTCCATGCACAAAAGACGAACATTTCTGTTACCTGTTACTTCATCGTCTGTTAACTTAACTTGACATAAATTAGGATAATGACTTCGTATATGATATAAGCAGGCTGCTACAATGACTTCTACATATGTATTGCTTCGAAACATTGTAGTAGCTTCAGCTGTTAATTCCCCGTGAAAATTATTCCCAAAAACAGATTTGCGATGTCGAGCTAAAAGAATTTGTAATTGTTGGCCCCTTAAGCTCAATGAATTACTAATATTTGTGGTAGCCATACTGCATAAAGCAATGCGTGGATTGGTCAAAATTATAGCTTTTAATGAGTAAAGAGCATAAAGAGTTTTTTGGGAATCATATACTTGACAATATAGTAAAATGTAAGTATGCAATGGGTGAACTGTTAATTGAGACATGCTATTAAGTTCACAGTTCTTTTTAAAAGTTCCATTTATGTCACCACTATCAGTAAATTCATCATTAAAATTATAATCACCAGAAGATATAAATTCTTTGTCACTATCACTATTTTCAATCTGTGAAATGATTTCCTCCAAAACTGAAGAAACAATCCCCTCAATATCTATTTCATTATCAAGGGTTTGGTTACTTTCATCAACATCTTCATCAAAAGAACTTTTTTGTACATTTTCAATATATTTAAGCTGCGTTAAATCAGTTGCAGAAACAATTGAATATTCTAAATTAGTATCACTTGCAAGCGAAGATAATGAACCAAATGGATTCACAAAAACTGAAATGGGCATTTTTAAATCCCGTTCATGACTGGAAGGCAACTCAAAATCTTGCATCATAGAATTATGAGTAACAAATGACGAGCCCTTTCCAGAATCAAGATTAACTAATGATGTTAAGGCTAATATCTTTTTCTCGGGAGTAGGTATTTGAGAGGAGGGTCGACTATCATCACTAATATGATAAATAACATGACCAGAAGTACTACTAATTGCATATACTTTAGCTTCATCATCATCATGGTGGGCACCTGTGGTTGATGATGCATAACCATCATCAACTACTAATTTTGGTGGACAATGTACACTGACATGTTGTACAGATATTCGAGCAGAGTCTGGATGAAGTAATATCAGTATGATAGGCTCAAGAAACCTGGCAACATCTCCACGTTGCAAAGAATGATTAAGCCAAGCTTGAGATATAGCCTTTTGGGGTCCAGTTTCTTTACACAGGCTGTCTAACATCAGAAACAAACATCTAAAAAAATTAGTGATCCCTATTAGTCAAATTTTAAGCATGCATTGTTAAGAAACAATAAAATAATTATGCAATAAAACGTAAATTTCAAACAAAATAAACCGTAAAACTACCAACTATTCTATAAAAAAATCATGTCATCTACAGAAATTTCTTTTATCCCAGTTCTGAAATATGGCTCAATATTTTGCAGAAAAAAATTAGGATCTCAATAAAAATTGTGAAAAGCTTTTTTTCTCTCTCAAACAAGAGGTCACTTTATAAAAATAAAATTCCAGGCTACTCAATAAAATAAAAATTAGAAAAGGAGAACTCCATTCTTTGTTTTCTTTAAACTATAATAATAAACATTAGGCAAAAATAGCCAACTACATTACAACCATAGTATTCGGTAGATTAAATCCATATAAAAATTTTATCAAAAATATTTTTTGCCTCAGAAATTTTACAGACAAAGTTAACTTACAAAATATATAATTAGATAATACAGAATAGAAATAAAATTAATGTGAAAGAAAAGCTCAATATCACTGACCGATCAAAAACCCTAGTTATAGTAGAGGGTGTAGACTGTAAATTTAAATCTCGAGTCAAATGCCATAGTATAGCAAATTTCTTTTGTGCTTCTACTTGCTCCTAAAATGACAAAACAAAAAAATTATTTCCATTTAAATTTTTTTTTAAAAAAATAACCTCATAAACAGAATTGTGATAAATAATTAGGTACCAACTTTTCAAACTAGCTATCAGTAATCAGAAGTACAAAAACACAGAAATAAAATGTTAGTGCTTATGCAATTCGAATTAACACAATTTAATATCCGACTTTTTGTATACTACAAATTTAATCTACTACTTTTTGGATACTATTTTTTATAAATTTTTTTTATTTTTAATTTTGGATAATAATTTTTTAAAAGAGCAGCTGCATTGTGTTATTGAGAAATCATATTGATGGTATGATGAATTTTAATGTGATTGCTAAGTGGTACTCTTAGTTACTTTTGCCAAGTAGAGTACTTTTAGTTAACAAGGGTCGGTCCAGGTTTTTCTAAGAGGTACCTATTTTGTGAAAATTTAGACATAATTTGTGAAAATTAAAAATTTTATTAAAAAATCAACACAAAAATATGGATTTATTGTTTCTTATGGGATACAAAAATAAAATTTCAAGAAAAAGTATTTTGTGAAACTACTGTTTTTTCTGGACAGACCTCTGGTCAATGTTTGCAAACTGATAACATTAGTGTAATTACTGAATTTTTGTTAACTAGAATTAACTTTGATAATGATGATCAACTACAAGAGAGAAAATTATGATAGCATTATTGCAATCACTGGTTACCCTTTCGTCACATTTTTTTTTTCTGGATAGACAGTCGTAAACACAACATTTTAAGTTATGGGTTACAAAAAATTTATCAATTGATGTTTGTCATCTTGGTGAACAATGGACTGGATTGGTTTTCAATACCAGGTATTCAATACATGTTTCTTAATGAATATTATGAATATATTTTTTAATGAATAAGTTCATGGTTTTCAATATATTTCTTAAGATGTCGATATTCTTTTTCTTCTTCAGTACTCATATTTATATTAAAATTGCAGCCAAGTTAATATTTATGAATAAGTTAATTAACATAAATATACTTTAAATTAATGTTATGCAAAAACATTAAAAATGTACACATTATTGAAACTAAAAAAAAAAAAAAGACTCAGCCTGAAAAATAATCAACTCTAAGAAATTCCAAAAATATTGTGTTTTTTCTTCATTTGATCTTGTTGTGCTTTTTTTATTAATAATTTTTATTTAATTAGCTTGATTTTTTATAACTCCTGGAACTCCTTATTTGTAATTATGGTGTTGAGTTGAAGTTGATCTTGTCAAAAAGTGTGTGAACATGAAAAACCTAAAACAGCACCTATTTTCCTAATGTTTCATATTGAATTAGCAATTAAGTTTCTTCCATTTATCTAAATTTTTTAAAAGTAGAAAGTGTTAAATTTTTTTCTGATAATTCCCTCATCGTTTGATTAAAATTTTAGAACAAAAGTTGATTTAATAGCTCTTCATCAAACTCAATGAGGTGCATCTTTCAAGCTAAATATTTTTCTATTTCTTAATTCGGCAATCACTACCAATTCTTGTAGCAGTAGCTCCCTTAATGGTTATGTTAAAAGTCAACACCTAGCAGAAGCTAGATGTTTATTCTTAACATAAAAGTTTGCTTTTTCTACCACTTCTTGTCTGCATATATCTTAAAAATTTCAGAATGACCCTTGAATACCAAATAGCACATAGCTCTTATACATAATTATGCAGACTAATTTTTAAGAGATGATATTTTTTTAAAAAAGCAAATGCTAAAAACTGTAGAAAACTGCACAAAAATATCATATTCATACATATAAGTCAAATCAATATTACATTATTATACGAAATCTGGTTTTTTGTTTAAAAAAAATCTACTAACAAGAAAAATTATAAAAGACAGCTGAAAAGTTAAGATTCTCAAATACAAAGAATATTTAAGCTCAAATTCTCTTATGTAACAAAAATACTAAATGGAGAAAATTTTTAAATTACCATCTCATCTCCTGATGCCATAGAATTGCAGATAATTGTTTCACATATAGAACTTGTCGGAGATAAATTATGCACTTGTTGTAAAAGTTCTGTGCCACGTAGGCACAAGTTTGATCTTTCATCCCCTACATATTTCCATAGCTTGTTTGCAGCAACATTGAAAAGTGCAGTTTCATTGGAGAGGAAATCTAACTGTAATGCACTGATAGCTGGCGTTAAAGCCACTAAAACAACAGTAGGTACATTAGTTTGAGAAGCATCTCCTATCCCGGAATGATTGGGTGAACCTGAAGCAACTTCATTAATTTCTATATTTACAAGAACAGATTTTGTGAGTGCAATTAAATCAAATAGTGTAGAAATTGCAATAAAAAATATTTCTTCAGAATTAGCAAAACATGCTATAGTGATGATGAATTTTAGCCACTCTGGAATAGAAGATAATCCAGCTGTAAAAAATAAAAATAAAATAAAGAAATAGAAATTTAAAAAAAAGATAAATGTTTATTCAATAAACAGGGTGTCGCAAAACTCATAGTATTTATGTTGGTAGTGATAGAACAAAACTAGACAAGCACAAATCACCATACAATCCATGATTCCAATGCGAGTCATAGCATGCAAGAGGGTGTCTCCCTGAGACCGCCGTAAAAAAGCTGTTCACAGCAGCTGCTTTCAGTCGCTCTATGGATCATCGATGAAATGGATGCGTAATCAAATCAGAAGAGGGCTGAGATGCATTACATGTATGGAACTGCAGACAGCAATGCAAGAGAAACTCAAAGATTGTATCACATTTTCCAACACGAGGCATCCCCAATGAGAGAATATTTCAACGACTGCACTAACAACTCCGCTAAAAGAGTCCCTTTTGAAGTTGCATGCGGAATAGCAGACTTGGAAGGAGTGTAAGAACGCCATCCGAAGTTGTGCATCACATTACTGAGAGGCCTATATCTAGCACTCGGGCACTGTCCCAAGCCATTCAGGTTCCTATAATACAGTGTGAGGAATGCTGGGAGATGAAAAAATGCATCTCTACCATGTGCAGAGAATTCAGGGCCTGGAACCATCAGATTACCAGGCTCGTGTCAATTTTACATTGTGGTTTCCCAACAGCTGTGGACCCAGATTTTTGTGAACATGTGTTGTTCACTGACGAATACATTCGCAAGCCAGAGTATTTTATCATGTGCGGGCAACTGAAAAACCCATATGTAGTACATACACGTTCGTTCCAGCAATCTTTTGCACTAAATGTTTGGACCGGAACCATGCATGATCATCTAATAGATCAACTGCCAACACACCTGGATGGAATTTAATACTGTTTTTGCAAGAGGTGTAGTCAGAATTATTAAACCATGTTTCAGCACATATCACACGACCTATGATGGGGTCTTAGTGTTGTTTCATTCATTTCCATGATTTCATTGAACAAATTTTTTTCTTCATTTTATCGGTTTCATTTCCACGTCTTCCAGTCTAGTTTCCGATCATTACATGACACAGTATGTTTTGTGCTCTAGCGCCTTATCTCTTGCTTTCTGACAATGGATTGTATGGTGATTTGTGCTCGTCTAATTGTGTTCTATCACCCTCTAACATGTGTACCATGAGTTTTGGGACACCCTGAACGTACAGTTGAATCTTTGCTTAACACTGTTCTACTTAAGGATAGTCTCAATTTAAAGACGATATATAAGAAATTTGTACCACCCCATCCACTTTTAGGCATACAGAAGGACAACTTGCCGCTGTGACAAGATGTATTCAACTGTGATCTATCATAACGGCCACTTTAAGAGATGTAGATGAAATGAAAGAAAACATAAATAAAAATGACGAAAATAAAAATTATGTTGAAAATGAAGTGATAAATGTGCCACCACTACCCTTTTATACAGATGAAACTACTTCTTCTATTCATCCATATGGCTCCTTTAATATGCTCAAAAAACCAGAACAAAATGTCGATCAAGATTTTTTTTAAAAATTTATTTCATATTTGTACTATGTTGCTATATTATTGATATTCTTTTTTAGAATATTAACCTAGTTTGTGCAGTAAAAACAAATTTTAAAAAAACAAAAAATTCCAACTTGTCAATTCGTTGATATTAAATGCACTTATCTATATAGTAATCTTAATGAAGAAATATATATGAAAATACCAAAAAGGATTTAAATCAGATTCATAACTTAATTACATTTCTCGTGTTATGCTTTTAAGGAAAGCTTTCTATGCTTTTAAGGAAAGCTTCATCAATCAGCTCAAGAATGGCATCTAGAACTGGATATAGTTTCATCAAATTTAAGTTTCCATAAAATTTTGAAACGTAACTACATGTATAATTATGATTGTAAAACTGTAATATTAGTATATGTAGATGATTTGGTTGTATTTACAAAATTTGAAAGTGATATGACAAACGTAATAATTTAATTCAGCCTAAATCTGATATAAAAGATTTAGCACTTGTTAGACAAGTGTTAGGGCTAGAATACAAGATTATTAATAGCAAATGGTTTTTGCATAAACATTATTGACAAAGTAGTTCAAATGTTTAAGGATATTTCCTAGGTTAAATGTAATGTTCTCATTCATTCCTCAAGGCTTTACTTTTCAATCTTTGAAACACAAGCCTTCAATTGAAGAAATTTTTCCTTATAAAAGTTTGCTATAGGTAATAGGTTTGCTATTATTTTTGGATTCAAGGTCAAGGCCATATATATTATTTTCTGTAAACGAATTATTGCAGTTTAATTCTCCTACTACTTTAACTCATTGAAAATTATTATGTAAAGTTTTTTATTATGTAATTTCCACTAGAATTATCAAATAGCTTAAGTAATACAAATTCAGATGACTTATATGTTTATTTAGATGTTTTATGGGCTCCAGATAGATTCCGCAAAATCAATTAGTGGAGTTGTAGTGCTTTAAAATAGAATACATATATCTTGGCAAAGTTCTGAATAAAAATGTATAACTTTGTCAACAATGGAATTTGAGTATATAGCAATAACAAACTTAGAACTTAGGTGAACTTAACTTAGGTGATTATTAATTTAACCGAAATTATTTAGTGATTCAAAAGGTGCTCTGTTTTACTGTCAAAATAAGGTTGAAAACACAAAATCTCAATTAAAAAACCTTTCCCTTCTCTCGCCACCTAGTTCTGGTTAAATTTGTTTGAAAATCACTGATTTTTTTTTATTTTTAAAATGTTCAATTTTTATAGAACTCTATATTGATTCATACTGCAGGGATAAGTTTGATAAAAAAAAACCAGAAAATAGAAATCCACAAATGTTATGTAAAAAAAAACACTTTTTAAATAATTGAGAAAGTATCTGAAATTTTTTGCATGAAAAAAGTGTGAGTAGAAAACATTTAATCACAGAAAGTTATCGATGGTTCATTTAAAATATTGATGAAAGATTTATTTGAACTGTGTGAATAGAAATCTCAATGCAAAATTTTTAAATCACGTGAATACAAATCTCGATATTTAATTTTAAAATTGCGTAAACATGAATCTCAAGGTTTAATTTTAAAATCGTTATGTTACGAATTCCAATGTTAAATTTTAACATAGCATGAATACGAATCTCGGTATTTCATTTTAACATCGCGTGAATACGAATCTCGATGCTTGATTTTAAAATCATGTGAATACAAATCTGATGTTTCATTCTAAAAATCAAGTGAAAATGAATTCCAATGCATAAGTTTTTAATATGAAACATGATGTGTGATCTTAATTTGCGTAAATAGGAATTGTGATGCGCGATTTTATCAAGTGTATGTAATTTAAAATTACCTAAGCATTGGTAGGAAAAACAAAAAAGCAAAATTTTTTTTCCTCAGTTATTTCAAAAAAGATAAACTTTCTTTGAAGAGGTAGAATATTTCTCTTTTTTTTTTTTTTTTTTTGGGTAACATCAAAAAAATTTATGTGGTAGTGACAAATTATATGTGAACAGCATTCACACGTTCATGTATATTATAGCATGATAACCAGTAAAAAATTAAAAATTTCGTTGTCCTATAATCAGAACTACTGTATTTCTAAAGAAATACCTTTCTAATTATTTTCCAATTCTTGAATAAACATTGTATTTACTTGAGATATTTAAAAAATTTAGTATATAGGTGCAACAGATGTGCTTGCAAATAATGTAAAATTAATGAAAACAGAAACATTCAAAAAGTAAAACAATTACTATCCAAATATATGTGTGATAATTATTAAATAATGTTGAAAGTTTTGAGACTAATTAATGAAAAACAATTGTATCAATAATGACTAAATTTTGTCACAAAATGTAATATTAAACAAAAGAAACTGAAAAATTCAGTAACAATTTTTTTTTTTTAAAAATTTAAAAAATAAGTTATTTTAAGGCATTGATTTGAATGATTTTAGAAACAAGATAAATTAAATATTTTATTAATTTAAAATTCATAATAAATTTTTTAATTAAAAAACTTATTTCTAATGGTCTGAAATAAATGCCATTGATATTTGATGTAATTTGGGTGTAACACTTTTCTAATAATGAGGTTTTAAGCAAATGCAATATATATTACATAATTACACAGCATTTTAAGAAAAAAACTATTTTAACACTATCTTATTAGTTTTACTTCAGAGAACAAAATTTCATATGCTTGGATTATTTAAAAAGTTAAATTAGCTACTAATTTATAATAACTTTTTTAATTAAAAAACTTATATCTATTAGTCTAAAATAAATGTCATTGATATTGGATGTAATCTGGTGTAACACTTTTCTAATAATGAGGTTTTAAGCGAATACATTAAATCCTACATAATTACATTACATTTCATGGAGAGAGAAAAAATTGCACTATCTGATTGGTTTTTCATCAGAGAACATAATTTCATATACTTGAATTATTTAAAAAATTAAATTTAACTTACCAGTTGATAAATGTGTGTCATACAACTGCTTGCAGTTTGTATAAAATGAAGGAAATGAAGAGAGTTCAACAAGTAGATTACACAAATAACGAAAAGTTTTACACATAATAATATCATCTGGTACTTCTTCTACCTCACTATAAGGAAGAGAACTGTTTTGGTCAGTTGCCTCTAAAATATCTTGTTTGTAAATGACAAGATCATCCGAAGAAAAGCAGTTACATTTAGCTGACAAGCATTTCTGTAACAAATTATTTAAATTTATATCTCGCTGGCTGTTTCCTCCTCCCTGAGGCAAAATTAAGGATTGATAACGCTCTAAAGAAGCTTCAGAGCTTTTAACCATTTTTTTCACTATAAATGTCACAAATAGTTTCTGAAATTTTTCAACACATAATGTTATCACACTACGTATATTCAATTCATAATGATCTTCTATTTCTGACTTATCTTGACAGTAACTGAAAGAATTATTTTTTTTAGAATTTAGCTGTGCAATATCAGAACTTTTTACTGCATATTCTGAAGTATTATTAACTTTTGAAGAATCGCTAGCTTTATTAGTATATTCAAATGAACTTTTTACCTCAGACATAGCATTCACAAGAGGTGGTTGCATTTTGCATAAAAGTTTTGAACATAATTCTAAAGCTATTGTAATATCATATACACATAAATTAGAACAGTTTTCAGAGAGCACATCAAAAATATCACTCAAAAGCTTAGGAAGGTGTTCAGTTTTTGCTTCTAGATAAGTTTCCTATAAAAAGAAGAAAAAAACTATAGAAAAACTTGAAGACAAGTAGTTGCAACATTGTGAAAAAGAACAAAAAATTAAAAATTGAGAATTAAATAAAAATAGAACATAAAACTAGAAGAAATAAATGCAGTTTATTTTACTATTTCTTTTTAAATGTAAAAGTTTTTAATGCAAATGTTTTTAATGTAATTTTTTAACGATGTAATGAAATTTTGAATTTAATGAAATGTAACCAACGGAACATCTTTAACTACATATTCAACATAAGTAAGTGCATGACAGTTCCAATTTTCCTGACTTTTCCAGGTAGCATATCAATCCTAGAAAAGACATGCTCATTTCTCTACAAAAAATAGATTAAAAAATCTATGAAAGTTTTAAAATGTTAAAATAGTAATATTAAAAAACAATTTCATATAAAATATAAAAAGATTTACTGAAACTATTGGACAGGAAAATTATTACAAACTAGGTAATTTTACTAATAATAATGTCAAAAGATACAATATTTTTCCAATATCTTACTAACTGCATCCACTGTTTTGAGGGGTTTGAGTAATTGCTTTACAATTAAAATTTTTATTTTAAATTCTTATAGAAAAGATACCTAAATGGCTTTCGTTTTTAAAAAAAGATCCAAATCATTTATTGGAAATTTCACTCACAAATCATTAAATCAAACGAAACAATTAATAAATTTAATTCCTAACTTAGGAAACATAATAAATATTTTTATAAATATTATTCTGAAATGAATATTTGATATAAATGTTTGTGGTATTCATTTAAAGCACTAATATTGGCAAAGACAACAACAGTCTCAAATGAAATTGCATAAAACTATTGTAAAAATTAATTTAAAAAACTAAAATAAAGTTAGAATCAAAGGTTAAAAGTTTTAATAAAAACCAGCTTAATGGTAAATTTTATTAAAATCATATTACTTGTGGAAATGAATTATCATGAGTAAACGAAAGCTAAAGATAAGTAAAATTTGGTTTAATGAAGTAAATACTAACCAGAGACACAATATCTAATAAAAAACTGACTAGAGTACATAACTCAGATAAATTAGGATCTCCTGATCCAACACGTTTTATGCACTTTGAGCAATCATCACTACTTTCTTCAACAGAATCGTCCGAATAAGAGCTAGGCATTTGGCAGGCATTGTAAAAGTGTTTTCCAGCATATTCCCAGAGATATGATGGTTCTAAGGTTCCAAATAATAAATTAGCAGATTTTTTAAGTTCATTTTGGTCCTTAGATGACTTTTGGCCTTTCTTATCACTCTTAGAAATGTAAAACTTTGATGAATGACAAGCTAAGTATAAGGACCTGTAAAATAGAGATTTTAATTCAGAAAACTATGGGCTAAAACATTATCAAAATTAAGAAATTTTACAATGAATATCACAACTAAAATCATGTTATTACAGCAACATTTAATTTTTCTTTCATTCAGTCTGAATAATTTCTTACTTCAAAACTATCAGTAGATTTAGCAAAATTACGACCATGGCTAAACAATTTTTACTAAACAAAAAAAGTAAAAAAGATATTATATGCATGTTTTCTAAAAACTAATAAGCATTTTTAAAAGCAAAAAACAAACTTTCAGTATTGTTACTCAATTAATCATTATTAAAAAATAATGATATCCAAAAAAAAAAGTGAAAAAATTATTTTCCTTTGGAATTGTGGTTAAAATAACCAGAGTTTATGCCATTCCTATAAGCTGTCCAAATTATAAAATAAACCTGGAACATATAATATTTCCCAATTTACTGAAGTCAGTACTATTGTACCCAGAGTTATGAATGTGTCAATTGGTATCAAGTAATATTGTACTAGGCAGTAAACCTACTTTAATAAACTGCATCAGAGCTGCATATTATTTCTAAGTATTCTGTAATTCAAGTTTAATAATTGTTGATATCTTTAGGATTTAAATAACATTTTAATAATTTTTCTTCCAGTTTAGCAAAAATTAAAAAACCAAAAAATTTATGTTATAATAGACATACACAGTTAAAAGATATATACACAGTTATAGTTCATTGAATATTTATATTATTCATTTGAAATGGCAAGATAAAATATTATTATTACTTTTAGTTTTTTAGTTTAAGTTTGATGCAAATTTAGTAGAAAATTGTCTATGTTTGTTTCATTAACAAAAGATGTATAAAAGAATTTCATAAGAAACTTTTGACAAACATAGGAGGGAATTTTATGAAACTGTATAATGACTAATCAAATAAAACTATGCTTGAAACTTTTAGATCATGCTACAGAAAATCAAAAAACTATTTATTTTTAATTGTTGATTTCTTAAATATACTTTTGGATATTTGAGCATATTATTTATGAGCTTTAAACTACAAAATAGTTAGTCTATTTAGAAACACAAACAATGAAAATATATTTCTTAGTTCCTAAGTGTTACACAAAATTTGGTTTATTATAATTAGTACTTTTATTATTTTATTTATTTATTGAAATAAAATAAAAATTTCAATTTCAATGGCTTGCTTTGATACTAAAAACAAGTTGATTATGTAATATTTAATTTTTTTAAATAGTATGACAATCTACCATAACCGCCAACTTTTACACACTTTGAATATTTTTCAGTAATAATCAGCAAAAACAAAAAATTTTAAAATTAGGTAGAATATTTTTTTACATTACATCAATATAATTATGTAATGGAAAATATTATGCAAAATATAATGAAGTATAATTATGTATTGTAAAAAATATTTTTAACATTACATCAATTTCTATAATTAATCATTAAAGAAATCATCAATTATATATCGAAGTCTTTTACATATCTGGTAATTTAAATTCTTTTAATTCCAATTTTTTATATCAAACTTTGAATATTTAATCAAAACATTTGATATCATCGAGAAAAGTCTTCAATAGCAATTAGATAATCCCATAACAATTAGATATAATACATTCCAAACTAGTATAATACAAAATATTTGATACTACCAAGTTTACCTGAATATATCAATCATTATGTCATCTAAAATAGCAGAGCTAATTTCTGGACGATCTAGTAAGCTAATTAGCAATCTGTAGCACCATAAGTCAGCAGTGGAAGGCACAGAGTTTGATGGCATAATAGTCTGAGGACTCTGAAGAATTAAAAAAAACACATTAAATTAAACTAACAGAGAAAAAAAACAGAAGTAGAGGGACTAACCATTAAAATAATGAACTACACACTATATTATTAATTAGACTATTGCTTATTATTAATCATTATAAAATGCATTTTAACAACAATTTTTACTTTTTTTCAAACAGTTTTAAATATAAGAATTTCTTTCTTGAAAATAATTTTGAAAAATAAACCCTTAAAAATGGCTTTGTATTTATTTCAATTCTTCTAACAACTTAATAATTAAGATTGTTTAAGATTGGCGTTAAGATTATTTAAAGATAATTTCTGCTAAAATAAATGACATTTTTATATTTAAACATAAAAATAATTCCAATATTCACACAAGGATAAGATATCCACAAAATTCAGTGAGATATTTATGATATTCTAATCAACTTTTCAGTTAGATATTTTTCTAGCATGGCATGAACTCAACTGTTTTGACTAGAATAATAAAGATCAACTGAGTTAAAGTTTAAAATGACCTACTCATCGTAGCATCTGCCAGAAAAATTTTAAAAAATATTTTAATTGCTTTTCATAAATGTAATTTTTCCCAAAAAAATCATAATAAACTGCAATATGGCAGTAACAAGATTTTTATTTTGATCCCTTTCAAAAAGAATCAACCAAGAAAAAGCATTGCTACTAATAAGAGATGATTCTAAGTTAAAGCATATGCTTATGTTAGAGAAGACATTTTTAAATGTTTGAAAAGACTATACATACAGAACTTATTAACAAAAGATTCTTCGTTCTTATATTGATAGCAAATAACTTTTTTCCTTTGTAGCTGATAATAGGTTCTAAAAATTTTGAAATGCGATAAACTAAAAAAAAATGCATTGCAATTTTAAAAAAATGTATTCAAGTCCTTATATAAAAAAAATATGTTATTTTTCATTAAGTTAACTAAATTTACAAAACAAAATATAAATCAACACTAAAATGTATACCAGATTAATGTATTAAGTATGCCAGATATTTTTAGAATACTTACATCAAAGCATTTTTGAAGTGCTTTTAATAAATATTCTTTAGAAAAATCTTTAAAATAGGAATTAGCATCAAACTTTTCATTTGATTTTCCTGGTGTTGTTTTATTTACATCATCACTACACAAAGAATCTCCACCCATTAACCAGGAAAATAAACGCCTGAAACAAAAGATAGTATATAATTGCAAATATAAGCAAGCACCAAAATAAAGCTCATTCAAAAATTCTATAATTATCAAAACTATATATTCTTTTTTTATATAAATCTTAAATTAAAAGATAATTGAAAAGTGAGTTATAAATACAGTGGAAGTTAAAGGGGTACTCAAAAATTTTATTGAAAATCTAAAGCAAAATAAAGCTAAATGTCTTCCATTTAATCCCCAGTAAAGCTGTCTACTTTAGGTCAAATGTCTGGAAGCTGTGGAATACATTTAGCAAAGTGCTATCAGTTGACCACATTATACATATTATAACTAAGATAACATTTTAAAATTTTTATAACATTACATTAGATCATTATAAATTTTTTATAAACAACATTGCAACTGGGACAAAGATTGCAAAAGTTAATTTTAAGAAAACTTCTTCTTCAGGAGCGCAACAGCCCTTTGCAGGCCTTGGCTGCCTCAACAGCACGCCTTCTCCAGCTCCCTCTGTCCATGGCAACTCCCCTCCAGTTCTTAAGTTTCAGGACTTTGAGGTCGTTTTCAGTGTCTTTGAGCCATCGAGTAGGTGGTCTACCTCTACAGCGAGACCCCTGAGGGTTCTTGAAGATGGCAATTTTTACAGGGCTATCTTCAGAGCCTCTCCATATATGTCCGAGCCATCTTAGTCGGTTGCTTCGGATTATCTGCATAATTTGAGGATGTTTATAGAGCCCATAAAGTTCAAAGTTGTACCGTGTTCGCCAACATCCCCCCTCTGGTATGGCACCAAAGATAGTTCTAAGTATCTTTCTTTCAAACGTTTCTATCGGGCGTTGTACGTCAAGGTTTAAAGTCCAGGTTTCGTTTCCGTATAGCAAGACAGGCAGAATGAGTGTCTTATATAATTTTAGTTTTGTTTTTTGGCTAATAAAATTCGATCTTAGTTGACTTTTTAGTCCAAAAAAACATCTGTTGGCCATATTGATTCTATTGTCAATTTCAGGTTTCAGTTTGTTTTGGTCATTGATAATTGTACCAAGATACTTAAATTCTTTAACCTTTTCAAAGGAATGTCCGTTTATCTGCAAAGGTTCACTATAGTTTACAGTTGAGCTTGAAAACTCCATGAATTTGGTCTTGTCTTCATTAATGGAAAGGCCCATATTTATAGCAGAGGCCTCAAGGGCTTGAAAGGCATCTTTAACAGCCCGTTCTGATCTTCCAATGATATCAATGTCGTCCGCATAAGCGAGGATTTGGAGAGATCTGTTCCAAATAGATCCTCCTCGGTTTAAGAAAACAGCTGTTCTAATAAATTAAGATTTCTAGATTTAACTAGTTAGAAAACTTTAGACAAGAAATATATGCATAGTATTATCTAGTATTTATCTAGTATTTTATACTTCCCTTCTTAGGATCAATTTACAAAAACAAAAACCTCTTATTTCAAATTAATTAAAATTAGTGATATTTTCATCAGAATGGCAAAGACAGTAAAAAAGTTGAAAGTTTATAATTGTTTTAAAACTACAAGATTAGATAATTCAGCTGCTTAGAAATTGAGAAAGCTTTGATTTTAACTTATACATAGAAATGTAAATTTCAGAAATGATAGATTGATAGATTACAACATTATTGTAATTTTTATCATTTTGTTACCAACCGAAAATCAATTGCAAAAGTTATATAATTCTGTTTACTTAAAAATAAGCTTAAAAAATTTTGACCCACTAGATAAGGTCATTCACATTCATAATTTTTTTGGGTTTAAAAAGGTTAACAAGAAAAAAGAACAAATAAAAAAAAGTTAATTATGAATCAAAAATATTGATAACTTACAGAATATTTAATTTATATTTTATTACTAAAAAAAACAAGCACATGAACTATAAGTTAATCTTTAACTGATAGTTTCCCAATTGTGGCTGCATCACTTCTAACTTAATAAATCATTAGCCTTTTATTCCTTATCTTGTTTCCAACTCAAAACCCATTATTTCACATCCCTTCCAAGTAGTAACAAAGAAAACTATTTTGGTAAAATAATACTTTCTTTAAGAAAAAAATAATGAATAAAAATAAAAAAACTTTTAAGATTAAAAAAAAATTAATGAAATTTCATAAAAATAAAAAGTAAAAGCAAAATTGCTTTTGAAATATTTCCATCAAGAAGAAACAGCTTAAGACATCTGAATAAAACAAGCATAGATAATCTTTGCAGGCAAAAGCCAGCTTACAAGCTATGATACTGATTTAGACAGGGTAACTCATTATAGTTAATCCAAAATTATTTCTGCATACAGAAATTTGAAATTTAATGGCAGCAAAGGAAAAAATGTAAGAAACCAAAATTGTTTATTTAGAATGTGAAAAATGCATTCTTTAAGGTTAAAATGAATATAAGAAAATAAAAAATAAATACTTAAATGTGTGGTGTTAAGAAATTGTACACAAGTATTCCACATGCACAGATTATTGAAATTTGTAGCAGCATTTTTGATAAGTATTTATTTAATGAGAAAATAGATAAATATTATTGGTTGGATTTATGTAGGTTTAATCTTTTTGGGAATGTACTTTTTAATGGTTTAGACTCTTATAACCAAGTTATTGGAATTCCACAAGGTAATTCCCTTTCTGATACTTTTGCTAATATTTTTTTACATTTTTTTGAAGCTAAATTTCTTGAGTATAATGCTTTTAGATATATTGATGATTTGATTTTGTTTAATTGTGATAATAATAATTTTATTTATAGTATTTATCCTAAAGATTTGGTTTTGAAGAAAACTAATGAGAATTGCTTAAATGTTGAATATTTAGACTTTAAAATTGATATTGTTGATAAAATAATTAAAATTGGTGTTCTTGACAAAAGAAAAGCTTTTAAATTTAAAGTCATTTTTTTCTGCAACTTTAATACTAATCTGTGTAATAAAATTTTCAAAAATTTAGTTTTTTCACAATTGGTTAGGATTAAAAATATTTGCAAAAACGTTGAAAGTTTTCAGGTGGCTGTGAATAATTTTTTGAATAATTTCAGTAATAATGATTTTCCTTTTCATTATTCTAATATTAATTTTTTGATTAAGAAAATGATTGAAGAATACTAGTTTATTACTCCATTTAACAGGGCGAAATTCAAGTCTTAACTGAGAAGCCCCAGTTAAGCATTATATTAATTTGTTACGTAATCTTTTTTTTTTTTACTATTCTTTTTTTCATTCTATGCATTTTAATAGAGGGTGTTGTTCTCCTTTGCTTTAGAGTTTCCTTTGCATTTAGTTTGTTTGTGAAATTGCTGTTTGACCGGTTTAATGTGAGTTTTTATTTTCTCAAGATTTTATTGAAATTTCTTTTCTGATTTGGTTGTTATGTATTTCATGTATTTCTTCCTGGACTTCTACAAAACCTTCAGGGTACTGAGAGAGTTAATTTTGGCATTTGTCCTCTCTCTCAATAGAAAAGGTTTTGTTTTATGGCTTCCGAGGTCGGTACCCCCTGAAGACGGTCGGTGGTCATATTTTTGTTTCCATTGTTTACTATATTGCTTCAATTATTCTTTCTTTTGAAAATTCTGCTGCTTTTAAGCGTGTTTCTTTCAAAGATAGTTTTGAATATTTTGTATTCTTTTCCTAAACTTGTCTACGTTTAATTATTTTAAAATATGATTTTACTATAAAAAGTAAACTGATTGCTCTTTGTCTCATTTGGTTGATAGACTTATTTTTTTATCTTATAGTTAAAATTGTTTTTTGATATCACTAACTATTTCTCAAGAGTGAAATATTTTTCTGTAAAGCAGCTATTTTTTGTAAATATTTAATCAAAAAATACATTTATTTAACTGACACAATATAATAATCATAAATTATAGTAATTGAATATATAATAGTTTACCTATTAAGAGACATATCTCGACGCAAAACTACAGTTACAGCTGAAGTCACAACATGAATCATATCCGATGTGAGAAGTTGGTTGCAATGTATAGGAAATCCCATTAATAACAAATCTAAAGCACACCTCTGAACAAGTACACTAGTGTCTTGTAATGAAGCACACAATCCTTGAACCTAATTAAAAAGACATGAAAATATAAAGTTAGTAGGCATAATTATAAGCAAACATTAAATTAGAATAAGACATTATTAGAATAAGATATTTAGTTAGGTCTCTATTTTACAACTTAGTGGCTAAAGGTCTTTTTCATCTTGCTGAGAAATCTCTATAAGTAACTCTTTTTTTTCCCTCAGTAATATCAAAAATTAAATATTTTTCAAATTTTATCAAGAAAATTAAAACTTGTTTAAAATTAATGTCATAAAAGGCAGTGTGCAATTTAGCATGCATTGAGGATTCAATTGAATTGAATGCATCCATGCATTTAATTAACAGTTGAAAGAGAATCTGGTGATCTTACTTTTTTGGATGCTTTTTTATACGTAAATAATGATATTTAATAAAAATTATTATCACTGCTTAACCACCTTGATAAACATGAACGATTAAGCCCACTGCAGTAAACACAACTGTTATGAAACATATTTTGGAATTATTTTCAACATTATTAAAGCTGTTTAATGATATATAAGGACCTGAGACAATTTTATTCCCATACTTATAGTAGGAGACACTTTAAAAACGGTAATGGGAACCACAAACATTTCTATCTTATTTTAATCTATTAGTATTTTTTAGAGATAAATATAGGGTCGATAAATAATTTTTTTTCCAAACAGTGTTACAAACATAGACTGAATTACAATTTCATTTATAGTTATAAATTGAACATCATGTAATCTAAGAAGAGAACACATACTTGAATAAATATTTTGACTATTTTTCCCAACAAAACAAAATAAGTAATTGCAATACTGTTTAATTTAAAATATTTTCCTTTTCATATAAGCAACAGAATATACCAGTAAATTAACTTTAAACTCCATATAGTTCTAACACTTATTTAAGCAGTTAAGACTTTCTTAAAAAAGGTAATGAAATCCACACAAAAATCTACAAATAAAAGTTTATATTTAACACAAAAAAAATAAAGAACACAGTTGATAAATTACATGAATGAAAAATAAATTCCATAAAAGTATATTATAATGATAATTCACAGTAGTATAGAGAATTATCATTATAGCAAGTTTAATGTTATAAACAAATGCACAGATTTAATGATAAAATAGTAATAAAAAAGATGAAACATATATAAGATGAAACATATATGTTATAACATAAGTTATAACATTTCATTTTTGAATCTTTAATATTAGCATTTTGACGGTGACCTAAAAAATTGTCATAATAATAAACTTCTTATGCAGTACTTGTCTACATAGAGTTTTTACTGTATTTTCAAAGACCTTCTAAGTAAATATTTACCATTGTATCAACATCTGTTCCAAATATAAAAAGTTGATCTTCCATGCATAGCTTTCTATTGTAATGGCTGATTATAAATGTTACAGCTGGAAGTCGAATGGATGGATTGGAAAGTACACATTCCCACATACAACCATAGAAATAATGCTGTTCAACATTGTTGCAAACAGCTAGCAAAAGTTGATCTGTCCTAAAAAAAGTTTAAAAACAATACAATATCATTATTAATTATAAATAAACTAATTATAATAGAAATAATTAGATCAAAACTAGAACTAAGAATAATGAATAATTTAATTTTGCAATTTTAGTTCTTTTTATTATTTACTTTTTCAAAATTACTCAGTTTTTATCTATAATATTTTTACATTATAGATAACTAGATTTTATATTATAGATAGCTATAGTCCATTCCACCTTAAGTTGGCACTGCAGGGAAGGGTAGGATATGTAATACTTCACCTTTGAAAAGTAGTTCTTCTCTATTTTGGAATTAATTGCAGTTTAAATGCGCGTTCAAATATAAATAAATGTTGTATAATAAGAAAAGTTTATCTTGAAACATATATTCGAAGTTTTTCATGTTTAAATGTATTTAACTTATAAATACCTTCTCAGTAAAGCGAATGTACAAAGAAGAAGGAGGTGTTCTAGTTTGGCGCTGGATCAGTTTTCAAGGCCAAGGAATTGGCGTATTGACTAAGTTTTTACACTGGTCAGTCAGCTCGTTCCATTCTCCTTGCCTATCTCTTGTGCAGTTCGTTTTTCGCTTTCTTTCATTCGCATCGCTTAATTGTTCTTTTGTTTTGTTTTTTATTAGTTATTAACTCTTAATTTGTGGTTTTTTACTGGTTAGTTATCGTTAGCTCGTTTTTTATCACTATTATTCTTTTTTGCATTAATTGTTAATTTGTTGTTTCGTACTAGTTATTTAATGTTAGCTCGTTTTTTATAGTTTTTAAATTTTTTTTTGCATTAATTGTTAATTTTTATTTTTTTGTGATTCCTTGCTAAAATTTTTTTCTTCTTTTTTTGTTGCTAATTACTAAATGTTAGCATGTTTTTTTGTTAGTTTGTATTATTTTGTTACTTATTAATGGATAGCTCTTTTTCTTTTGTAAGTTATTAATCTTTAGCTTGCTTTCCTTTTTTAATTATTCCTTTTTTTTGGTTTAAATCGGATTTTTTTTATTTTTATTCAAATACACTGTAAGAACTTTGATTTATGACTAAAAAACATTTTTATAATTGTTTAATCAAAATTAAATTAATATTAAAACTATATTACAAGAATATTTTAGAAACTCTTAACTACCTAAAACAATTTTTTATTACAAAACATAGCTCTGAATGCATAGTAACCATTTTGAAACAAATGCATGATTGAAATTTAAGGACTAGATGAAATAGAGAATTTAAAGAATACTTTAACTTTTAAAACAAAGTTTCAATTACCAAACCATAGTTTTAATTTAAAATTGTGATTTCTTCTTTTTTTCTTTTGAATTTTAAAATGACAAAATAAATGTATCAGATTGTGTTTATAAGTATAGTCATTCATTAAAAGAAGTTCAGCGGAAAAAAGGTTTTAAAAAAATCTATGTACTAATTGAAATTTTTTTCCCACAATAATTCTTTATAGAAAATCTGATAATGCCAAAGATACTGTAAACATATTATGAGAAAAAAAACTTAAATGCTTACTTTAATCTGTACTTTCAATCTCAAAAATCAAAAGATTTTTAAAAATGTAATTTGAAATGTGCTGAAATCTAACACATACCAAGAAAACCAAGAAAGTATTTTCGTTAGCTAAAATTAATTAATGCAGCAATTTATTTAAAATGAATTTTAAAACTTAGAAAAGAAATAATAAAAGTATCAATAATTTAAAACACTGCTTTTTAATTTTTTAAATCAATATATATGTAAAAAAATTGATTGATTTAAATCAATGATTTTTTTGAAAAAATCATTTGATTTAAATCATAATTCAAATCGTGATTTAAATCAAGTTGATTTAAATCAACAAACCTTGTTCATAAATGAAAAAAAAAAAATTTTAAACCAGTATAGTAAAATTGTATTTGATTATTTAATTTTCTAAATATTAACCTCATGTACAATATTTAATGAAAATTTCTTATCTTCAGAATGAATGGAGAAAAAAAATAGACGGGTGAATATTATTAAACTGATGACAGTTGAGCATATTTACTGTGTAGCTAATTCAACATGTGATTTTATTATTATTTTTTTACGACAAAAGTAAAAAAAATTTTCGCTTTATTCAATCTCCTTAAAGATTCAAATTATGTGTTTTTTGCACCATGTGTAGCTCTGAAGTACAATTCGCTTTTTATAGGAACTTTAATAATGTGATGGCGGAAATTTAAGATTTTTAGTTTTGTTCAATTAAAGGGATTTTTAAATATTATCTGAAATACAAATTCCATAATATAAGTGTAAGTATAGGAATTGAAATAATTTAAAAAAAAAGATACAAAATGTGAATCATAATTTTTTTTTAACATCGAAAGGTCAAGTTAAACCAGTCAATATTTTAATTATTATTTTTGAAATACAAAGCCAAAAAAGCTGAGAAATTCTTTCTCTTATGTAGAAAATATTAAGATATTTCAGTATCTGACAAAATATTTCCAGACTAATTCTACTATACTTAAATATGATATTTTAAAATATGTATTTTCTTTTGAAAAAATGCGCCTAACCACCCAAGTAGAATTTCTCCTGATAAGAAATTGTGGATTGAATTCAATTCAGGGCGACCCCACAAAAAGTTTGCAGAAAGAACTGTCAACTGTTAAAATATTAAATGAATAACAAGATAACCACCAGGACAGGTCAATGAGCTCCTGTTGAGTCTAAGAGGGTAGGATATGGCAGCTGAAAATAAGGGGGGCGGGCGTACATGTAGTAGACGCTCCCTATGTGGATAATACTAAAAATCCAAATTTATACAATTTTTGAGAATTATTTTCTCTACGTAAGTTCTTTTGTCTCTAAAAAGCAAATATATTTCAGAAAAAAATTATTTTTATATAAAAAAAAACTTCTGAAAAAAAAATTAGAATTTTTTATTTATTAAAAAAAAAAAGAACAGTAAATATTAAAAAACATAGGTATGATATTTTTCATGATCAATGATTCCCTGCCTATGTTGGCTTTTTCTTTCCCTACAAAACACCAATGTGGGATAAATTAATGCAAAAGCTATATGCTACAAAAAGTAAGCATATAAAAATAAATATTTAAAACAACGTATTTGTGTGCAAATATGCATTTCCTTTTTTTACTTAGATTTCAGCAAAAAAAAAACTTTTCAAATATATTTTTTTTCCTATTGTTTACAATTAGTTTAGTTAAGAAAATCATAATAGGAAAATCTGTTTTTTAAATACTAATTAAGAAATTAGCTTACAACTAGTATCTTAAAATAATAATTATTAGAAATGCTCTAAAAAATAGTGTTCTTTTCTGTATTCTGTTCAAAATTTTAGTATGATTCTCAGTTTTAAAAAAAAAAACATCGGCGTTTGGCTTTCTTAAACGCCAATACTGGCCACTTTCTCTCCTTTTTTTACTACCCCATCCCTCAACCGACTTAAAGTGTAACCCAGTTTCCATGACAACGTCTGTAATCCGGTCTGCCTACCCTTCTCTCTAGTGCCAACTTAAGGTGGAATGAAGTATAGATACTTTTATATTATAGATTATAGATATAGACAACTAATCATAATATTTTTTTCCTTTTACTTTTGTTATTTTTTGATAAGTAGCAATTTTAATAAAATAATTTGTCGGTTTTTAATTTTGGTGCAGCATATTTTGGGCAAATATAATAACATAAAAATCTGTGAATTTCGGGTTTAAATTATTAAAATAGGTGAAAGTTAAGTAAAAATTAAAAAACTATTTTTTTTCTCTCTCTTGCATTTTATTCCACTTATAAACTTGGATATATTTTTTCTTATTCAAGTAATATTTAGGGAAATCTAATGAACTTTTGTTTCATTTGTACTTTTTTCTTATTACATTTTGAACTAATTGTTATAAAAAACATAAATTTACAAGACATTAAATAATGAAATTTCAGTTTGCTTGGCTATAAATATAAATAGTTTTGACCTATTAATGCCTAACTGCAAAAAGTGGTCTGTATATGAAAATAATTGTATGAGGAATTACAGAGCGATTGTACATATTTGATTACACCAGATGTATTTTTCATTCTTTTACCTGCTATTTTAGCTTAAGAAGAGCACAGGGCCATGACTTCAGAATTGAATTGAATGAGGGGTTTAGTGGCACAAGGTCCAAAACAGGACTTACTGCGCCAAACACACGGTTTTAAAGACAGATTAAAAGGTTAAGTAAAGCACACGTATAAAATCAGACAAGATAGTGAAAATTCTAAAACAATGTTGTAAAGTTACATACATTAAAATTAATAAAATTGCATGGTAAATTTACTAAAACACTAAATAGTATGAAACAATTAAATACAACTTAAAATTCCAATAGCGCGTAAAAATGCAAAGATGTTAGGATGGTGATTTTTATCTAACAAGTCTCTTATATATAAAATTGTGCTTCCAAAAAAGGTGAGATGTTGTTGGTTAAAACATGGGCAAGCGATTAAAATATGATGAATTTAAAGTGAAACGTTACAAGTATTGCATCGAAGAAGTGGTTCTCCGAACAGCAAGTGAAGATGAGTCAGTCGAGTATGTCCTATACGTAGGCGGGTGAGCTTGACATCTGCTCAGCGCAATTGCAACACAGGCCAAGGCTCTAGCGTGGATTTAATTGTGTGCAGTTTGTTTTCAATGGCCATGACTTCAGATCTTAAAGTATTTACATTATTAATTTATTATGGTACATAGAACTCTCTTGTTTCTGAAAATTAAATTATAACTACAAAACATTTGTGCTACCACTTTTATTTATTGATTTATTTTTATATTTATTTATTCATTTATTTATTTATTTTATTTATTTATTTTTTTCTTTGAAAAAAGAAATTGACTTTTTTAAAATATGTTAACCACAAATGAGTTAAATTAGATATTAACCAAAATTAAATATTTTTATTAAAAAAAACTTTGCAGCCCTTCAGTTGCCAATAATTTGCCAAGGGGTATGAGAGAAGTTCAAATGAAAGAAAGTAAAAGTACTCGTTTCATTTTATACCTGTAATAACTGAATGCTTTTCAGACTAATAACAAGATAAAAAGAAGCACTTTTCAACAATTCTCTTTGAAGAAGTTATAAAGGAAATTATAAAAAGCAATAAATATAAAGCTGTCATTTCTTTTACACACTTCATAAGTCTAGACAGTTGCTAATTGAAGTACTAAGAAGAATAGTCAAATAGAAATATTTTCAAACAAAAAATTTTCATTAACATACCTATCATAATAATCGGATCCCTCTTCTAAACCTGGCAAAACTCCTATCAAGAATCCATTTAATCCTGGTCTAAGTTTATCTCCAAGGGGCAAAAAATGAGTCTCGTAAACAGTTAAAAGTGTTGGTCTGACATTCATCGCAGCATTTCCTAATAGTGGGAATAAACCAGCACTGTAGATAAACAATTCTTGACCTAATCTGGTAGGTCCAATACATTTAAATATTATGTCATATGTCTCTAAAGCTTTTAAATGTACACCACTAGGAAGAGCTGGGTGCATACATTGAGCTAGTCTTTTACTGATTGTGATGCGTCTTGGAATTATGGAATATTTAACATTACTCAGCAGGACCTATTAAAATACAGAGAAAAAGTTTTTTAATGAAATGTAATAACTAAAATTTTTTTTTAATTGTTAAAAAAAAAATTTTAAAAATCTTAGTAAGATATATAATAAATCTAGATAATCTATATAACAGAAATAATATGCATTTCAAAATTCATTTTACTAATTAACTTAAAACATTTAGTTTTCTATATAACCATCAACAGATAACAAAGATTTAGAATTATATGTTTAATGCATGGCAAAATTAAAAAAAAATAAAAGCAAAAGATTCAACAATAAATGCATTAGTACACATAAAGTTTTAACATTTAAAAATGAATAAAAGTATGTATATGAAGTCTTGTGAAACATTCAGAAACAAAAAGATTTTAATAGTATGTGTCAAATATTATATATATATATATATATATAAGTTCAAAATGAAGAATAAAACAAAGAAAAATTATAGACATATGAAAAAAAGGGGGTGGGAAATAATAAGTAAAAAAAACAACAACAAACAATATTTTATTTAAAAAAAAAAAAAAAAAAAAAAAAAAAAGTGAAATGTTAATTAAAAAACCGGAAAAAAAGCCGGAAAAAAAGATATAATCTTTTCTTCAGCCCACACGATTATATCCGCAAAACAGAGTACTTTCTGATATTGTATCAATAAAGCCAAAGCAAAATATATTAATACAATAGTGTGAGGAGCACTCAAAAAAATTTTTTTTATAAAATAACTACGTAAAAATAGATCATAAAAAGTAAATATAACATGTAAAAACAGATAATAAAATAAAATAAAAAGAAAAAATAAAATAAAAATAAAAAACATTAAAAAGGGGGGACTATAAAGCGAGTAGCAAAATCATAACAACTTACTTGGACAGTTATTTTTCAAGAATGATTTAAAAATATTTTCGCAGAAAGATTGCCAGATTACAAAATATGAAAACAAAAGCGCAAATTGAGTGTAACAAAAGGGTTCTAAAGTGTCGTTCTTACTGCACTGCTGAAGTGATTTGTTATTCTGAGTTTTGATTTGTTAGTTACCAAGGATGGGCCCGAAATGGATGTGCACAAGGTAATATTATACTGGATAATTTTAAAAATTGATCATAAATAGTTTTAGAAGATAGATGTTTATTTAAGAAAAAATATAAAATAGAAAAGAGAAACATAAATTGCCTGCTTTGTAAATAATTTTAGCCGCGGATTTGCACGATATGGATTAGTACATAGAAAAATTATTTAAATTATCAAAGAAAAAATTTTAATAGATAATTTTTAACACGGATTTGCCCGAAATGGATTTGCACATGGAAAAATTAACAAAGAAAAAATTTTAGCAGATAATTTTAACCACGGATTTGCCCGAAATGGATTTGCACATGGAATTGTATAAATTAATAAAGAAATTTTTAGCAAACAATTTATCCACGGATTTGCCCGAAATGGATTTGCACATGGAAAAACTGTATAGATTAACAAGGGAAATTATTTAGCAAAGGAATTTTTAGTAAATAATTCTAACCACGGATTTGCCCGAAATGGATTTGCACATGGAAAGATTAACAAAGAAAAAATTTTAGTACATAATTATAGCCACGGATTTGCCCGAAATGGATTTGCACATGGAAAAATTACATAAATTAACAAAGAAATTATTTAGTAAATAATTTTGGCAATGAATTTTGGCCTGAAATGGATTTGCACATGGGAAAATCATAAAAATTAACAAAAAAGAAAATATATCCACCAAAATATACGATTAATTCAATGATTTTATATAAAATTTTATTACATTAGTTGGGTATCCATTGTTTTTTATCAGATTTTGAAAGAGTTTATCGATTTGTATTTTGGATAAATAAATATTACTACATATTCTTTTAATTCTGTTCATTTCATTAAAAGTGGTATTTAAATAGATGCTCCTAGAAACATTAGAATTCCAAGTAACTAGTTTATTAATATTAAAATTAAAATCATTTCTTTTATCGTATAAATCAACAAAGCAGATATTTTCAACTTTCATAATACCCAAATCCAAAAAATTGAAATTAATATTATCATCATGATTACGAAGTAAGATTAATTCCTCAGGGTATATATCACTCAATAAAACAGTAAAATCTTGGAAATTAAAGATAATTAAGTCATCAATATATCTAAAAACAAATTTAATACTCAGAGTAAAATTTTTTTCATAATAATGCAAAAATAAGTTAGCTAAGAGAGATGAATAATTAGATCCCTGTGGTATTCCATTAATTTGAAGAAAGATATCCCTTCCATTGTAAAGATAATTACTAAAAAGACAAAAATTAATCAGAATTTCCCAATAATCAAAATCGCAACAAAGGATATTTTTAAAATCATGGTATATATATATATATATATATATATATATATATATATATATATATATACTAGAGGGCTCCAGACTCTGCTTGCTAATGCTCACCAACCCCGTGTTGTTATAAAAATATAGTTCTTCTTGGTTACCACTCAGTTTATATTGAAGAAAACCATCTCCGTACATATCCGTTATGTCACTGAAAGCACAAGGAAATTTCTTTTTACACACACCCATGGAACAATCATAACATGAAGTAGTTTGTTAATGGGGCCCACGAAGCATGTGCTTTGTCGGGAATCTCAGCACAGATGAATCTATCAAGCAACCCTGATGCAAGTAGTTCATCCCGGGGATTTAAGATGAATAGACAGTAAGTGTGGGGCAAACCTCTCTTCTGAAATTGAATGTTACATGCATATCCCATTATTTTAACAATAACAGCTTCAAAAAAAGCATGAACAAGAATATGGGGAACGACATTCGCAGCATAGCCTGAAGTGTCATAAGAAACTCCTGTAGTTCAGGCGACTGAGGATTGGCAATAAATGTTATAAATAAATCTGGGCGTCTAATTCCTCTGGATAAAGGCATGGCATCTTGGAAATGTTGCTGCATTGAGTGAGGACTTCCTCCTAATGTTGATGGTGGTTCCATAACTCTACCAAGTCACATGGAATCAGATGTGCTTACAGCACTATGCTCGTTGTGATCAATTAAACCTTGTACACTTTCTCAGCGAAACCGGACCTGATATATGTGGATATAATTTAGACGATTCCACTGATTTGTTCTACATCCTTGAACCACACATTGCTGTGTCAATCTACCTGCTATAGTAAAGATGTTAAAACCATGGCAACTGCCATTCAAAGTACTGCAATGCTGTTATTGTTTAGGAAGAAGAAACATTCTTATGCATATTTATAGAATATGCCAGGATTTACCCAACAGAAATAGTAGTGGAAAAACAATGAAGCGACAATCTGATGGCAATTTTAGAAACTCACGGTGATGCTTGAGATACACAATAAAATCTACTGAAGGTGGAATATAACCATCACTGCCAGTTACTATTACTGCAGCTACTTCAGCAGTTGCACTTTCAATTGGTACATTGTAGCAACGGCCATCTGACACAACAGAACGCGGAAACATTAAGCTAACGATGTTTTTTTTTTATATTTTGTTCATACCTATGAAAAAGTGTTTTATAATTCTTGACATATGAGTTATTGTAAATAACAGTTTGTATTTACTGTAATATGGATGGACGGCATTTGTCAGAAAATCTATATTCATTTGCTGAGTCAATCCCATGCATATAAATTTGAGCATATTTTGGTTTTGCTGCATTGTTTGAAAGAAGACTGGTAGTTGCATAGGCATTAATTTCACCTCTTACTGTCACACAACTGAGGCCTTTAAAAAGAATTTCTTCAGAAGGTGAAAATGCTGCCATTGCAGATGCAGCATTTTATAAATGTATATTTTAACGAAAATGTAGAGCATCAAAAGTGTTACCTAAGGATATTGAAGAGATGGATCAAGCTTAACATACCCTGATGGCAACAATTATGTTTCACACTGCCACATTCATTTTGAAATGATAAAGCATCACAGTGACTACATTTCATGGTCATTCCACCAATTAAGGGCGGTGGGCAATCATTACGAAGACATTCACTGAGATACTGACATTCGTTTAATTCTCGATATCAATTTATCCAAGATGTTCGAGCTTCTCTACAGCGATCACTAATAAGTTGCCTGCATTGTTTAGCACTTGTATTATTTGCTTCACTTCTCTGTGAAGCAGCATTTCTAGCTTCCTAACGACGATCATTCATGTGTTGTCTCTCATGTTCATAATATCTTCTATTTTTCTCATGAACTCCTCTTTGTCGATCCACAGTAATGCCACTCTGCTGAGTACAATTGCCACTTTCCATTAAAGAATGGCAATAAACAACAACAAAGTGAAAAATAATCATAACAAAAAGAATAAAATATTTATTTTGTCACTGCTTTTGGTATCAGCTTGTTAAACTAGCTTGTTAAAAATAATGTAGAATTTGAAATTTTTTCAAAGGAATACAATTTAAAATTTAGCCAAGAAAAAAACTACAGCTTGTTTAATTGATTGTTTTTCAAATATTATAAAATTGTGAACCCTAACGTGAAGAAAAGAAACAAATGGAAAGTCTTTGAAAACCAATTCAATATTTTCTGCAAAAAAGTGTGCGCAAAATAAAAAATTTAACATCCTGAATAACTTTTCATTAACTAATTTTCAAGTAATTGTCTCAATATTGAAGATTTCGAGGGTAAATCTTAAATGTGCTAATTAATTAATGCAGATGATATTTTACTACACAATTAATTACAAAATCAGAAACAAAACCATACTTGATATGAATAAACAATTTATTTCAGTGGGTTGGATGTTAGCAAGCTTCAATCTGGAATATATGGTTCAATAGTATAGGCTGGAGGGCAGTTGAAAGTTTGGACCCCCTAATGTTAATTTCACTTTTTGCTCATTTTCTTAAATCATGAGAAATTTTTAAATGAATCAAAAGAATTTTCCACAATTATAAAATTGGTTAATCTTAAGATAATTCCATTCACAAACAATTTTTATAATTATTTATTATTTTATCTAATCGTAGTCAAAAAATTTCTGAGTTTCAATGCATTCAACTCTTTACACAATTTTAAATTATGTATCTTTAAATTACAAAAAAGAAATACTGAATGAAATAGATTGAATAATTTATGATTTATAGACAGCGGATTAAATGCACTAAAAAACGGACAAAATATGCACTAAAAAACTTGAATATATGCTCTTAAAACTAGAAATATGCATTTAAAATAGAAATTAAAAGTTCAACTTATTTAAATACTACTACTTACTTTTTCCAACAAACACAGCTAAAACATTTTTTTGTTAAAAGGAAGAAAATCAAAATATTTCTTACTTGAATCTACGCATTTCTGAAGAAAAAGCCTAAAGCTGAAGTATGATAAATGAGAGAAGAAAAATCATCGCATTTTCCCGAAAGATTTTATTAAACTGAATAATTTTTGTTGCAATACACAACTAAGTGTTTTTCCAAATTTTCAAGGGTGAATTGATGTCGTCGGTCATCAAAGATCATTTTGAAAGCAGAAAATGACCTCTCCACGTCAACCGATGTTATTGGACAAAACTTGTACAATTTCGTACTCATTGGTTTTACTTTCTCTGGAAGTTCAGTTCCGTTTCCATTAAGAAAATCATTTATCTTCTTCACTGCTGCAAAGCCCGAATTTTTGTTTTGAACGAAACACCATTTTTCTTTTACTTTCTTCCCAACTGAGTCTGGAAGAGCATTGATGCACTGTTGAATTTTTTCAGTTTTGGTTTCGGATATGGCCTCAGCCAGGGGAAGACCTCGTGTTTCGAGCTTTGTTATTGCTCCACTTAAGAAAGAAAAGTGAGTGTCAATTATGGCCAAGTCCTTCTGCAAAGAGATATCCTGTACTAATTCTTTTGTGACATAAACTGAAGAAGCACAGGAACTGTCAATTGCATCTACAACTGACTTTATTGCATCAAAATTATTAGCGTAAAAACGTGTAGCTTCAATCCATGTACCCCACCTAGTTATCACAGGCTGGGGAGGTAAGGGCAAATCAGGATACATTTCTTTATACAATTTTATGCGCACAGGTGCCTTGAGAAAAACTTTCTTGATACTAGAAATTAAATCATTCACAGAGGAGAATACTTCTTGAACAGTCTCAGCCAGTCTGTGAACCTACCACAGAAGCCTTATTTTTCCCACACAGATTGACAATTATTTATTCCAGGAAAAGACATCCCTTCATAGAATATCTAACCATCCCTTTCTGAGGTTTCTATGACGAATGTCTGTTTGGGTGGGCCCTTTGTACCCCCCTTCCCGACACACACCTCATTTCTACATCTTTTTCACGTGATTGCAATCACCCCAGCTGACCCTTTCAGGTGATAAAGAACAAGAAAACAAAATTTAAAGCGTTCCTTATGCTAACATAAAAAGAATAGTGATATGGTTTTGGGAGGGAAAGCCGTAAAATGCTGAAAATATGCATTTATAAGAGCAAATATACCTTTTTATGCATTTATATGCACAAGTGGCAAAAAGTGCTAAAATATGCAATTGCATATGCAAGTATGCAATTGCATATTATCCGCTGTCTAATGATTTAACAAAATTTAAAACCATATATTTAAAACTTGATTTGTCAAAAACTATTCCACCAATTTCATTTAAATATTGTATTTTGTTTCTTAAAATAACATATTTAAAACTGTAATACCTTACTCTTCATTTGATAAAATTAATAATAATTTTTTTTTTAATTGAATTATATTCAGCCTAATTGTGAGCAAAAACTTTTTGATTCACTTACGAAGTTCCCAAGATACAGTGAAATGCACAAAAAGTGATGAAGTGAATTAATATACAGGGGTTCAAATTTTTAACTGCTCTCCTTAACTATTGAGACCATATTTTCCAGAGTGTGGCTCTCTCCTCCAACATATTTTTCGATGGTCAGAATTCCAAATCTGTCAGAAAAAATAAATTATCCTGAGAAAGTACTTTTTTGAGTCAGATTTCATAGCTTAAAATCGTGTCAATATTAGTTAACATATTTAAGGTCAAGTCCTCGGACTGTTAAGGTTGGATAAGTGAAAATCCAATCATTAGATTAGATCAAAAGTTTCTAGACGATCACGTCTTTTTTTTCGCACAATATGTCAAATTTAGCTATTTTAATATGAGTAGAATCCCAGACTCCTCTTAAAAACAAATTATTCATTTCATCTAAATTTAAATTAAACTCATATAACGCTATAAAATGTGTCAATTTTTGTGTAATGAATTTTGAAGCCAATGAAATTTTCTCATTGACAAGTATTTTATTGGTATTTGAAATAATCCATTTAAAATCTATTAATTAAAGCAACTTACCCAATGATAAAAAGAAATCATATAATGTTGTAACAATAACCTCAATAATTAATAAATGGGAAGGAGGAGCAAAACTTAAACTAATTTAGTAAAAATTTGTTGCTTTTTACGTCAGTCATAAAGTCTTCAAAGAATCTCTGGGAGAGTCTTGTTTCTTTTTTCCGGCCTTGCTGCATTATTAAAACTTAAAAAAGATTAATACTTCCAACTAAAAATCCAACTAAGTTTCCTTGAACATGAAGTAAACAAAACTCAGATAGAATAGCACTCTAAAATTTACTTTTGTTTTAATAAATGTTCAATTTTCTTTGTGGAAATTATCAATTGATGTAACCCCTAATCATAAAATTGGTTTAAAAAATATGGCAATCAAGGAGCCTCTCTTTTAATAGCCCTCCCACTTTTTTGTAACAGAAGTTGCCACCAACAGAAGCAGTTGAAAAATTTAAAGTTTATCTTATCTTCAACAATATAAAGAAAAATAGTATTTTTCACTGAAAAAAGACAAAAGTATAGGATGACAATTAGCGGTCCCCAAGATGTTTCAGTGATAAAAAGGATGCTTTGACACATCAGTGTAGTAAATCAATTTGTTACACTTGTTCACATAAAACTTCTTCCTTGCTCTAGTTTTGTATTTCAGGCCTCAACTACCGATTGAGGTTTTATATATGCTATCAACTTTGTAGGTGGTCCATATGAAAAAAAAAGTATTGGTCATTCTGTGATGAGATACTGGCAATACACAACTTTCTTTCTTTTCCGTGGGATTACAATAAATATAATACAATAACAATTTAGTTTAAACCATGATCTTGTGTAAAAGCTTACAATTGAATTAAAATGTGTAAAAAAAGTATTGAAATTTTTTTTTCTTTTGGTGCTTTGTGGTGCTCCCTAATCTCTGGTGCCCTACGCATGTACTTAGTAAGCTGAATCGTTAATCTGATTCTGCACGTTTGTGCAGTAATGTTAATATATCCCTCAATACTACATTTATATATAGGAGCCCTACTTATACAAAAGTAGCTAAGTTTTACCCTTACAGAAATAATCATGGAAAACACTAGTTTCCAGAAAAGTCTAATGTTTTCTATGCACTTTATATAGACTAATAACATAAAACTTTCTAGAAGTAAATTATGCAAAATGAAGCTATAAGTGTATGTCAAATAACAAATGATCGAGTTATAAGATAGGTTATAAATATACAATCTGCTCTGTAACATATTTTTACAGAAAAGTTATATATGTGTGTATATATTTATACATATATATCTAAATAATTATTGGTTAAGTTATGATTATGAATACAGAAATTATAGTACGCATACCTTATTTAGTTTTGCCAAAGCAGAAATTAGATCTGCCCATTCACTAGTATATTCAAAACTTTTCAAAGCTTTATCAACTGCTGATATATATGATCGATACCTGGAATCCCCAAGTAGCTCATATTCTTCCAAAGCAATACCGGACATTTCCAGTAGCTAATCTAAAAAATATACAGAAAAAAGAAAATTTGAAATAAGGTAGAATAAAACTAAAATTATAGAAAGCAATGCATAAAAAAGTAACAAAAATTTCTAGCAAAATTAAACAAAAATTGGTCTTACATCCTTTTACATAATGAGTAAAAAAAAAAGTAAACTATTTTTAAAAGATGAAAGAACACATTGTACGACATGAAGTGTGGCTTATTAATAAATATACAATTTCTTCAATGCATTTTATATCAGTGACAATATAAGATATTTAATATTACCAGTTACAAGAGCTTGAGATGAATGCTTATATTTTGTTTAGAAACAGTCTCAGGTACCATTAGTTTAGGTTACATTGTGATGTGTTATTTTATGTTTTAAGCATTAATATGCATTGAGAAAATCATATTGTCAATTGTCACTTCTGATTTTATAATTTTCCATAAAAATGAAAAAACTTATCTGTGCAGAAATTGCTGGATTTATGTCATTAAATAAATATTAGAATTTTGGAATTTACCACAACACAATTAGACCTGATAACTAAAAATCTATAAAATTTAAGAATTCCCAAGCATGGCATACATCTTTATTATCTAACTCTACTTTCTGCTCATCTTAATTAAAAGTGTCCCGAAATTCTTATGCTATAGCTAATAACTCATTATAAAATCCGAGTAATTTACGTTCTGAATAATATACTTCCCTCTACCTTTTATAATTAAATACTACATAGTCAAACATACTAGTCTACATACTTTCATAGTCAAATAATATGTCGCCAATTATTGGATATAAATTAAGAGAAGATTTCAGTATCCTGACCATAGCCAAAATAGCCAAGTCTTGGCAACTTCCAGGAGAGCTTCCAGGAGCAACTTCCTATGAGAAATTCAAAACACATCACAGAAGTAGACCAACTCAAAGAGTATAATTCTACTTGTTCTTTTAAGAAGTTTTCTAATTTAAAATAGAATTAGTGCCTTAACGATTGTAATTGGTGGAACATATAACACAATACAAAAAAATGCCCTGCTTAAAAAATGAATTACTTAAAATTAAAATGAAATTGTAATCATTCTAAACTCTACAAAATTTAACTAGCATTAAAATGTAATTAGTAACAAAATTTTTAAAATGCTTTCTGTGTTCAAAACATTCCTGATATGAAAAATTTATGTATTTGTCGAACTTGTTTTAAAACTTTCAGTAACTACTTTTCTTTCACCATACATTTTATATTTCTAAAATTGTGAAAGATAGAAGCTATTCACATGTATAATAAATGATTACAAAGAATCAAAAAGGATTAAAAATCAGTGTTTTATTAAGAACTAACATAAACTTTCAACAGGAAAGTGTTGGATATTGAAATCAGACTTAAATGTGATAACGTTTAAAGGCCACCTTAATAAAAATGTCTGGACATACTTATGAATAAAACATAACAGCTTAGATTATATTAAAATGGCATATAAGGCTAAATTTTATAATGATTCATAATTAACTAAGCTAAACCAATAAATATAATTAAAATATTACACGATGCAACAATAAAAATATAGAAATCAAAAGAAATATCGAAAATTAAAATATTCCCAACTTACTATGTTATTCACAAACCCTTTAATATCTGTTTAAATAATATCTTAAGTAAGAAATTAATTAATAGCATAATGAATCAATGAATAGAACGAACTTAACATTCTGCATTGATTTAACATTTTAATCAAAATACAATTATATTGATTAAGCATATAAACTATGCAGAATTTGTAAATCACTTAATATTATATTTTAATGTTTATCAGCAATTATTTCATGGCATCTAACCAAGGAAAAGTGTTTAGTTCGATGAAACTCTTTCTTCGAAGACTGCTGAGATTAATCTTTGTTGACATCACATGATGACAACAAAACTGAAAGTAATGCAATCACAGTTACACTCGAAAAATTGCAATGTAGGGAGGTACTTTATTTGCGTCGCACTAGAGCTGCACACTGGGCTATCGGTAACGGTCTGGGAACTAACTCGCAGCCTTCGAACGAGCTAAGAAGAGAAAAATGACGTCATTTTGACGTCACGTTTCTACTCGTAGGGTAAACCTGAACCTCGCGATTTCGAACGGATTTTGCTAACGGACTGCTATCTTCATTTTTCCTCCTATCTATCGAAAAACTTTCACCTAACAATTTGCTGGTGAAAGCGATTCGAACGTTCGAATAGAGTGCGTTTAACGTTGGGATTAAATTAAATTTCCGATTTCAAAGATAATTTTTACCCAGATATTTTATGATTTTTTATAATCATTTACCTAGATATTTTATGAATATATTTCAGACATAATTTTTTTCTCTCACAAATTTATTATTTCATGGATTAAATAATATAATGGATAAATGGATTAAATAATTAGTTTCGGTTTCTAGCAGACCTTGTAATAAAATCCATAATAATCTTGCACAACTTTAAATAAAACGTGAAGAAAAGTTTGCTCCAAATTTTTGTGTATTCTTAGCCCTAATACGTTTAGTATAATTAGTTTCTTGCAGAACTTATAAAATCTATAATAATCTTGCACGACTTTAAATAAAACGAGAAAATTTTTTCTGTTCCAAATTTTTGTGTATTCTCAGCCATAATATGTTTAGTATAATTATTGACGTGTTTTTATTAACTTTTATTTTAATTACCTCGTAATATTTTCAAAATATATGCAGAAAAAAATGGAATTTTTTTCTTTAAAAAATTGATGAGTTATGACTGAGATTCGTGCATAATAAATAAAAAAGATTACTATAACTAAATCGTATATAATATAAATAAGAATTACTATAAATTGTATACTTATTTTTAATCCGCTGTGTAATTTTCTATCAGAGATTTGAAAGAACTGAAGCTTTTAGAATATGATCGATTTTGTAATTTTTATAAAGTAGTTGATTAGTTTAGATGCATAATTAAGAAGCATAATTTCATTTATTTTCACTTGTCTTTTGAGTAGGATAGAATACAAGTGGGTAATAAAAAGCATGGAATATGAAGAACGGAAATTTTTTCGATATAATCGTTTTTGAATTATTATTAAGTTGCAGATAAATTTAGATGCATAATTAAGAAGCATTGTTATTATTTTTTTTATTTTTCTGTTCATAATTTAAAATGCGAAAATTTCATCTTTTATTTTCAAAGAAAAAAAGATATTTTTATTCTTTTATCTATAATGCCAAAATATATTCGACAATTTATTTTTTAAAAAATTATGTATTATTTTTAGGAATAAAATTTGCTAAGATTAAGATTAAAAATATTCCAAAATCACCTTTTTTAAATTTTTTTTGTTAGAAATAGCATTAAAAAAGCAATTGAATAAGAAAAACGTTTTAGAGTTATTTCTTAATCTTCTGTTTGACATTTGACCTTTTTAAAACAGTTACTCCTTTGATAAAATGGTAAATAACAAATTTTAGGGTGGAAGAAAAAACTTTAAGCATTATTTTCTTTTCTGTTTTGAGATTCTCCATTAAGTATCAGCTAAGTTATTCTAAAGATATTCACTTATACTTATTTGTTATTATTAAACTAGAGTTATTATGTTTTTATTCAAATAATGCTTTAAATTATCTAAATGTATGCGATTAATTCTACTTCAAAAAGTTTCTTCCGAATTTATGCGACGTGTAAAAAAAGAGAATTTCTTTTGAATTGCTTTAGCATAATTCATTTATATACAGAATGGTAAATCATAAGAAAAAAATATCCTGCGTCAATCAGAAAAACAATTGAGAGAATTTTGTTATTAAAAAAGTGTGCAATGAAAACTAGTTGATATTTGCATTGAGTTAAACTACTAACACGAATTTGTAATAAAATAAAATCACGAATAATCCTTATGACTAGACCTACAGCAATGGAAATGTATAACTAAAAGTTCCAACTCCCAAAAGTTGTAACAAAGTTCTCACGACTTGACACCCTTGTCTTCTGAGTTGGATTCCATGTAAGAATGTAATAAAAAGACCGGAATATAAAGAAAGAAAACTTTTTTAATAAAATTGTTTTTGAATTAATTGTTTTAAAGTTGCTGATAAATTTAGATGCATAATTAAGAAACCTTTTTTTATTAGTTATTTCCTTAATTTTCCTGTTCTCAATATTCCAAGAAAAAAATATTTATATTTCTAGTCTTATAATTATAACATCAATATATACTCGAAAATTTGTTTTTTAAAAATTATGTAATATTATAAGAAAAAAAATTGTTTAAATGAGCATTAAAAAATTTCTAAAATCACGCTGTTACTTAAAAATTGTACTAAAAAAATTCTAGACTAAAGAAAACTTAGTTTTTTCTTAAACTGTTGTTTGACATTTAAACTTTTGAAAATACTTATTGTTTGTATTACAAATTTTAGGGAGAGAAAAAATCAAACATAATTGCTTTCTCTGTTTTGAGATTTTTTTTTAAATATTAGCTAAGTATTAATAATTTGCTAAGTATTATTAATTTTTAAATATTAACTAATATATTCTGTTTTTCCTGTATACATAGGTCATTATTATACTAGTCTTTTTTGGTATTATTCAAGTAATATTTTAAGTTATCCTCATTGATGTAATTAATTCTAATTCAAAAAGTCTCTTACAAATTTATGTGGCACTTAAAACAAATAATTTTTCGAATTATTTTTTCATAATTTATTTACATGGTAAATGATAAGGCAAAAAATAAAATCCAGCATCGAGTATAAAAACAATTGAGGATATTTTGAAACTGAAAATGTGCTTAATTGAAAGTATTAAAAATATTTGTAACGAGTTAAACTTTAAAAACGAATTTGTGATATAAAAAAAATCACGAACTGCCCTTACGGTTAGAACGACAACAGTGAAATTGTGTAACTAATAACTCTAGCATGAAATTCTTAAATAAAGTACGACTACTTGGCATCCTTATCTTCCGAATTGGGTTTAATGTAAGAGGGTAATAAAAGGCAAAAAATTAATTGCAGAGAATTTTTTTCCAAATCTAGTTCAATAGAATACAACGATTGAAAATACCATTTTCAAAAAAGAGATAAATTATTAAATTTGAAAAATAAATATTGCATTGCTTGAGTTGCGAATTGTAATTTATTATAAAAAATATTATAAAAGAGAAGAAAGTAATGTTTTTTTGAAAAAATAACTTAGAATTATTAAAATGTATAAGTTTGGAATTGCGAAAGAGAAAAAAAAAGAGGAATCATAACAAAAAAGAAAGTGAAAAATTGAAAAAACTGTTTCTTTTAAAATTGTAATGCAATTTTTTTTTAAGATTATTTAAACTAGCAATTATTTAATAAATGCTAGTTTAAAGTTTATTTCATGCATTCTACCTATTTATTAAAGTTTATTTATTGCGCGCTATTTTGATACTTATTGTAGCTTTAAAACTAAAAGATTTCAGTGGTATAAAGTATAAAGCTACACATTTTATCAATTGCAAATATTAAAAAAAATCATTATAAATAATAGAAGGTAATAAAGTAATCATAAATATAATAAAAAAATTTTAAATAATAAAATAAGTAAAAATAGAAAATTGCAAAATTTTGTGAAATTAAATAACCTTTATTAATCATTAGTTCGTTAAATCTAAAAGCTCTCGATAATATACATATAATTTCTTAAGTTTCAGAATCTAGCGATAAAATTTCTGCATGAATCAATTACATTTATTTAAAACAACATTCAAAGTATGATTTTTAGAAAAGGTAATAAATAAAGATGTATTTGATTTGTAATCTGATGTTAGTTTTTATTTTAGGAATATTTCTTTTCTTTTTTTTTTTTTGGCAAACTGTTAGTAAATATAGTTATAAGTGAATCGATTCTCTAATAATAAATAAAATAATGCAAACAAATTTAAAACGAATACTAAATATAAAATTCTTGAAGAAAGATCAAAGATTAAAATAAGTAGATATTTATTTTAGACTATGTATGTAACCGTCAAAATGAAAGAAGAATACATTCTCTTTCTGAAAGAACACTGTAAACTCTGGGATAGAGGTCACAACTCCAAGCGAGGGCAGAACGATTAAAGGATAAACAAAAGCCATTGGTCCCTTCTCATAACTATCGATACAATACGTCACTTCCTAGGGGGAGGGTCCGAACCTTTGTTCGAGGGCTGGGATTCCCCTCACCGCTCTCTTCGGGGGTTGCGAAGTTTGGATTTTGTTTTACTATCGGACGGTGGTATAGAATAGACTCCGGGGAATAGTGACGTCACCGTCCGCGTTCGAAGGTTGCGAGATTTGGGGTCCTGGGGATGATCCATAGACAAGACGTAGCAATTTCCATTCTCTTCAGAGGGGATTGCTTCCCAGCTTTGGTAGCCCGACGATCTGAGCATGTAGTCGAGCATTTTAGGATAGAACAGTTTAACGAGGATTGATGCCGTACACCCTTTGTCCCAAAGCAGGATCATCAAAAAGGTCACCTACCCCCTTACTGACCGCAGCCAATGATGTTTGACTTCCGTGTTCTACTGGGAACCCAGTTTTTACTATCAGTCCACTGCGGGACATAAATTACAATGAAAAATAGATGGTTGTTTGACCGTGTAAAGCTAATCACAAATGACGCTAGAGGTTAACATTTATCATAAGACTTCCGGGTTACTAGTTTCAATTGATTTCTACTCCTTGGTCTATAAAAGTGGGCAATCCTTTAAATTACACTTGCAGTGTTTGCAATGAAGAGAGAGTTCCTTTAATTAAATTTTAACGAAACAAGCAACAAATAAATTAAAAAGAATCCGAAAGCTTGTGTAGCTTTCGAAGTCTTCTTTTGACCAGCTTGTGCGCTTAAATTTCAAATGGAGCTCTGAGTTGGATGAAAATAGTATTTGAAACAGTCCTTAACAAATATTTTTAACTATTTCTTCGTCTAAGAGAACTTAATGCCCATCAAAATTTCGATCCCCTTCCAACAAGCTATTTTATGCTCAAAATTCTGACTAGTGCTTGATGCTAGTATTGTTTTTTAAATAATGCGAATAAAATTAATGGTAATATTATCACTTCTTTATTTATCGAAATTTAAGTAGAAACTCAAGGAAACTTACAAACATAGAACTAAAATAAAAGTTATAAAAGCTACTTTTTTTAAAAAAATTTTAAATTGGAAAAATGTTTTTATTTTTGTTTGACCTAAAATGGACAAGGCTGGTGAAAGGGGCGGGCAAGGCAGGCGATCGACTGGAGCGCCAGGTTAGAGGGGCGCCGAAAGAGACCCAGATTTATGTTTACAAATTACAAATTTTTTTTTGTTAAGTATTAATTGTCTGAAATATATATTTCTAGGTCTTTTTAATCATATATTCTTAGATAAACTTTCGTTGTAGTTAGTGCTCTTAACATTTAAGTTTTACTAAAGATGGAAAGAAAAGTGTGCAGCAGAAAAGTCATTTTTTGGCTCTTTAGCTTCCAATTTTCCAGATATTTCCCAGCTCCACATCTCTTCTCTAAACCATTCAACAAGCAAGGGATGAGGGGGCTCCCCCCTCATCTTTCATGCTTTAAGTTTGCTTTATTTTAACATTCTTTAACTTTAACATGCTTTAACTTTGCTCTAAGTTTCATGATTAAGATTAACATTGCTTTAAGATTAGTGAATAAGCATATTAATAACGAGTAAGTATATTAACAGCACTGAATTTATTTATGGTCGAGTGTAGGAGCTTATAAATTCGTAAAAATTTTTGTAAACAGCAAAGTTTTGTGTTACAACAGTCAACTACAATTTTTTTTTAATTTTTAAGATAATTTTTAACAAAATTTAGACATAATGAGTGTAAATAGCTTTAAAATATCATTAGTCTCGCAGTGGACTGATCGTTAAGACACGGTTCCCAGTAGATCACCGAAGTCAAGCATCACTGACTGTGGTCAGTGTGCGGGTGGGTGACCACTTGGATCAGTCTACGTAGGGACTGAAGGTGTGCTGTATTGGTCATCGTTAAATTGTTCTACCGTAAAGTGCTCGACTTCACGTGCAGGTCGACGGGCTACCGAAGCGGGGGTGCCACCCTCTCTGCAGAGGTTCAAAATTGTGATGGCATGTCTTCAGATCATTCTCGAGGATGCTTCTTAGACCGTCGCCAATAGCCCATTGTGCAGCTCAAGTGCGACGTAAATGAACTACAACAAAATATCATTAAAATGTGTGCAGTTAAAATAAACAGACCACCCTAAATAACTTTTGATCTAACCCACTTTCTTTTGATCAGAACTGACTATCTTATTATCGATACTCAAAAACCCGCTATAATTTGATCAGTAATCTAACTTACTGCCTTTCTATCGATACTTGAACCCAATATCATTTGATCCGTTTTAGAATCCATAAATCCTTTTGATAAACACTCAAACCTACAATGATTTTATTAGCATACTCGTACCATCTATCATTTAGTCAAATTTCGAACTCGCTATTTTTTTTATCGGAACAACTAACTCACTTTATTTATTATTTATTTTTATCTTTACTATAACCCTGTATCATTTGATAAGAACTTGAACCGACAATATTTTTAAAGCTACTCGAACCAACTATTCTTTATACTGTTCTCGAACCCACTCTCTTTTTATCGGTACCCGAATCCACTATCCTTTAATTGGTACTTGAAACCACTATCATTTGAAAAATTTTTATAATCTACACTCTATTTTGTTTAAAACTTGAACCCACCATCTTTATTCTGGTACTCGAATCCACTATCTTTAAATCGGTACAGGAACCTACTACCATTTGTTTAATTTTTGAAACCTCTTTTTTGTTTAAAACTTGAACCCACTATCTTTTTATCATTACTTGGAAGCCCTCTTTCTCCTATCGGTACTAGAATTAACTATTTTTTATCGATATGCGTTTCCACTATCATTCTATTAATTTCTGTTTCGTTCAAAAAGTGAACCCACTATCTTTTGCATCGGTATTCGAACCTGCTATCATTCGATAAGTTCTCGAACCTTCTCATAATTGATCATTACTCGATTGAACTCTTTTGACCAATATTCGAGTCAACTATTATTTTAAATTTTCGTATTCAATTCTCTATTGTTCAATACTCGAACTCACTATAACTTGAGTCCCGCGGTGGACTGATCGTTAAGACGTGGTTCCCAGCAGATCACCGAAGTTAAGCATCACTGACTGCGATCAGTGTGCGGGTGGTTGCCACTTGGATCAGTCTGCGTAGGGACAGAGGGTGCGCATTATTGGTCCTCGTTAAACCGTTCTACCGTAACATGCTCGACTTCGCGTGCAGGTCGTCGGGCTACCAAAGCGGGGGTGCCATCCCCTCTGCAGAGGATCAAAATTGTGATGGCATGTCTTCAGATCACCCTCAGGGATGTTTCCCAGACCGTCGCCAATAGCCCATTGTGCAGCTCTAGTGTGACGTAAATGAACCACCACCACTACAACAACTATAACTTGAGCACTTTTCGAACAAACTTTCTTTTCTTTAATTCCTATTGTTTTTTTATCGGTGCTTGTATCCACTAACGTTTGATGAGTATTTGAACCAATTATCTTTTCATGTTAAATTGAATCTACTATAATTTGATCTGTTTTAAAATCTAATCTCTTATGTTCAATACTCAAACCCACTACTATTTTGTGGTACTAGTTCTGAAAACTACTTACTTTGTTGATTGGTGTTTGAACCAGCAATGTTTTATATGTATACTCGAACTAACAATCATTGGGGCAGTTTTCAAACCCACTATCTTTTTATCGGTGATCAAACCCATTTTTTTTTCAGAACTAAAATCTGCTATCATTTGATCAGTACTCGAACCTACTATCAGTTGATCATAACTCGAATCCCCTATCTTACTCAATAAACTTAAATTCACTTTTCGAACCCACCCTCATCTTTTCAATGCTCGAACGCATTGTTATTTTAACGGTAATGAAACCCTGTATCATTTGATCCGTACTATTCGACTTTTTTTTTCTTTTGGTATTCGAACCCACTATCATTCGATCAGTTTTAGGAACTGTAGAGGCTGTTGGTTGCGCCAGCTCAGATAACATGAAAAGCCGAGGTAGAAGGATCGAGGATTGGATCGAAGACCGAAGGTAGGAGGACGAACCGAAATAGTTCCTGCGCGGATGAATACCGGCGGATGAATACCGGCGGAGGAGCATCAACCGGCGGCCAAGGCAGGGAGTGAAAAGGCTGATGTCCAGTATTTAAGCAGATGACAATTTGCCTTCAAAGGATTTAAATGATGAGCAACCCGGTACGAGCGGTTTACCGGGACATCATTGTATCAGAGGTTACACTAATAGATATATAATTTATGCCAATTTGTAAACATTGTAAATATTTTATTATTTTTCTTATTTCACCATGTTATTACTTATCTTCTACATATTTTCAATTCTTTGTTCTTTAACATGCCATGGACTATAGGGACTTCCCCGGCAATTAACCTCATAGACAACTAACCAGAGTTAGTAGAATTCATTTTCTTTTCTTTTCCTGAGCCAAAGCCACTAGTCACAGTTGCCCTAGGGCCAATAAATAGATGAAGAAGTGAGGTGCCCGCATTCGCGGGCAGGTACTTCGATAAAATTCACATCCAAGTCCAAGTCCAAGCCTTCAAAAGGGTTGTTGTGCAGCGTCCGAGACTTCGTCCCGATATCCCGTTTCTACCCAGTGACGCCCACCGGCAGTATGAGATATTTACAATCAAAAGTTTAAGTGTTTTAATTGTTCTTTTAATAACAACTTTTAATGTTTTTAAAGAATAGCTTGTTAATTGGAGTTTGTGAAGTTTCGTAGATGGTTTGTTATCTTTTACTGTTAAAGAGGATGTTTCATTTGAAAGTCTTACATTCCCATCACCGAAACTTATACAGGAACCATACCGAATTCTCATCAATACCGAACCCATGATGTCTTTATAAGTATTCGAACCAACTATCATTTGATTAGCACTCGAGTTCACTATTTTTTTTATCAATATTTGTTCCCATATCATTTTATCAATTTCTGAACAATTCTATTTTGTTCAAAGGTATACAAAATTACATACCTGCCAACTTTCACGCATTTGGCGTAAAATTTTATTTCTATATTTAAAGTGGTAGTAAAATATATGCTTTCGATATATTCCTTGCATTTATAAACTTAATTTATAACATTTTTAATCCACCACTATTTTTAGAAAAATTATGCATATATATTAATATGTAATACTACTGAAGAAATCCGCATTAGCTTGTTCAAATTACAGCGAATGTTACTGCCTAGAATTACATTTTAAATTTAAATTTACTACCACTGGGGAAAATCATCCTTGAAAGGATTAAAAGTTGGCAGGTATGACATTATCTTTATCGATCACACTTTTTATAAGCGCCTGAAAAAACTCTTTTAATCTGAGCTCAAACCTATAATTTGTATCGGTATTCGAACCCGCTACCCTTCGATAAAATAATTACTAGATCATCACTAGATTCCACTCCCTTTTGATCCGTAATCGATCCGGCAATTATTTGAAATCTTTTCGAACCCATTATCATATTATGGGTAATGAAACCAGGTATAATTAGTCAGTACAATCTCACTGTCTTCTTTTTTCCGATACTCTCCGCTAACCTCTATCGATCAATCTGTTTCGGAAATCGTAAACTTTTTTGAACAATACTCGAAACCAGGATGCTTTTATCTGTACTTTAACTAATTATCACTTAATTAGCTCTCAAATTCACTCTCTTTTTATCGGTATCTGAAACCACTATCTTTTAAAACTTACTTGAACCCACTATCATTTGATCAATTTTCGAATTTCCTCTCTTTTGTTTCAAACTTGAACCCACTATCTTATAATCGGTACTCAAATCAGCTATTTTTTAATCAGTACGAGTACATAAATTAACTGTTTTTATGTTGTTTGCTTTTATCGAAACTCAAACTCACTATCATCTGATCATTGTCATAAACCACACATTTTTTATGAGTACTTGGACCTGAGATGTTTTTATAATTATATTCGAACTAAATATCATTTGGTTAGTTCTAGAACTTACTATCTTTTTTATCAATATTAGAATTCAGTAGTTTTTAACGGTACTCACACTATATTTTGTTAAGTATAATTTTAATTTACATAAATTATCAATGTGAAAAATATTAAAAAATCTAAGCATAATATGCATTCAATCTTACAAATTGACAAATTCAAAGTATATTTAAATAAAGTTTATGGTAAAAAGAAAGTATATTCATGCATAAAATTTGTGCTATCGTTATATATTTGTAAACTGAAAAGAGAAATGTTGCATTTAAATGATGAAATAAACTATTTATTTCAGTGTGATAAGCTGAATAATTTGAGAATTGAAAAGTTTAAGACTAATGGCTCTTTTTAATTTTCAAATGTAAATTTAGAAATATTATAATATGTATGAAAAATTTCACATTTTTAAGTATCGGAGAATTACTATAGTGTAATAACTGTTAAATTTTATAAGTTCAGGTTATACGCACATAATTTTGAAATACCTCTCAAAATTAACTATTTATTTAAATTAAGGGATATTATTGATAGATAAAGGTTTTATGGATTAAGGCTTATATTGAGGGAGATTTAATTGATTGACGCGTTTTTCAATAATATTCCACTATCATCTTTTTCGATGTACATATCAGACCTTGGAATCAGACCTTGGAAATAAAAGATCTAAGATCTATTCTGGTAGCCAGTACCAGACATTTAATAAGGATTACGTCTGCTGATCTTGAGCACTTACACTTCAGACACTTTTAGAATAAAATATTTTTTTATAAGTTAAATTCGAAATGAATAAATAAAATAAATATTAATTTCGAAATTTAAAGAGTTATATTTTTAAGATGGTATTTTAAAGTTATATATAAATGCTTTAAATTTCCAAAAAGAAGTCTGATAAATGTTTTTTTTAAAGAAAAAAACTTTTAAAGGGAAACCAGGATTTTAAATTTAATATAATAGCGAGTGAGAATTTGGTAGAGAAAAAAATCTTAACTCATTTTTATTTTTGATCTCTTTCGTCAAATTTTAACTTTTTTTTTTACGAATTACAAATTCTAACTATTCAGCTTTTGTTAAAGTCGTAATAAAGGGACGATTTAAAGAAATTTCGTATTTAATTTAATTATGGTTGAAAAGAGTAATTTTCATTTTCCTTTCTCATACATAATTTTAAAATTTTAATAATAGATTATTGATACTTTTGTAATTCGATATTTTCTCTGATATTCAAAATAGCATACTTTGTAAATCGCGGAAAAAGCACCGGAAAAAAACACTAAAATAAACCGGAAAAAGCACTGAAAAAAAAACGGAAAAAGGAGCATATCTCATTAACATTTGTATTAACTTAATATTCAATTTAATTCATGCCATTGTACCCGAATTTAAAAAGAGTATTTATTCAATCGCAGTTATTACTAAAAAAATTAGTCCTTGAACAGTGTTTTTATTTGCTGTTTTAGAGGAACTTTTAATCCTTTATACGGTTTTAATTTTTAATACAGTTATATGTTATACTATAATAGCATTGTTATAAATTCATAATTGTCTCTCAAGGCCTTAATTTTTCGAAAATTTAAAATTCTTAAAACTTATGGACGATTTCAATTGAATTTTCTTTAAAATAAAGGCAGTTACTCGTATAAAAAGTATAATTTGTATTTTGTTAAATCACAATAATAAGTATAATTATTAAAGCTTTAAACAATTTTAGAACTGCTTAAGTGTCCTAATTTTACTAAATACAGTCGGACCTGTATTTAACGAAGTCGCTAAATCCCGATAATAAGTACGTTATATGGAAAATTTGTTAAATAGAAAATCACCTTTTGAAATATTTAAACAATGCAAAACAGGTTTTAAATTAATAAACATTAAACATAAGTAATATAGCAATTGATACACCTTCATCGTGTAACCTAGTATATACTAAACTGCTGTTTGTAGAAAATGCAACACCATGAAAGAATCATCAGAATCAAATGAAATTTAATGCAGAAACGACTTGTACTGATACAAATAAATGATGAAATTTTCAAAACAAAAGAAACAAATTAAGCGTCCGAAATCAGTATTTGGTGCAGCCACCACGCGCTGCAGTAAGTGCTGCTATACGACGTGGCATGGAGTCAAACAGATGTTGAATATCTGCTTGAGGAAGAGAATTCCATATCGCTTGTATGCGCAACCAAAGTTCGTCTTTGGAAACTGCAGGACGCGGATCACGAGTGAGACGCCGACCAACCATATCCCACACGTGCTCAATAGGCGACATATCCGGCGAATAAGCAGGCCAAGGAAGAAGTTGCATGCGTTGTGCTGAACAGAAGTCTCTAACAGTCCGCGCAACATGTGGGCGTGCATTATCCTGCTGAAAGATAGCTCCAGGGATGCCTTGAAGGAAAGGAACGACTTCGGGCTGTAGCACTTCACGGACGTATCTGTTGCTATTGAGATTACCCTCAATTCGTATCAAATTGGATCGTCCATGATACGAAATCGCACCCCAGACCATAACTCCGGGTGTTCGACCACTATGTCGTTCAATAATACACTCAGGAAGGCAGCGTTGACCGGCATAACGTCTAACACGAACACGGCCATCATGGGTCCACAAATTGAAGCGTGATTCATCTGAAAAGACAACTTGGTGCCAATCAGCTCGCCAGTCTCTGTGCTCAAGAGCCCACTGCCGACGCAGCCGTCGATGATCCGCCGTGAGGGGAATCCTGTATAATGGCACCCTTGCACGCAATCCACGGCGCAGCAGACGACGACGAATTGACGAAGCCGACAATTGTACACCTGTAGCAGTAGACCAATGTGCTGCCAGCTGCCTGGAGGAAGCTGTGCGATCATTCACCGCCATGCGGAGCAGGTGTCGATCATCGCGCTCTGACGTCACCTTCTGTCGTCCAGTGCCTGTTTTTCGAGTTGTTCGGTGCTCGTCGGTCCACTGCTTCCAAACTCGCATCACTGTGGAACTGTTCCGCTGCATACGAGCTGCTATTGCGCGATAGGAAAATCCTCCTTCTCGAAGGCCGATTATCCTCCCTCGTTCAAACTCCGTAAGTTGCTTGAATTTCTTATTCTTCCGTCGTGGAGGCATACTCAGGTCTCACTAAACGTTTGCCACTAACAAATAATCATAGACTATTTTCAACGTCCCGCTACAGCACTTTATTTATACGCTTTCAGCATCAATTCAGAGGGCGCTGCGCGCGCCACGCACGCGCGATGGCTCTGAAACTTTATTAATTTGCATAATATCCTATAATTGACATTTGCTGCGAATTTCATTTGATTCTGATGATTCCTTCATGGTGTTGCATTTTCTACAAACAGCAGTTTATTTATTCTATAAATCTTAACTATGAAAGAAATTTACATAGAAAGCAGCATGGAATAAAGCAAAACAGAATAAATAACCAGTGTTACACTATCATGCTACATAAATTTTCAATTTTAAAAAAATATATATTTATGTATTAAATTATAGCTGCCTTTATTAAAGTAATTTTAAACATACATTACCACATCCGTTCTTAAGATTAATTGCAACTGATAAAATCCGTCAATTTTGTCTAAGTTTTTAGTTTGAAATGCTAACGAAAAGGGAAAGGGATTTTGCTGCTTTCTCTAAAAGTTTGGCTTCGAAAATCAATTCACAGTCATTTTCCCCATAAAATGCGTTAACAAGTTTGAAATGTTTCGTAATATTTCGAGAAATAGGGAAAGTGGATCTCAAAAAAAAAAAAACCTCTGTTAAACAGAAAATCTATTTCGCTATTTGGAAGTTACTTTACGAAGAAATTTCCAAAATGTTCTTGGTTCCTCGAAAAAAATCGCAAAATAGAGAAATTTGCAAAATAGAAGTTCGTTATATAAAAGTCCGACTGTACTATGAAGTTGAGAAATTTTTTTATTTTTATTTTTTACCGGAATATCTTGCAAAGTATTGGAAATTTTTGTTTTTATTTTCTAGAAACGTTTTAGAAAAAATATACTCAATTTAATAATCAATAAATAAAAATATACTCAATTCAGAAATATACAAAAATTTTTATTTCAAAAACTAATAAAAACGAAAGAGAGCTAATGATAAAAGATTGCAGGGATATTAACGGGGTATTTGTTGCACAAAGGGAGTGATAAATAAATTATTACAGCTATTTTAGTAAGTGACAATTGGATATCAAAACTTGTCGAACTGAAATAAATCTCTTTTATAACAAAATGAAAAAAAGAGGGGTCGAGACAGCAGTTAAGAACTTAAATGGTTGTCATTGTTAGAGTGAAAAAAATAATTTGTTTGTAAAAATTACAGAACAAATAGCTTTAAAAGGGACAAGCCACCAGTACTTCTGACGTCAAAAGAGCGACCATGAAAAATAGTAAATAAGATGCCGGCGCAATCCCCAAATTAGCACTAATTTATTTTCACAGCTATTTATGGGTTTTCAACTGGTCCAGTTCTCTGCGATTTGCCCAAGAAGCGGAAGTTGGTAAAAATTGTAAAGAATCATTTCATAGGTTCAATTTTATTTCCATCATAATTATGAGAAATGAGCTTATACTATTTTATATGGAGTTCCATGACTCCCTAGAACTCTTTTATTTTTATTAGTTTAAGTTTAAAATATTTTTGATAGCGATGTTTAATGATTTTATTAAATAAAAAAAAGTTTTTCGAAAAACTACTTCATTTCAATGTCTTAAGAATATCACATCAAGTTAAAACTAAATCATTAGTAAACGATATTTAAATTTTGTTTAAAACGTGGGAAGATATCGTATTGATGTCCCATTTTGAATTTAAAAGCAGTTTTATTAAGGTAATTTCCGAAATTAAACTAACCAGTTTCAAAAACTATAGATTTTGTATTTATTACATTTTTAAGAGTAATATGTATTTAAACTTCCTTATTTTTCAATAAATAGAAGTAAATTTCATAGGCGAATAAAAACAAATGCGACATGTAAACAATCATTTATTGCACTTTTCGAAGGACTTTTTACTTATTTAAATTCATGATAAACATCAATACTTAAAAGGTTCAATACCTGGGGGGGGGGTACTGATCCAGGAGTTTCCTTGTCTTCTGGATTGGTTCAAAATTACAAGGCTACGGAGTTGAACATAAGTAGTCGTAAACCCATGAAATTGGGTCGGCTGTTCAACGACGGTTATAAAATAAAATACTTAAACGGTAAGGCCGGGATAGCCTGGTCGGTAGGGCGCTGGGCCCATATCCAAGAGGTCGTGGGTTCGATCCTCGCCGGCCGAAGACTCCCCGTGTAGTAAATGGTGACTAATGCACGTTAAATCTGTCGAGTCTCAAAGTCCTCCATGTTCCCACAACAAATCAATACCTCTGGGGGTACTGATCCAGGAGTTTCCTTGTCTTCTGGATTGGTTCAAAAATACAAGGTTACGGAGTTGAACGTTAGTAGTCGTAAACCCATGAAATTGGGTCGGCTGCTCAACGACGGTTATAAAATAAAATACTTAAAAGGTAGGGCCGGGATAGCCTGGTCGGTAGGGCGCTGAGCCCATATCCAAGAGGTCGTGGGTTCGATCCTCGCCGGCCGAAGACTCCCCGTGTAGTAAATGGTGACGGATGCACGTTAAATCTGTCGAGTCTCAAAGTCCTCCATGTTCCCACAACAAATCAATACCTCTGGGGGTACTGATCCAGGAGTTTCCTTGTCTTCTGGATTGGTTCAAAATTACAAGGCTACGGAGTTGAACATAAGTAGTCGTAAACCCATGAAATTGGGTCGGCTGTTCAACGACGGTTATAAAATAAAATACTTAAAAGGGGCCGGGATAGCCTGGTCGGTAGGGCGGTGGGCCCATATCCAAGAGGTCGTGGGTTCGATCCTCGCCGGCCGAAGACTCCCCGTATAGTAAATGGTGACTGATGCACATTAAATCTGTCGAGTCTCAAAGTCCTCCATGTTCCCACAACAAATCAATACCTCTGGGGGTACTGATCCAGGAGTTTCCTTGTCTTCTGGATTGGTTCAAAAATACAAGGTTACGGAGTTGAACGTTAGTAGTCGTAAACCCATGAAATTGGGTCGGCTGCTCAACGACGGTTATAAAATAAAATACTTAAAAGGTAGGGCCCGGATAGCCTGGTCGGTAGGGCGCTGAGCCCATATCCAAGAGGTCGTGGGTTCGATCCTCGCCGGCCGAAGACTCCCCGTGTAGTAAATGGTGACTGATGCACGTTAAATCTGTCGAGTCTCAAAGTCCTCCATGTTCCCACAACAAATCAATACCTCTGGGGGTACTGATCCAGGAGTTTCCTTGTCTTCTGGATTGGTTCAAAATTACAAGGCTACGGAGTTGAACATAAGTAGTCGTAAACCCATGAAATTGGGTCGGCTGTTCAACGACGGTTATAAAATAAAATACTTAAAAGGGGCCCGGGATAGCCTGGTCGGTAGGGCGGTGGGCCCATATCCAAGAGGTCGTGGGTTCGATCCTCGCCGGCCGAAGACTCCCCGTGTAGTAAATGGTGACTGATGCACGTTAAATCAGTCGAGTCCCAAAGTCCTCCATGTTCCCACAACAAATCAATACCTCTGGGGGTACTGATCCAGGAGTTTCCTTGTCTTCTGGATTGGTTCAAAATTACAAGGCTACGGAGTTGAACGTAAGTAGTCGTAAACCCATGAAATTGGGTCGGCTGTTCAACGACGGTTATAAAATAAAATACTTAAAAGGTCGGCCGGGATAGCCTGGTCGGTAGGGCGCTGGGCCCATATCCAAGAGGTCGTGGGTTCGATCCTCGCCGGCCGAAGACTCCCCGTATAGTAAATGGTGACTGATGCACATTAAATCTGTCGAGTCTCAAAGTCCTCCATGTTCCCACAACAAATCAATACCTCTGGGGGTACTGATCCAGGAGTTTCCTTGTCTTCTGGATTGGTTCAAAATTACAAGGCTACGGAGTTGAACGGAAGTAGTCGTAAACCCATGAAATTGGGTCGGCTGTTCAACGACGGTTATAAAATAAAATACTTAAAAGGTCGGCCGGGATAGCCTGGTCGGTAGGGCGCTGGGCCCATATCCAAGAGGTCGTGGGTTCGATCCTCGCCGGCCGAAGACTCCCCGTATAGTAAATGGTGACTGATGCACATTAAATCTGTCGAGTCTCAAAGTCCTCCATGTTCCCACAACAAATCAATACCTCTGGGGGTACTGATCCAGGAGTTTCCTTGTCTTCTGGATTGGTTCAAAATTACAAGGTTACGGAGTTGAACGTTAGTAGTCGTAAACCCATGAACTTGGGTCGGCTGTTCAACGACGGTTATAAAATAAAAAATAAAATACTTAAAAGCTATTTAATTTTTTTTCTTTCAATTTACGATTTTATATATTTACTTTACTGCGCGATTTTAACCAAAGGTAAATCTCCTATTAAATAGTAAGCAAATTTGAAAATTCCAAACATTTACAATTTTATTTTTCTACGAGATTATACTTATTTCAGCACGTTATAAAAAAATTTAATAAACCTGTTTTTAAAACACCAGTTAAGATTAGTAGAATGTGTAATGAAGCAAATGATATTCTCTTAATATCTATTGAATATTATTTATTTGATAAAACACCCTTTTTCTAAAAATATACGAGAGCTGATGACAAACACTTTGTATTAGAATTTCAAGTAATAAGAATTTTACTTATAATTACAATAGTAAAAATAGTAAGTAAATACAATAGTAAAATCTGCAGGTAAAATTGAAATCTAATGCTTTTAGAGGTTAAAAGAAATCAGATACTATAAAACGAAATAGCAAAAAATCATTTCTGTTTAATATTTTTTTAAATATTATTTTCATATTCTTTAAAAATATAAAATATACTCTATAAATTTACCAAGATTTAACGTTATAATACTACAAGAGCATAAATCATTAAAAGTATTACGTTTTACGCAAACTTAAGACTTTACCGCTAAGGCTCAGGCTGCTTGATTTAATTTAGCTTAAATTTAACATAATTTTCGGCACTAAGGAATAAAAGGCACTAAATTTGAAATCCAAAAAGCATGAAGCATTTTAACAAAAATGTCCTTTGGAACTATGACCCAGAAATCTAAATTTAGTTGCGTAAAATTTCAAAAATGAATGTATCATTAACGAGTCAAATTTTCAAAAACCAGAAAAATTAAATCCAAAGTGCAATAGTATTTACACCCAAGAAAAATTTCTAACATCTGTTTGCATTTATAACGTTTAAAACTAATATTTATGAAAAAGTTCGATTTTTCTGAAAAAAAAAAAAAAACAATTATTAAATTTACATTTGAACAAACTGATAATGCAATGCAATGCAAAAAAAAAAAAAAAAAAAAAACACGCACACACACACACACATATTACATTTAAAAATTGATTAGACAGTTTTATAAAAGACGGAAACTGACTAAGGAACGTTTTATATTCTGATGTATTAGTAAACTAGATCATTTTAAGTGCCATAGAACTTTTTTCTACCATGCTGAGTAAAATGGTTTTGAGTGGATTTGAAGTAAATTTTTGAAATTTATTTAAGTATATTTTAGGTTTCCTCCGGAAATACGTGCTAAAGTATATATACAAGGTCATCGATTATCGTAATCCTTATAAGTTAACCCGACACAAATTTGTTCTTATGCAATAAAAAAAAATAAAAAAACTAAACTAAACATAAGTTTGATTTCTGCCCAAGACAAAGGACATGAACTTTTACAATTTTTAGCGCTTTAGCATTAATAGTTCATTCAGTACAAAGTATTAAAAACTTTCGCCACTGAACTTGTTTAAGGAAAACATTTGAACCAAACTATTTTGTATCTACGCAGCTGAAGATTTATAAATGGATAACTATCTAAAGAAACTTTAGCGTTGATTTAAATTATTTTTTTAATTGAAATTATTGTTATAGAACTCTGAAATTCTTTAAACGTACATACGTGTTTGCAACATATAAGTAACGTATCTTAAAAAATTTTATGAAAGTTATTTTTTCTTTTAAAATTTTGTTCAGTTAAGTTTAGCTAAAAAATTAAAAATTCAGAGCTGGGATGTAAAATTTTCAAATAACCTCATTTTTTGAAAGTCAAAATAGAAATGAATCATTTTGAAAAAGGTGTTTCTTCAATGAATCCAAATTGAAGTTTACCTTTTTTTAAAACCACCAATTCGATTTTAGGCATAAGGTACAATAAAATTTAAAAATTCAATTATTTTAAATCGAAATAAATTATTTATGAAAAATATAAAATTAACGCAGTGAATACACTGTTAGTATAATTTTGAAGCGTATTTTCCTATTACCATTGAAAAACGTGTGATTTTTAAGTATAGAAAGTTATTATAGAACAAATAAAACTGCATTACCATACACAATTTCAACTTTATAATTAAAATACATCGATAAATCTAGGAATCCAGAACAAAACCATTGTTAAGATTTAAGACCACAAGCTGATTAACAAATTTAGAACACTTTAAATTCCTCATATTTCAACAACTCCTTTAAATTTAGTATCTTAGAAAATTTTAGAAAGATTTTAAACTTGTTCGGCACTCTTTGGTTTACTACTAAACAGGATAAGTCCATATTTTTTTTTAATTGATTTATACTAAGAGCATTTTTAGTGGCGAAATTTGTACACAAGAGGACTTTAAAACTAATATTCAAGGCTCTTCACTATACAAATACATCAATATACATTAATAACGCTCACATCATTATTAAATAAAAATTGAATTTCATACTCTATTGTAATATTAAGAAATAAGATACATTTGTTATTAAATACATTCTGTTTTAGTATTCTTTTAAAATAAACGAATAATATTTGAAAACAGTTTCAGTTATGTTAATCTAGCTGATACAAGACATTTAGGAAAAACTTTTAGCTTCAGAATTTCGTTACTTTTAACACTTAATTTTTAAATGAATAATAAATTTCAAAATTACGGGTAAATTGTACTTTATAACACTGCATTTGACTTTTGTTTAAAGGTAAATTTTCCATGCATTAAAAACATTTAAATTAAATTTAAGTGTATAAAGATTTGTATAAAATTTAGTAAATTCCGTCGCCAATAGCCCATTGTGCAGCTCTAGTGCGACGTAAATGAACGACAACAACAGCATATTTAATAAATTTGAAAGTTTCCGTTTGTTTACTTGAAAGACTACCTCTTAGGTAGTCTTTCAAATAAACTAATTAAAAAATTAGTTAAAAAAATAAATCATTAAAAAATTTAGAAAACTGTTAAATGCAAATTCTGTTAAATTACTCGAACTTTAAGACAAGTTTTTCCCCAAGGCATGCCAGAAATTCCTCTTAACATTTTAAGCACATAAAAGTTTGAGTCAAAACTTATCTGCACCGTCGTAAGTGTTTAAAATTGCAACTATAAAAATTCGATTTAGTAGTTTATATATTTTAAAGTTTAGCAAGTTAGAGCTTCATTTTAAATTTTGGTATTAAAATTTCATGTTTACATCTATCACAAATCTAAGTATTTACAATTATAAGTTTTAAATTTAGAACGATACTACGTTTTCACCCTTATGAAAAAATCGAGGTATAAATGAGGTATAAACGAGGTATATTTTAAAGGTATAAAGGAGGTTGTTATTTAAATACGTCGTAAAGGTTGAAAAGGGTGCAAATGAATACCTCAAAATCAACCTCAAATATACCTTAAATATACCTCCAGAGGTATATATGTTTCAGTCTGAAGTATATTTTTTTACACTTGTGGAAGTATTTATTCAACAACCTAAGGTGTGTCATTTTACACTTCAGGTTATTATAAATCAACCTCAGGTGTATTTTGTTCGACATCAGGTAATTGTTTTTCAACCTCAGGTATATAATTTTATGCTTGTAGAGGTATATATTTTTCAACCTATGGTGTGTCATTTTACACTTCAGCTTATTATAAATCTACCTCAGGTGTATTTTGTTCGACATCAGGTAATTGTTTTTCAACCTCAGGTATATAATTTTATGCTTGTAGAGGTATATATTTATCAACCTGTGGTGTGTCGTTTTACACTTCTGGTTGTTATAAATCAACCTCAGGTGTATTTTGTTTTACCTCAGGTAATTATTCTTCAACTTCAGGCATATAATTTTATGCTTGTAGAGGTATATATTTTCAGCCTAAGGTGGGCCATTTTACACTTCTGGCTGTTATAAATCAACCTGAAGTGTATTTTCAACAATTGGAAAGGTTATTTTTAATTAGCGCCATGTGCTCCATGTTCTACCTTAAGTTATTATTTCGTAACCTCAAGTATATATTTCTGTATTTTTAGAAGCGTTAATTTATCAACCAAAGATGTTTTTTTTTTAGCACTTACGAAGGTGAGGTGTTATACGGACCACCTAGTTTATTAATTTTTAGACTCACTATATAAAATATATAATATATATATATAAAGATATTACATATATTATATGAAGAATAATGTACATTACATTTTTTTCACTAGTAGAGATCATTTATCAACCAGAAATTTTTAATATTAAACCTTCGGCAGAAATTGCTTCTTTTGTTAAGCTATAAAAGAAGATTTCAAATGCATAATTCTTCTATAATTTTAATAGATTGATTTAAATCATCTTAAAATAACACTTATCCAAATTCCACAGTTAGTAAAAATTATTTATGGGAACTCATACTCGTATTTTTAGAAGATAGTTGTCTAAGGTGCTTGAATTTTTAAAGCTATAAAACTACAAATTTAAATAATTAGTCGGCTCAAATTCGAAGTACTTTTATTTAAAACTAAAATTTCACTTTTTTTACAAACCAACAAAATTATTTTAAATACTGTTTCCGTCTACATGTTGAAACTTGTAATTATTAGAACCTAAAAGGAAAAAAAATATAAATTAGTAAGAAAGTCATATTTACAATAATAGTGGCAGGTCTTAAAATATTAGAAAGTATTTTTTTTATGATTTAAATTAACTGGATGAAATTAATTTTCCTTTTCAGATAAATATCTTCTGCCATTTCTATTCAATCCTCGTAGCTAAAAAGCATGACATGTATCACAGACACAAAATAAAATACACTGAAGACAGTATTACCATTAACAACATTTACAGAAATTCAAATATACAGGGCGTTTATAAAGTCTCGGACCCATTTTGATGTTTAATAACTCATAAAATAATAAAGATAGATTAAAATTAATAACATAAATGGTTAGATAGACTCAAACACTTTCATGAACCTTGTCAATGAACTTCCATGTGTGCCCCCTTCGTCGCACGGAGAATATCAAGTCGATAGTCAATTTCACGCCAGGTAGCGGCAAGCATGTCGGCATCCACAGAGGCTATTGCCAGGGCCGGATTAAGAACCTCAGAGGCCCTAAGCACTTACATTTTTGGGTGCTCCTTAAATGTAATTAAGAAGATCAATATAAATTGAAAAAAATTATTTTTCTTAAATAAAACTGAAGTTAAGTTTACAAAAATAAATAAATTTATCTATATTCGAATTTATACTATAATTTATATAAATTTATATTATATTCAAATTTAACCCTTTTTGCAGAGAATCTGGTGGAAATCAAAAATTTTCAATAAACTTTTTGAAAGTTTGTCAAGGCTATAATCACATATTCATCGATTTTAGAGCAAAATTAGAATAATTTCAACATTCCTGGTATTTCATTTTTAAAAAAATTTCCTGACCCACAAGCTGTTTTTTTCTTCATTTTAATTCTATAAAATAAAACCTAATTTTTTATTCAAACTTTCTGGGTTTTATGTAATATTTTCAAATATGCTTTTTAAATTTTTGCTAAAAATATTTTCACTGTGGGTGTCAAGTTAATATTTACGTAAAAAATAATTATCGAACTTAACCAATTTTTTTGGAGAATACAAAAACATACAGAAGCTTGATTTAGTATATAAATGAAATTAATAATAAATAAAAATAACTAACAACTCTTTTTTTTATCTCTTAGAATGTTAAGAAACCTGTGACAGTTCTCCATGAATTTATAAAAGATTTCTCATTATTTAAGGCATTTATTATTATTATTAACGAAATTATTTCGCCTTTTGTGGCAAAATCGGATTATTTCCACTCCTTTGAAAAACGAAGTGTTTAAAAAAATTTTTTACATTATTTTATTTGTAACAATCAATCAAAAATATTCTATATATTAATTATGCTTAATGTAAAACAATTTCTGAATTAATAATAAATTTAATTTATAATTAAGCCGTTATATGTTACTTCACTTTAATTTCATGTTTGTGAAAAAGTGAGTTTTGTATATAAGTGATAGTGTGATTATATGGCGTATTGATTTCGTATTGATATGTATTGAACATGAATTTTACTGTAAATTCACATTCTCGATCTCGTCACAGTGCGGTGAAAGTTTAAACGCAAAATTTTTAAAATGATTGTAATAAGTGACAGACCATATGGAAACGACAGGAAATTTAGTTGTTTTCAATTAGAAAAGTTGCTTTTTCGCGCTCTAATATAAGATTTTAAATCAGTAAAATTTGAAGAGCAACTGTAAGCAAACAATTGCACTGATACAGATCAAATAACTTAATTGACTAATATTTTTAATAGTCTTCAATATCTTTGATATGCATAAATAATCTAATATTATTTTGAGAAGTTATATTTTTTTCAATTATGATTTTAAAGAAGATTAGAAATGTTTTAATACATAAGCTAATGCACTAATATAATATGGTCGTTTTATATATTTAACTAAAACTGGTTATTAATTTTAATTTAACAGTGAACTCCACTATTCAATATTATATTTTTTAATCTGTTTGACATGCTTTTTACTTAAGTGAAGTATAGGACTTCGGAAAGCATTATTATTAAAGTATTTTAAAAAGTTATTAACATATAAAGTTCTTAAAATATGGACAAATTATCAGTTTGTTAAAGTAGCTAACTTTTACCAACCTTTTTTCAGTTTATATTAACTGATTTTAATTATACTCAAAATATTGTTTTGATGCATATTTTAACTTTGAAAATAATGTAGAATTTGAACTATTTTTTTTAAAGGAATTTTAATTAAAAGCTTAGTCATGAAAATAAAGAAAAAATACCATAAATAAATTCAATATTTTTTTAATTTTAAAAACTTATAAAATCATGCTCTATTACATGAAGAAAAGAAAAAAAAAGAGATTTTTTAAATTTATACAATATTTTCTGAAAAAAGGTGTGCCCAAAATAAAAAAGTGAACACCCCCCCCCGAACAAATTTTCATTAAATAATCGGATTTTCACACACTAGGACTCAATCTTTATGGGTTCAAAAGTCAAATCTTAAATGGGCCAATTAATTAATGCAGGCGATGTTTTCATGATGTGATAAATTACAAAATCCAACACAAAAACGTACTTTCTTTGAAAAAATATATCTTATTTCCACAGATTTGGAATTCTGATACCTAAAATATGGATGTCAGCTAGCCATAATCTGGAAAATATGGTCAGAATAGTTTATGCAGGAGGCATTCGAAAGTTCGGAACTTATAAAGTTAATTTCACTTTTTGCGCATTACGCGATATCACGAGAACATTTTAAGCGAATCGAAAGAAATTTGTACACAATTATAAAATTCGTTAATCCAAAGATAAATTCATTAAAAAAAATTACAATTATTAATTATTTTATCTAAAAGTTGTCGAAAAAATTTTCTGTTATAACGTATACAAATTTTTACACCATTTTTAAAGTATGTAATTTTAAGTCATAAAATTTGAACGAAATAGATCGACTAGTTTCTGAGTTAACAAATTTCAAAACGCAGTTCATTTGAATTTTGATTTCTCTAGATTTATTCCACCAATTTAATTTAAATTTTTGTATTGTGTTGTTTAAAATTACTACTTAACAATATGATACCTTACAATTCAATTTCCCTTCAGTAGATAAAATATATTATAATAATTATTATTTTACATGAAATTATATTAGGATAAAGGAATTTTAAAATTGTGTGCAAAAACTTTTTGATTTGCTGGGCAATTTCCAGAGATATGGCGAAATACGAAAAAAGTAAAATTAACATGGATAGGTCCAAATTTTTAATCGGTCTCCTGCATAAATTATTGTGACCATATTTTCCAGATTTTGGCCACCTCCCCCTTTATTCAAGGGTGAGAATACAAAACTGCCGAAAAATGTTTTTGAAAATATATGTTTTTCTGAGAAAGTACTTTTTTGAGTGTGATATCATAACTTAAAACATCATCAGTATTAATTTGAAAATTTTATATTTAAGGTTAAGTCTTTGAACTACAAAAGGTTGAGTATACGGAAATCTTATCATTACATTAGATTAAAAGTTATTCTGAAGTTTTACTTTTTATTTTGCACACAGCATATTGAATTTGAACGTGAACTGAATTAGAACACCTGAGTCCCCTTATAAACAAATTATTCATTTGGTCTAAAATAAATTAAACTCATTTTACATTATAAAATATGCCTACTTTCTCCACATTAATTTTGAATTTAATAAAATTTTTCCATTGATTAGTATTTGTAATTTTCGTTTGAAATATTCTATTTAAAATCAGTTAAAGCGATTTATAAAAATCCCATTACGTTGTTACAACGTTTTCAATAATCTGTAAATAAAAAGAGGAAACACTAGTTAAAACTAAATTAATAAAAAAAAAATTTTACTTTTTACGTCAGTCGTGAAGTTTTCAAAGAATCTCTGGGGGATCTTTGTTTCTTTTTATAACCTCGTCGAATTATTAAATCTTAATGACTTATACTTTTAAAATCAAGCAAAATCTCCATAACATGAAATAAAACAAAGCACATACTCAGTCAAGATCGAGTCACTCTCTAAAATTTGTTTAAATTTTAAATGCTCAACAAGTGTACGCTGAAAATGAGAAAATTGATGCAGCTCCTAATCACGTAATTGGTTTTAAAAAATATGCCAGTCAAGGAACCTCTCTTTTATTCGCCCTCCTACTTTTCTGTAACAGAAGTTACCACAAAGAAGGACAATTTAAAAGTTTCAATCTTATCTTCCGTATATAGAGAAGTAGTATTTTTAACTGAAAAAAAAAGCAAAATTTAAGGGGGATTTAGCGGTCCCCAAGATGTTTCAGAGATAAAAAGAATGCTTTGACATGTGAGCGTAGGAAATCAATTCGTTACGCTTGTATACACAAAGCTTCTTCCCATCTCTAGTTTTGTATTTCAGGTCTCAGCTATTCACCAACTATATAGGTGGTCTGTTAGGAAAAAGAATTGATCACTTTATGAATACACAACTTTCTTTTTCGTGTCGGCGTGATTGAAATAATTATAACACAATATCAATTTAGTAAAATTCAATTAGTTATTTTTCATTGGTGCTTCGTGGTGCCCCCCTTACCTCTGGTGCCCTAAGCACGTGCTTAGTGTGCTTAATGGTTAATCCGGCCTTGGCTATTGCGGTTGTAATTCTGACTTTTAGGCCATCAATGTTCGACACGATCCTCCTGTAAACATTGTCCTTTATAAATCCCCAAAGAAAAAAGTCCAGCGGCGTTATATCAGGTGATCTGGGTGGCCAAGGAATTGGACCTCCTCGCCCAATCCATCTTCCTGTAAAATGGTCATTCAAAGAACTACGAACGATGATACCCCAATGAGGTGGTGCACCATCTAGTTGCAAAAAGACATGTGGCTGAAGTACTTCTAGTTGTGGAAATACGAAGTTTTCCAACATGTCTAAGTATACGACTGATGAGATTGTCTTTTCTGTAAAAAAGAAAGCTACCTCTCGTGAAACTGACTATCGACTTGATATTCTCCGTGCGACGAAGGGGGCACACGTGGAAGTTCATTGACAAGGGTCATGAAACTTTTTGAGTCTATCTAACCATTAATGTTATTAATTTTAATCTATCTTTATTATTTTATGAGTTATTAAACATCAAAATGGGTCCGGGACTTTATAAACACCCTGTATAATTCCAATCTTATTATGCAATTTTAACACTTTTTATTTTTCTATACATCTGTAACATTATGGTACTTGTAAGTTTAAAAATTAGATTTCCTTCCCTTTCTTTTTTAAAAATCTTTAAACTCAATAAACCTAGTCTATATTTTTCAGCTTTTTGTCAGACTTCACAGCTTTTTTTTAAATTTTTGACGCTGATTCTGAAAAGGACTTATGTTATTGTCAATCACATCAGAGTTTCTTAAAAAATAGTTATTTTAATAATTTTTAATCAATGTAATCTAGAATCTACAATCGTTTAATAAATTAAAATTTTAAAGTTATGTACCAATTTTTATTCTTTTTTTACACTCAATTGAATAGAACAAATTACATTCTGATAAGGAGCATTTATTTTAAAGTTGTGAGTAATTTTATGTGAGGAAAATGTCTAAGAGAGAATGATTTGAAATAATACTTTTAAAATAAGTTGAGTATAATATCTCCTATATAACTTATACCGAGCAGAATAAAACTAATAGTTAGTTGTTACAAACACTTGTTTAAATATAAATACACATCCCATAGGATGAAACTCAAAATGATGCATATTACTTTCAACAATAAATGTTTTTATTTGCAATTGATTTTATTCAATTCAGGATTAAAATTGCATACTATACTGACTTATTTCTAAAATATTTAAGATTTCCGAAATTCGCACATTTTTGAAGTAGTGAACCATAAACAGCTGCATGAAAAAGCCCATAACCTTGAAACAAATTGTCATATAAACTTGAAATCGAATTTAATTTAATTCTGCCCAATATTCTAATAAGTAATAACAATCTGCTTAGTAAATAATTAACGTGGGTAAAATGCGAGAAAATAACATGTAATGAAAATAGCAGTTTTCTGATCAAACTTGAAGAAGTGAGCTAGTACAGTTACTAGTTCTCAATTATCAAATATCTAGCAAACTATTGTTATCAACAATTACACAAAATCTGTAGTTTATTAGGAGAGATTAGTTTTTCTTTTAGGTATAAATTCAGAACTATATCCTAGGGGAAGGCTGAGCAGTAGCTTGCTTGTCTCTTCTTCTGCGCCGCCGCGCATGTGCTATTTACAGCCTAGGCCATCTCATTAATATCAGGGAACTGTGGATAAGCTCTGTAAATATATATATATATATATATATATATATATATATATATAAACTTTGTATATATATAAACAATAATATAAACTTTGCAACAAATATCCAAACGATAAGCATACAGCTATAGTAGAATTTCAAAGCAAAATTGCTATTTTAAAATCTTTCAATTTTCAATGATTTTTTTATAAGAGAAATTGTGAACATTTTTCTCAATTAATCAGCGTGCATACTGCTACGTTAAAACATATACATTTAAGCAAAATAAAAAGAATAGTTCTATTTGACTGAACTACAAACAATAAAATATACTGTGCATAACCTGCTGTAACGATTCACCAGTAATGTTACCCTAAACAGTGACGAGAAATATTTCGGTTATTCTCTCTTATTGCTAAGCCTACAACGATAGCCTCAAAGAATATCCTCCAACTTAAATTATTTAAGATCAGGACGCGTCGTTAAAACAAAAATAATAAAATTTAATTTTCAAAATTGAAGCATATTTGATTAAAAGTGATAAAACTAAATTAATAAATGTCAAGCACACTTACCGAATTTCGAATAGACTTTCGATTGTCAACAGACACGCCATTTGCCGGCTCGCATGGAACTCTGGGAAGTGAGCTAGTTAATATGAAGTGTACTTTAAGCAACCTTAAAACAAGCTTAGGTATAAATAAAATGACTTCAACACCTCAATAAATACCTCACTCTCTTTAGTTGAAATAAGGTATATTTTTTATACCTCATAAATACCTCAATATCGTTAGTAGAAAAAAGGTATATTTTTTATACCTCGTAAATACCTCACTCTCGTTAGTTGAAATAAGGTTGATTTTTTTATACCTCATAAATACCTCTTTTGTTACAAGTGTAAGAAAAACAACCTCGTATACCTTAAAAATCATCTTATCAGTCTGGATGATTTGAAGTGAATTTAAAACAACCTCAAAATAAGCTTAGGTATAAATAAAATGACTTCATACACCTCAATAAATACCTTTTTATCGTTAGTTGAAATAAGGTAAAAATTTTTATACCTCAAAAATACCTCTTTTGTTACAAGTGTAAGAAAATAAACCTGGTGTACCTTAAAAATCACCTTATTAGTCTGGTTGATTTGAAGTGAATTTTAAACAACCTCAAAACAAGCTGAAGTATATATAAATCAACCTCGTACACCTTAATTACAACCTTTACGAGGTATAATTTTTATTGCTGTTTTCTCTGCAACCTTAAATACACCTCAAATATACCTCAAAACAACCTTAATACCTCAAAAATACCTCAAATCAACCTTAAATATACCTTAAATTTTCATAAGGGCAACGCCAATTTTAAGGTCGTTCATCAAATGCAGCCCTCGTCCATATAACGATTAGATTACTTTTTTGCTTAGATCTTTAAAAGATTTTACACTGTCGTAATTTAAAGTTCTATGAGTGGTCTAGTTCTACTAGACACTTTTAAAGTGCTGGAAGACTTTCAGGGCACGAACCTGCAACCTAAAATAGCAATCCAGGACCTTACTATTTTCCAGCCAGGCCTTTAAAATTTGATTAATGCACTAGTTCAAATGTTAATTTTCACAGCTATTCGGCTGTAAGTTCCTCTGAGACTTCAGGTCACAAACATGGAGTCTAGCGTCACAATCCAGGACCACCAAGACTCCAAAAGCCACATAGACTTTTACTGCGGGACACTTTTACCACAGCAGCGTATACTAGGGAATCGAAAAGTTTCGAAACTGCTGAACGAGTGTAGAGCTCCAAGAGGGAACAGAATGGCCGCCTACCGCTACCAATTAGACTTCTACGCTTGTCCAATGGTTTTGAAATTTTTCGTTTCACGCATGTTTACCTGTGTTGTAAACAATATCCCAATATAGAGTTTCAGATCGATCTCATATTTATGGGGTGTAAATACTTAAATTACTCTACCAGGGCATAATTTTTCAAAGAAAGTATAATTACTAAACTAGGCTAGAGTTAGTTATCAAATATTGACTGATCGTTTTCCTGCATCAAAGGATAGTCATTTTCTTTAAAAGCTCTATAAGAAGACTAAATAGTCTAAGGATAGCAATTTAAAAATTAAGAATCTTTGCAATTACTTTTAAACATTAACATTGGCAGAGACAGTTTAAAGTAAAATATTAAACCCTTTTTTTTTCCTTCAGTAACTTAGAACTTAAACTCTTAATTTTCTAAAATCAAACTATCAATTATTGTGTTATGAACTTTGTTGTCATACCTCTTAAAAAATAGCAATTGTCGGCTTATAAGTATAAAACATTTCAGGTTTACGGATTTCCACTCAAGAATGATTTTAAATTAATGTTTGAGAACTTAGTTTCTTGAATTAATTTCCGAAATTTTTTCTATTCACAATATTCTTACTCTAAGCCTTGATTTTATAAAAAGGTACCTTTCTTCTAGTTAAATTTTCTTAAACTGGAAATTTAAAAAAGTTCAAAAGCTAATGATAGAATTCCATTTAATTTGCTGACTTAAAATCTTTTGAATATTCACTGGATTTTTGCTTTCGTTACAGTTTTGTATTGCACGAACGCTTGCATTACGAGTTGTGCGTTGCTGCAGGCGCAAAGCGATATGTTTGTTAAGAAACTTTGCATTACTTTAGTTTTACAAGTAAAATTTATATAATTTTAGAAAAATTCGGGCTGTCATGGAATATCAAGAGATTTGTTTTCAATTTAAAGTAATTTTTTTCAAAAATAAAAAGATTCTTTCACATATAAAATTTCATAAATCCTTAATGTCAAACACAAAACTGGTAGAAAATTAAGTAGGGCTAGAACTAAATACCAACCTGAATTCCTCGGTAAAAGTGGACTTCAGACGAAAGGTCTGACCTGAATGAAAGTCACAAATGTAATAAGCGCAATTTGTAAGTTATTGTAAATTTATAATTGCCGCTAAAAGTCCTTTTTACAGTCGTTCAATAATTAGTTATTACTTTAAAGAACTCACTGTGACCTTTGAAACAAAATTTCTTTAATAATTTAGTAATTTAAAAAAAAATTTATTAAAATATAAAATTTCCAGTTAAGTTACTAATTTTTCAGCGCAGTTTCTATTCACTCCAATCACAATTATAATTTTACTTTTATTCAAGAGGAGATTACTCTTCTACTTTATTCTTACTCTACTACTGAAGCAGCGAATTAGCGCTATGGTTAAGGTATGTTACTAGATTACTGAGCAGTTAGTAATTATTTCGCTACTCCAGCAGCAAATAAGTATCATTAAAACTCACATAAACTTGTGATATACTCGAAGTTTAATTTATTTTCAATTTATCATAAGTAATTTGACTAGACTAAATCGTACAATACCTTTACAAAACTTGCTAAAAAAAATTTGTATATTTGTTTTAAAATATGTTAAAAATTTCCTGAGACAAGTACACATTTTGTGGGCAATATCTAATTTTACTTTCAACTGCAATTACACCAATACTACAAAATCTGGATTTAAGTTAAATCACACGAAGAGTTGCTTAGAAGTACTTATTTTAGAATTTGTTCTAGCAACTCATTTTAGAGAGTGTAGACTCTTAAAATGTTTAATTATAAAGGGTGTTTATAAATTCCCGGACCCATTTTGATGTTTAATAACTCATAAAATAATGAAGATATAAACAAACTTATGGCATTTATTGATGGAATAACTCATATATTTTCCTTTTCAGGTTTGAATATCTTTACTTTTGTAAATATCGTCTGCCCATGTAGTTAATTTCAGATAATTTCATTTTCCAGTCTAAATATCTGTACTTTTCTAAATATCGTCTGCTTATTAATTGCATTTTTCTCTCTTTTGTTTTTGGCAACTATTGCAATGTTATGTTTACTTTTGATGCGTTTGTTCTATGTAGTACTTTTCTATGTGATGTTTTATTCGAGCGGATATTGAGGAGAATGCATACACCGCAAGAGAAAGCACAGATTTTATGGTGGTTTATAGAAACGAAATCGATAGTGCATGCACAGAAAAATTGCAGAAGAATTTACCAAAAAGATTCTCTATCCAAAAGCAGCATCTTGCGGTGGAAAAAGAATTTTCTAGAAACTATAAGTATCGCAGATAAGAAACGTTCCGGACCTCCCTGTACAAGTGATTTTGACGTTGAGCGTGTCAGACAGACATTTTTAGACAATCTTAGAAGATCTGTGAGATCAGCCGCAAGAGAATTGGATATGCCAATTTCGACGGTGTACAAAGTTATTAAGAAACAATTAAGACTGCATGCATACAAAGTTCAAATAGTTCAAGGTTTAGAACCGGACGATAGGCCTAGGAGGATGGCGTTTGCAACAGATATGGTAGGAAGGATAGAAGATGATGCTGATTTTCTGAAGAGCATTATGTTCTCCGACGAAGCATCCTTTCATGCTTCTGGCATTGTTAATCGCCATAATGTGCACATAGGGGGATCTGAAAACCCCCATGAATACCGTGAGACACAAAGGGATTCCCTAAAGGTTAATGTGTGGTATGAACTAGTGCACGACTGAGTCATTGGGCCTTTCTTTTTTACAGAAAAGACGGTCTCGTCAGTCGTGTACTTAGACATGTCGGAAAACTTCGTACTTCCACAACTAGAAGAGCTTCAACCACATATCTTTTTGCAACAAGATGGTGCACCACCTCATAGGGGTATCATCGTTCGTAGTTCTTTGAATGACCATTTTCCAGGAAGATGGATTGGGCGAGCAGGTCCAATTCCTTGGCCACCCAGATCACATGATATAACGCCGCTGGACTTTTTTCTTTGGGGATTTATAAAGGACAATTTTACAGGAGAATCGTGCCGAACATTGATGACCTAAAAGCCAGAACTACAACCGCAATAACCTCTGTGGATGCCGACATGCTTGCCGCTACCTGGCGTGAAATTGACTTTCGACTTGATATTCTCCGTGCGACGAAGGGGGCACACATGGAAGTTCATTGACAAGGGTCATGAAACTTTTTGAGTCTATCTAACCATTTATGTTATTAATTTTAATCTATCTTTATTATTTTATGAGTTATTAAACATCCAAATGGGTCCGGGACTGTATAAACACCCTGTATAATTAATTTTGAAAGTAAAAATCGTATTTAGGTTCACATTAATATAGTCTCCCTCTATACTTAAGAATTAACTTAATAAAAATATGGATTTACAGCCAAGTCCATGTCTTTCTTATAACTAAATATTAGATTTAACGTGAAAGCAAACAAATTATGTTTATCAATGCCCTAAATCTGTTTAATTAGAAATTCGTTCTATAAATTTCGTACCGAATGATGTGGTCTGAAGTTCAGCTTCTGATATACTCAAAATCAGATACTTATGAATTATTAAGTGTAACTATAAAGATATTGATTCTTTATCTGTTTTGTTCATCAATAAAAATAACAAATTTGCAGAAAATACTTCGAAAATTGTTTGAAACTTTAAATTTAAGATATTCAAGACTGATTTCTTATTAGTTATTAAATAACATTTACTACAATATTAACAAACATCTATTTTCTGCGCAATTTTATTTATCAGTATAGAACTATTTTAACGTTTTTATCTCTTTCAATTCAACAAAATTTTTAAAATATATTTTTAAAATATATTTTTAAATTTTTAAAATTTTTATAATAATTATTTAAAAGTGCTTCAAAGATTATTTAATTTTATTAAATATTTTTAAAGTTTCGCAAAAATGAAAGACAAATAAAAATGGAACCAGGCAAAAATTTTGAGATTATCGCTTTTTAGAATCGCTCCCTAGTTATCTTAAAGTTGAATCTTGTGAAAACACGCTAATAAGGAATTACAATGAATGTGCTTAGTTTGAAGGCATTGAATTTTACAAAAAACACTTTCAAAAATAAGGCTAGTTTCTTCTAATTGTATCAACAATCAAAATTTGGATAAGTTTGGCAAAATTAACACTTACACAAAGAATTCTAAAGACAGTGATTGACCGATGTCTTTAATTATACTAGCCTGAAGGATAACTTGAAATGGAAAAGAATGTCTTAGCAGAGTTAAAATCTTACATTCTTCTTGATGACTATAAAAAGTACCTCAAAATCTTAATTAGAATTCAAATTTTCGGTCAGGAAAGACTTTCGTCGAGATTTTTACTATTCGATGAGAAAAATCTGTGTGTCTAGTGCGTAGGAAATCTGCTTGCCTGGAGAAGTTCTCTATATATGCCTGTAACTTATATTATAATATATTTGTGCATCTAACAGTATTTGATTTAACCAATATTTATTGGAATTTTGACACATTAGAGTTAGCGGAGAAGGATTAAAGAATAAATAGAAAAGTTAAAATTTATTAAAATCTGTTTGTTCCTTGACAGGAATGCTCCAAAATTTAAATAAAATTCTTTTATTTATATCATGATGTTCGGAAAACTGTTAAGACTATTCAATAAAAAAATTAAGCTAAAAGTAAAGATCTAAAATATCTGAATCAGTATAGATGAATATTTACAATGTGTATGGAATTAATGAGAAAAATGCTCAAACTAAAACCATTCCACAAAATATAAAGAGTTCTTCACCTGTATAGAGTAGTCCTAATTCAACTCGTTGGATCTGAGGCTCATTTTCAAGCAGTAAAATACAGGTGAAGATTCCAATAGAAGTGACTAATAATTCTGAAAGAAAAACAAACTATCCATTACATAATTTGAGATGAAACAAATATAAAAATTTCATTTAAAAAAGTTATTAAGGTGTTATATGAATAACAGTTAAAACCTGACGTAAAGTCTTTACGGAATAAATATTAAATAAAACTCAAATGGCTTCTTAAATAGCCTGTCAATAAAATTGATGGGACTTAAAAATTTATGTCATTATAAGAAAAAATTTCAACTAAACTTAAACACAATTAAAATTAAACAATATTTATTTCGAACTATCCAAGACACTACTTAGAAAAACCAAGATTTAAATATAATGCAAGTTTAACAGTTAAAGAGTTTGATACTTAACTACATATAAAATATTGCAGTATATATATCATAATACTTTACAAAATTACAAACAAACTCCAAATTCGGAACAGGATAAGAATCTGATAGTACTTGAATCTGGGATGTCACAGTTTTATATGGGTGATTCTCGCGAAACATGACAATTCACTGTCCCTTGCTCTAAGATCTAATACTATAATACTAAAAGAACTTTTTTTTTAAAAAAATTAATAAATAGCATTGTTGTTAGCATTTAAAATGACTTTGCACTAGCATTGACTGTTTTGTACACTTAAAAAATTTAATTGTATATCAAAATATCATTTTACTGGCATGTCCCAAACAATATTTCCAATAATAACAACTTCAAAACTTTCCATCCATTTTTCAAAATCTAATTTTTTTATCTTATCCTATGTAAGCATTTCTAGAATATACGCAGAGGGTATTGTTTACTAAAACTTCGTTTAAAATAATTTTTTCTGCCAATAATTTGTTTGTCCCATGAAAATCTATCATTTTCCTGGCTACTTTTATTTAGTGATATTTATAACCAGTTTTATTTAGTGATATTTATAACCAAAACAGAAAGGGCCAGGAATCAATATCTTATGTTAATAGATTGATTAGATACCCTCCTATCTGAACATAAGACATGTTCAGATAGGAGGGTATCTAATATGTTTTTTTCCTCTTTTACGTTGCATGAATAAAGAACCAATTTTCTGGCTCAAAATCTATTTCAAAAAATTTTTCAAGGTGAGTTGGTTTTTATGCTGTCATTTTCCTGGCTTCTTGAAATCATTAATAACAAAAACTACATAGATTTATCTGAGTTATTTTAAGAAATACTGTTGCTTTCTTCAGAATATAAACGTCTTCGGCCAAAATATTAAATTAAGGCAAAGTTATATGCTATAAAAGGGCGAATTTGTCATTATCCTGGCTGTCATTTTCCTGGCTTATGAATGCCAGGACATTGAAGTGTTACCAGAAATTCTTTTTAACTGTCAATACTGTAAAGAGGGAAAGCAAATATTACCCTAATACCAAGTTTATGTATGATTGCTATATTCTTGGATGTAATCAAAGTTATTTATTTATTTAATGATTGATTATTATACACAATTTTATTCTGCACATATCAGCAACAAAATTTTTTTTTGTTTCTTTCTACAGTGGATAAAAAGAATTAATTTAAGCAATTTATGGTTCATCTAACATAAAGGCTTAAATTGAGTTACTTACTATTAACTTAAAGTGACTGTTTTTTAAACTTCTAAGGTAATATGTCATTTCCCTGGCATTCAAGATTTGGTGAAATTCTATTTTATTTTTTTTCTCGAGCAAATGTCAATAAACTACACTGCTGTCTATAAGATATTAATAAGTGTAGCTAAAGAAATATACAAAAAAAATTTTTTGATTATTTTGAAGACCTTAAATTTGAAGAAATATTTTGGTCCGAATTGTCATGTTTCGTGAGAATCACCCATATACCATCGATGGTAGAGTACAAGTAAAGCCCAAGGTTTTACTTACCCAAACGTTTTGAAAACTTATCTTTTAAACCAGATTTTGCTTAACTTTCATTAAAACAATTTTAAAAGTCCGATTTCCTTAAATAGCAAAGAATAAACTGACATAATCTTTTTATTGCAGATTAGTCTTAAATTTAGCAAAAACTATTAAAAATAATCTTTTTAACATTTGTCTTATCCCTCTCACTGAGTAATTTATCAAAATAAATTCAAACACTACGTAGTTTTATGACATACTTTCAAATATATATTTGAGAGTTAAAATAAAGAAAAATCTTTTTAAGGTTTCTTCGATTTAACATTAGATAAGAAGCTTGCCAGAAAATTTAAGAATCAGGAAAGAAAAATTTTAAAAATACTTGGTTAAACAAATTATTTATGAAAAATAAGCATACAATAAATGCACAATTTGCAAAGTAATAATGCATGCTTAAAAATTCACAGCAATAATTCACAACTACAAATAGAGTTTGCGCCTAAAGAATTTTACTAAACAAATATTTTACAGAATATAAAGCAGATAACATACACATCTTTCTGCTATGTCCTTAAAGACAGAATTCAAATCTGGTTACGTTTCTTAATCAAAAAAGTGTTGCTTCTAGTCCCTTCCATACTGTGAAATTCAGTCTTCCGTTCAGCAATAGTCAGGCTACAATTAAATATTAATTGCAATTACTAGGACGTAAACCACTTATATAAGTTATAAGTCTCGACTCAGTTGTTTAGCAACCAAAAAGGTGATCAAACTCTTCCATTGGAATAGAAGTTTATAAAATTTTGCCATTGAGCAAAATTTAAAAGTTTATACTTTGCAGAAAATCTTTTAAAAATTTTCATGGAAGATTTTAATATTATATAACTTTTAATCGAAAAATTAAACAGATCTTAAAATTTAAGAAACCTAACCAATTTTGTAACCAGCATAAGTCGTTCGATATAACGTAATGGTCTCAGAACGTTTCATTTTTTGCTTATTCTTATTGGTCAGAAAATCACTTTGGTTTCTTAAGATTCAGATTTATTTAGTGCTCAAGAGCATAATTCAAAAAATACATATTATCTGTATATTCCTTGTTTCTTCTGTAAATTTCTTGTTATTCTGTTTTGAATAATCCTTTCTTGGTAGTGCCTTGAAATGCTATGCACTTAAACATTTCGTTAAAGCTATATTCTTTTATTATAAAGTAATTTTATATTAAAATAATACGATGCATTTTATAAATATTTAAAATTATTCTTTAACAGTTTTACAATTATTTAACATTATTTACTTTTTAGTAAGATATTTAAAACTTCAAAATATGCTACTAAAGTAATGACAAAAGTGAGACATCTGGGACAAGCATTACGCCTTAGTTCTAAATAATTTAAAAGAAAATTTCATAGCTATTTAAAAAGTTGTGCATGTTGCAATAGTAACAGAACTAAAAGATCGATTTAAGTTCAATCCCAAGCAGAATAAAGAACTAAATCACCGGATACATTAAAGCCTTTGGTCTTTTAATTTTGATTAATTTAAGTTCTCTTGCTAATATATAAGGGGGAAAATGATGATATTTTTTCCAGAGTTCTATAATTATATTTTCTCTAGTTCAGAGTTCTATAAATATGGCAAATACTCATAAATCAATATAAATAATCGAATACATACACAAATTTAACTTTAAAAAAAAGAAAAAAGGATTCGACAGAAAATATCTCGTTATAAATGTTAAGAAATTGAACAATTTGTTAAAAACAAAATTCTTCCAAATAGAACCTAAACATTCTATAAACCCCTAAACCAAGTATAATAAAATTGGATGATGCTTTTTTTCAAGCTTGGGTGTAAAAATTAGTTGGAAATAGTAACCCGGAAGTCTCACAGCGAAGTTCGACTTCAGCGCCATCTGCGCTCAGCTTAACACGGTCATCCATTCAACAGCAGAGCCCCAAATATTTATTTATTTGTGTTTTGAAGATGGGTGGTTATCACTGCAATTTCTTTAGAAATCTTTGCTTATGAATTTTTTGTAACTATTGTGTAATTTTTGAATGATTTTTATTAAAGAGAAATATAATTGTAGTTTTAAAATAATTTAACTAAATGATTTGTAAATATTATTTTTTGCTCCCTATCTTTTACTAAGAGTTACTATAATTTTTAAGTTTAAAAGGTTGAGACATGTAAATAATGCTGTAATGGAATTCTCAGCATTTATTTCTTAATAAAAGGACTGTTGTTAATTGAGCGGAATTGGTATCTTTGATTGTATATCTACGCATGCAATCTTTTGTTAAGTAACTTCTGTTTCTTAAATGAACAAATATTGAATTGAATGAATTCAATGTGATCCGAGGATGCCTGATAACGAAAAACAGTAAGTAGTTTCATATAATTATAATTCGATGTTTTACAGTAATGTTAGAACGGCCCTTTCTAATGGTGATATGTACCTTCGACGTATTACTTCCTGGCCTATGTATGTGAATTACTAAGATTGATATTAAAGTATTATACTATTAACATTAAGAATTTCGACATTTGATATTTAATTAAAGGAATGTTGTAAAAAGAGCGGAATCGTTATCTCCTCTTGTATGCGCATACAATCGTTATTTAAATAATCTCTGTTTTTTAAATGAACAAATATTGAAATGAGGGAATTCTAGTGATCCAATGATGCTTGGAAACTAAAAACAGTTGTTGCTTATAATTGTAGTTTAAAAACAAAGTTAGTACGGTCTATTGCAAGAAAAAAAGTATCTTTTTTCAACCCTACTTAGTGATTAACTCAGAAGATAGGTGCCTTTTATCAATAAAAATCGCTCAGATATGCTCTCTTTTTTATCTATTTTCTTTTGAAGCTAGACTAAAATATATATGTACACAATGTAAACTTGAATCAGGAAATGATCTAAAATGAACTGCAAAAGCAGTTGTGGGTGTTTGTATTTTAAAATTCCATTTCATTTGTTTTCATTTTGAAACATTGCTTTAATAATGCTTACTATGCAACAATTAAAAAAAGAAAACCTCTGGTGATATGTGAAAAAAAATATCTAGTATTTCTACGGAAGCCCACTCAGGGGTCTGTCCAGATATTTTGTGAAAGGTCCTGTTTTTGTAAAATTGGGAAAAAATTACTCGTAATTTGTGAATATAAAATGAAGGTTAAGTCACATTCTTTCAACCAGGGTCCTGCTTTTATGAATTTGTGCAAATGGATGGTGTTTTCTACACTAGGGAATGCTGTAAGCTCCATACTGCCTATACTTCCGGTGTATTTTAAAGCCATTTGGCTCACAACTTGATCATTGTGCTTTGAGATTCTTGCAAACGTGGTATTTTATTACTTTTGTTTACAATGCTAATGATTGTTACACCAACGTAAGATGGTGCACAGCTTGCAACAAGAACAAACAGTAATAAACAAATGGAAAGAGGCCACATCAGGACTGCTAAAAAAGTGAGTTATACAAAGTCTAGCAAACATGTCACCTTTTTTAACAATATGTCTATAAATAACTGAAGCAAATTTTCACTTCAAACTCACCAGAATTACTTAATAACATAAATATCTTACGAAATACAGCAGATTTGAGCTCAGAAATGATCTAATTTACTTCTTTTATTGAAAAAAGAATTATCCGTTGGAAAATATCGCCTTGCAGAATAAGTTGTAGTAAGCAGTTGCAAACTTTCTAACCGGAACTAGAGCAGGTATTGAGCTCGAGATTGTTATTGTTTTTATTTATAATATAAGTTTTATATTAAAAACGCCATCCATAGCGTCCTGTTATTGAAAAAATCTTTTTCAGGGAGTTTTTAAATTGTGAATAGATGTAAGATTATGCTCAACACTGTAAAATTATAATGAAAAAAATTAGATTTTCAAAAATAGTTAGCAATTGCTGCTTCTAAATTAGAGATACAAATATTTAGTATTTATTAACAACATACAAATATTTAGTATTTAGCCTATACTGCTGAACGCAGAATATTAATTTTGGACGAATAATGGAAGAAGCGTCTGCTGAGGACCAAACTTAATTTGTTTACATTCATCATTTTTTCCGCCTGCAGGGTTGCCACAGGCTACTAAAATGCGACTATTTGATACTATTTTCGGCCTATGGCGACTTTTTTTGCCTGAAAAGGCTAAAAAAAGCAACTATTTTCAGGAATAGGCGACTATTGGGAGACTTTTTTACTCTTAGCGAAGTTATTTTTATACTCATACTCATTTTTCGTAGACCTACTGTTACTTTGTGATTGCTGCACAATCGCTGTTATCTTAAACTTTCGTTCTGAACTCTATAGATCAATGAAAAGAAAATATAAATTAAAAAAGTTTCTTCATTGGTTTTTTTCAATTATTATTTTTCATTTTAAGCGATACAATTTCATAGGGGTATTTTTTACTTAATTTTGTTATAAAAAGTTAGTTTTTTTCAAGTTTATTTAATGTAGGTAAATATAATAATTTGATTATTTTTAAACCAATAAATGTTCAGTTGTTTTTATTTATAAAAAAATTAAAATAAAGCTTACCTTTGTTTAATTTGCTTTTATTTTTGAGAAACTGAAAACAAAGTTTTAAAAAAATTTGGCTATAAGTTAAAAAACAAAATTTTTTTTAAAAATTAAATAAAGAGTTTAGTAATGTTTGGACGCTTTTTAATAATTTAACATTAGTACTTAAAGATTTTTCTTTTTTAAATTTTATTAAAATTCTTTCAATACTTGTTTGTCTTATAATCTGTTAGATAGTCAGTGTCATTTTTAAAGAAATAAATCTTTAGTCAATTTTATTTTGAAAAACGAAAATAATAATAAATAAGTAAAAATATTTTTACATTTATTCTTTATTATTTTAATTGAAAAGTTAAGCAATGATATTGATATTATAGTAGAATATGTTTAGAATTAATATTTTCTTTTGTAATAGATTTATTCCTTTTTATTTATTTTTGATTGATTTCCCATAGGTAATTTCTGAACATATGCTAAATCGCGATGTCTAACGGACGATTTATCACGATTTAAAATTTCTGACATCAACCAGTCCTTATCATAGTATTTGACAATTAAGCTACAATTAATTTTAATTATTTGGCTACTATTTTTGATAAATTTTTGCTCCTGTTCAGGCAACTATTTTTATAGTTTTAGGCAACTATTTTTGTTCATTTTTTACTGTGGCAACCCTGCCCCTGGGAAGTGTTTATTCTATTATCAACAATAATGAAAAAGAACAAATTTGTGAAGGATCCGATTAAAAGAAAAATTACTTTGTGAAGGGTATATATTTTATGAAGAGTCCGTTAGCGAACTCAAATTTCTTCTTAACAGACCCTTGCCACTGCAATATAAGGTAGGAAAAAAGGAGACCAATTCAAAAGATCTCATTAAAAGACATGAATAGTTATGAGCTAAGTAAAATAGGACTTAAATAAAATCAACGGAAAAGGAACAATTCAGAATGTTTCTTTAGCCTATGATTAATTAAAATCAGAAATATACCGTCCGTATGCGTGATTAAATATTTTGTCCGTTTTAATTTTAAACTGTTTTTTAAAGGGTCCACATTGGAAGAAAAATTCTATGAAGGGTTTGTTAACAGATTATTAATTGTATTTTTTGTTAATATTGTTTATTTACAATTACTTTTGTCTTTTATTTTTTCTATTAACGAATTTTTTTTAAAGTATTTTGTTTACATGTTTGATTTATCTTTTTTCAGGGCTGAAAATACCAGTCCTAATCAACCAAAGATTCATGGAAGCTCATCTCTAGATAAATCTAGTGGCAGCTCTGGCCCATCAACTCCACATCATGATCCTGATCACAGCCGTAATGATTGTCATCTCTTAAAGCGAGATCCTTTGTTAACTTATGGCGAACTAGTTATTTTAGGGTATGTAATATTTATATTTCCATTTAGATTACAAATTATGCTTTTTTTTTAAAAAAAAATTTTTAATTGAGGAATAGAGATGGAAGTTACTATCTTATATTGATCAACCCTGGCTGTTCCAATTTCTTCCAAAACAGGTATTTTTCACAATGCCTGTTACATAGATGGTTGAGTCATTCATTAGATGACTGAGCGATGATGAAAAACATCGGAAGCAGATAGTGAACTGATAGATAGAATCACGTCAGGGGATTAAAATAGCCTTGACATTAAATAAAAGTCACAAAATTAGCTAATCGAAATTTTTTGCTATCAAATGAAAAAGTTTTCATTTTATAAATTCTTCACAAGGAAACACTGTATTTAATTTTTTTGTAAATATATGTTCCCAACAATTTATTTACAAATTATAGTTTATTTTACACTTTTTGTTGGTTTTACAGGAATTTTAAAATTATTGAATTTTTTGAATAATATGTGTATATATCTACATTTTTACTTTTCTGTAATAAATATTACATGCGTGGAATGATGTTTTTGATAGGTATAATGGCACGCTGCCTCAAGGGGAGAAAGGAAGGCGACGAAGCAAATTTGTTCTTTGTAAACGTCCAGTTTCTAACGGAGTTAAGAAATCGCAACATTATGTTGTCAAAACTCCTCAATCATCAAAGGTATTTTATCATTTATTTCTTAGATACTTATTTTAAAATGCTTAAGTTTGAATTTTAAATTTTTAAATCTTTTTATAATGTATTGTTCTTAGGCAATTTTAGACAGCAAACAACATTCTATATCGTACACACTAAGTCGAAATCAAGCTGTTATTGTTGAATATATGCCAGATGATGAAACAGATATGTTTCAGGTAACATATTTCATTTATAATGTCTAACTTCTAATAGATAATACCAGAACAAGGTGACATATAAATACTTATAAGTAAAGAGAAGAGTAGCGCATGTAGAGTATAAGTATAAAGTATAATAATAAAGTAATAGTATAAAGTAAGGATTAATAGGTTCTAACCTCAGTTACATCCATTAATCTCTCTAACATGAACCACTAATTGCTTACTACCATGAGCATAGGGAACTGTAAAATCTTATTGATTTTGTTTGTACTAGGCTTGACTAGTTTATTGACATTGATAGCAATTTAGAAATTATAATTATGTTACATATATCTATGTATACATATATCTATAATTATGTTACACACACATATATATTGTATTAGATTACTTTTCTAATCCTGAAAATTTTATGAAAATTAGAGGGTCAACTAATAGAGTGGGACATCATCATCGGATGTTGATTGCGAGATATTGATGTGTTATAAAGAATGAGATACAAATTAACAAAAATCTCTCTGAATTTATCTCTTTTAAAAGGGATATACAGTATTTTGCTTTCATTAGCATGTTTGCTGCTGACCTCACACCAGCACGTCACTATCATGTACTGGTGTGAGGGCAGCAGCAGCAGCAGATGTGTTACAGTCAAAATTTGCCATTACGAGTTTATTTATTGTTATTTCAGTCATTGGCAAGATTGTTACAATTCCAAAACAAAATATTTTATATGCTCTTTGGTGAATATTTTAACCTTTTTTTTTAATCTACAACAGTGCAATTTTACCAATACCTTCAATCCATTTGGAAGATGTTTGCTGTTTTAATTTTAGTAATATCGAAGATTTTGTTTTTATAATTTCTGTTAACTTGTCATATAATTTTAACACTAATAGGCAAAATTTAGTCCTTCACTCTTTTATTTTTTTCAAATTGTCAGTCTCATAGCAAAGTTCATATTAACAACATTTACATAATAGGTGTCACAATTTACAGTTAATACTCACATGATTTACATCTCATTACTTCAAGTGTTTTTCAAATAATATTTTTCTATTCAAATCGACCTGATTTATAATTTCGAGTTTCATAGTTGTCCTGATATGTACCTAATAAAAATATTCTTTCCTTATTTGTCCTGATTTTTTGCATTTTGATCTGATAATACTGATTTTTTTTTTGTTTATTTAGAACATACTTTTTCAATGAACATGCAATTTTAAAAGATCATTTGAATTTAAAATTTTATTCACTAAAAAAGAAATAAGAAAAACTAAACTGATGAATGTTCAAAACTTGTTTCAAATGAAAGGGAGTTATAGAGAATAAAGGAACACCTTTATCATTTCCTTTTCTTCAGAAGATCAAATTATTGTTAAATCAGTGTTGGAACAAAACAAAAAAATCTACCCCACCCTTTTTCAGAATCATTTTCTTATTTTGTCCAGTTGGCAGGCAATTGTATCTTTCTCTATGAATGGTTTCCACACAGAGTGGACTCCACTTTTCTTGACATCCCAAGGTTCCTACAAGTAGCCTATGATTGGCTCATCTTGAATCAGGGTCTTCCAATTATCTGCCATCTTGTGGGCTGCGACTCCATTTAATTGGGTCGCACAAGTGTCACCGTTGTATTTTAAAATATGCATTGTAAAGGGACTAGTAATTTCTTTCATATGTTTGTTGACTACAAAAGATAAAGAAGTATTTCTAATTAATCTAACTAAAAAAATTGTATCTAAGATTGGAAGATCTTCTGAGAGCCCTATTGACTTCGTTGTGATGGACACTGTACCTGGTGATAAAACAGGAGAAGGGAAAGTAAGCCAAAGTACAATTTCCCGGTTTGCTTGCCGAATCCTTATCCACAGGAGTCCAACATATACAGCTCGTGTATATGCTGCTGGATTTGATTCATCTAGAAATATTTTTCTGGGAGTAAGTATAGAATTAATAGCATTAGTAATTTTTTTCTTAGTTAGTGAGTTTTAGTAATGTGAAATTTTCAATTGCCATGTATTTAGGAAAAAGCCACAAAATGGCAACAAAATGGTGAAATAGATGGTTTAACAACAAATGGTATCCTTATTATGCATCCTAGAGGCACATTTTGCGGTGGCTCAGAGCCTGGCATATGGAGAGAAGTGTCCGTAGGTGGTGGTGTCTATGCACTTCGGGAAAGCAGATCAGCTCCACAAAAGGGCATGAAGGTATAAACTATTTCAATTGCAAACAGGGTGTGAATTGGATCTCATTAATTTATCTTAACCTGAAAACTTGAATTTAATCTAATGATTAAAATAATAATAATAATTTTTCTAAGATTTAATTTTCTAAAGGCTAGATTGAAACCACCAAAAACTTATGTTTATTTATTTTTCAAGAAGAAATGTAATGTGTCCCTATTTTTTAGCTGAAAAGTAACTTGAATTTTCCTTTAAGTAACCAGTGAAGTTTGCCGAACAAAATAATATAGTATTAAGACATCAAGACTTTACAAACCGTGTAGTTCATTTGATAACTACTGGAAAATCGACCAAAATTGGCATTATCATGGGAAAAAAATATAAAGTCTATACTAATTACGTAATTTTCAGGCATAAAGCAGGTGAGAAAGCAGTTTGCTCCAGTACAAGCAAATCTGAGTTGAATAAAAGTTTTTAGTAGTTTGCCCGCGTAATATAGTGCTAAAGGGAACTCAAGGGCAGGGTAGAATTTTAGCTTTTAAAGAAATAGGCTGATATGGCTCTCAAATTCCAAGTAAAATAGGAAGGTCCAAGGATGCAATAAATAGTCGCCTCAGAAATTTTGAAACCTCTGGCAGTAAACAGCGTATTGGAAGGTAAAAAAAAAAAAAAATCATCAAGGCAAGAAAGACAAATCTGGAGGCTTTGCTTGTCATGATAGATGTCTTCTGTTCAAATTAAAAAGGAAATGTAGTTACCATGCAGCAGCTGCATGGTTAGAAATTATTTAATAAATATTTCAATTAAATTTGAACATTCAATTTGAAAATATTAAAGGAAAATCTCCGCTTACTAAATTGCACAAAGACACTCATTTAGCATTTGCAAAGAAACATTTTAAGAAAGGTACGAATTGGAGTGTCTTTTCTGACGAAAAGAAGTTTAATTTGGATAGACCAGGTAATTGTCGCTACTTTTTGCGCGAGTTAAGAAATGAACCACACTTATTTTCTGAACGTCAATTTGGTGGGGGTAAATTATGATTTGGACCGCTTTTGCATCAGACGGTACAACTCCAATTATATTTATACAAACTAAAATTAATTCAGTTATGTATCATTATATATTGGGAAATATTTTTAATTGCGTGTTGCTCCTTTACTAACATCTGGAGACTGGACATTCCAACAGGATAATGCAGCAGTCTATACTTGGTGTTCAACTAAATCCTTGATGAATGCAAATGAAGTTATATCCCTTAAGTGGCCATCTCGTTTCCTGGATCTGAATGTAGTATCTGCACAATTCCAGTACATGAGGCAAAAGCTGACAATTCAAATGCAGAGTTCGAATTTCTCGTTTCTTAATAAATACATTGGTATTTTAAAAACCACGTGTAAATCAGTAGCAATGTCATAAAATAGATCTGTAAATTGGAATTGTTAAACGGAATCAAAAAATTCTGTAAATTGACCTTTTTTTACAATAAAGAACTTTTTAGCAGCCTTTTTTTTTTTATTGGGCCAAATATTTTCCAAGGGCTTCCTGAATTTCCCCTGAATCTTGTTCGTGTGATCGGACATATTCTGTGCTAATGATGAAGCTATTCTTGAAGAAACGAACTATAACTATTAATTAGATTTTCATTTTGGAACATTTTTTTTTTAGTGTTAATGCTGAAAGCATTCTGGTAGTTAGTATAAAGAATTTTACTAAGGTTTATCTTAGCGGTTTTATCTGTAAATAATTATTCTTATCTTATCTGTTTCTTCTTTTTTTCATTTTATATTATTTCCTCAAAAATCCTATAGATATGGTCATTTCTTCCACTAATACATTGATGCCCTTTTCTATAACATTTTTCTTTTTACCTTTAGTCACATTTCAATCTATTCTGTTCTAAAATTAATAATAGTAGCATTTAGCCTGACTAACTTTTAATTGTTTTTATTAAAATTACTTTAGATAGATGATGATACAAATATTCTTCAAGATGGAACTTTAATTGATCTTTGTGGGGCAACTTTGTTGTGGAGATCTGCTGAAGGGCTTACCAAATCCCCTGTAAGTGCAACTTGCTATTAGCTATTAATTCCTTTTTAACTTTTGTGTACTGTGGTTTTTGTTAACAATGGATATTTTTGCAAAATAAACAAAAGAAAAGAAATAAAAGTTTAAAAGATTTCAATATTTATTTTTTATAAGTATGTATAAATTATTAAAATCTCCATTTGCAATGAATGTTTGATTTTTAAATTATGTTAAACCTAGACATTAATAATAATAAAAAGAGAATTTTTTTAAAAATGTATTTAGGACATAGGCTGAATAAATTTAATACAAAATCTAGTTCCATAATTGCAACGAACTGAGAAATAAACTCTGTATTTGTGATAATAAGTAAAAAAATATTATTAATGTCATAGTTTGCAATCTAGCATAAACATTGTATCATCAATGATATGAAATCATAATTGAAAGACTTAGTTGAAAAAAGTTTTAAAGATGAACTTTTCAGAAATTGATATTTCTTGGAAAAATCCTTTTTTAATTGTATATAACTATTCAGCATTAAATTTTTTGCCAAGTCGTTTAATTTCGGAGATCTCTGTAGATAAAGGTTCTTTTTGACAGTCTTAAAGTTTATCTGCATAGTAAGAACATTTCAAGTACATCTGGCAAAAAGAAAGAAAAAATCTACTTCAACCTCCCAAAGCCTTACTTTTTGCTTTGTATTAAAATTCTGAACACTACAACACCTTTAGTTTAAATGATTTGTGGGGATTTCTTAGGAAATTGTAAGCTTGGGGATAAGAAATAAAGACAAGAGAAGACGTAATCTTTATTTTCTCTCAAACATAGCAATACATAAACATTAGGACTGGGCGATATAAGACAATGTTAGACATTGCGACATAACATACGTTAATATTTTTTTTCAATCAAAGCTACACAATCAGAAATCTTTAATCAATCAACAAAAAAAAATTAATAAAAGAAATGAACTAAAACAAAAGAAAATGTCAATTCTAAAAAAATGCTTTTATAACATTAATAGCATTGCTTAACTTTTTAATTATAATAATAAAAATGGATTGACTTAAGACCGATGATTTAAAGTAAAATTAAGCGCAGGCTTTGTTTTAATAATTTTTAAAATTGAAAATGACTTAAGATTTATTGGTTTGAAAACAATAATAAAATTCTAAGACAATATTTTACTTACAGGTATTAAAAAAAAAAAGAAAAAACGAATGTTTTCTTTCTCTATGCAATCAAAGTTTAGTTTCTGGACGATTGTAAGGCTATTATCATTTGTTATTAAATTATGACTTATGAAACAAAATAAAATTTGTGAACCAAACCTCCTGAAAGTTTAAAATTTTATTGCTAGTCGCATGAAATAAACATCCCTAAAATTACAAAATAATCCTTTAAGTATTTCTTGAAAAATTTAAAAAGTGTCAAAAACTTAGTGCCTCTTCCATCAATGTAGGGTAGTTTATATATATGTAACATAAAAAGCTTCTATTAATCTTTTTATGTTATCCTAATTAATTATTCTAATCGAAATACTTTCTCACACTTTTAAAAGCCACATCCTGTCCTTAAATCTATTTTTGGCACAAGTATGCATTTAATTAAAAGCAGGACATTTTTCCCTTTGCTCTGTGTGGGAAATGCTCGATCTATTTCATAAACCAATAGCAACTACTAAGATTTCCCTAAATTAAGACATTTTACGGATTTTACTTTGCAAGATTTTCCCTAACATATAACCGAGGAGCGCAACTTTTCGTGTTCACTTTTACACTTTCTCATGACTGCTCTGTCTAATAATTAATAAATAAATTTTGTACCCTCCTTCCCGGCCTAAGACCTGTTTTAATCCTTCCACTCGGCAACGACGTTATATATATATACACACACTACCCTATATACATCTATAAAGAACTTTCTGCAATAGGAAGGAAAATTTCTTTTTAGTGTGCATATCCTTATTAAGATTTTATTTTTAAAAAGTGCGTAAAAATATTTTTTAAGTTTCCTAAAGGTGCTTATTTTTTGTTGAAAAATTTGGCTATGCACCCTGTGATTAGCCAGTGCTGATTTTATATTTTTTGATTCCCTACTTAGTAATATTTGTGACTAAACATATTGTATGCTTTATTTGTTTTACAGACAAAACACTTATTGGAGGAAAAAGTCGATGAACTTAATGCTGGGCGTCCACAATGTCCTGTTGGTTTGAATACTCTTGTCATTCCACGAAAATCAACTTTAACATCCAGTGATAAACAGCCGTATGTTTATCTTATATGTGGGCACGTTCAAGGTTTGCATGATTGGCGTCAAGATAAAGATTCTCCTAATTCTCGTCAATGCCCGATGTGCCTGCTTATTGGTCCTGTGGTAAAACTAACTATGGGAATAGAGCCATCATTTTATGTTGATTGTGGGCCACCAAACTTTGCCTTTAATCCATGCGGCCATATGGCGACTGAAAAAACTGTTAAGTGAGTTATAAAATTTCATGGAAACTCTCAGTTCATATTCCGTATTTGTGCGATTCGCACATCGCAATTTGTATTTACATAATTAAAAAATCACCATTGTGATCTGCATTAGTCCGATCCCTCATCACGATCTGGATATGAGTAGTTTAAAAACAGGGGGAAATATCAATACCTTCACAAAATATCTTTTCATAAAAACGGACCCTTCACAAAATATTTTAACTTAAAAACGGACCCTTCACAAAATATTTTAACTTAAAAACGGACCCTTCACAAAATATTTTATTTTAAAAACGGACCCTTCACAAAATAATTTATCTTTTAATCGGACCCTTCACAAATTTGTTTATCTTCATTATTGTTTTATTAATCAAATAAACCCTTCCCAGGAAGGGGGTGGGGAGAAAGACAGATGCAAACGAACTAAATTTTGTCTTCCGCAGACGCTTCTTCCTTTATTCGTCCGAAATGAATATTCTGCGTTTAGCAGTATTAGGCTAAATACCAAATATTTGTATGTTGCATCTCTAATTTAGTAGCTGCAATTGCTGCTTATTTTTTAAAACTTGATTTTTTTAAATATAATTTTAAAGTGTTGAGCATAATCTTGTATGTCTTTACAATTTAAAAACTCCTTGAAAAAATTTTTTTTTTGCAATAACGGACCCTATTTGCACAAATTCACAAAAGCGGACCCTGGTTGAAAGAATGTGATTTAACGTTTATTTTATATTCACAAATTATGAGTAATTTTTTCACAATTTTACAAAAACGGACCTTTCACTAAATGTCTGGACAGATCCCTGAAAAAATTTATACATCGCAATTTGTATTAGTGTAATTTAAAAATTAGTCATCATAATCCGTTTAAGTGTGATTTAGAGCTTGCACAGTGTGATCCGTATATGTGCGATTTAAAATCTTAACATCACTATTTGTATTTAGATGATTTAAAAATCACATATCTTGATCCACATTCATGCGAGATAAAAAAAAAATCCTAGGACTTGGTCAATATTTGTGAGATCTAAATTTTACTACTTGTGAACCACATTTGTGCCATTTTAAAAATTATGCATCGTAATCTGTATTAGTGCATTTTAAAAATCATAGTGCTACTTGTGGCATCTAAAAAACACACATCGCGATTTGTATCCATGTGACTTTAAAGTCACACGGCCTAATCCATATACGTGCGATTTTAAGAAAATCTCAAATCATGATTTGTATTGACATGATATAAAAATCACAGATTGATATTTTCAATCACAATATTTATAAATGTCACGACGTGATTTATACCCATGCGATTTTAAAATCAGATATCGCACTTTGTATTTGCGCAAATTAAAATATCGCATATTGTGATGTGATTTAAAAATACTTGTGATTTGTATTCATGTAATTATAAAATTGCACATCGCGATTATTTACATAAATAATTTATTATATTCAGAATGTGAACGTAAAATATTTAAAACAATAAAATTTTTGTTAGACTAATTTTTGACAGTGCTGGTTTTGTTTTTAAAACTTTTTAAGTAAATACAAATTTTTTCTATTTGAGATTAGAAATTTATTTTTTAAAATTTGTATTTTATTTTGATTTTATTTGATATAATCAAAATAAGACTTAAAATATTTTTATTTAACATTATTTTCCTATTTATTCTCTATTTGATATAAGCGTCACTCTTTTATGGTACATATTTTTAAAAATTTCGTATTTATATCAAATATTTAGAAATTTTTTATAACATAAACAAAGTGTTTAAAAAGAAAGAACTCAAAATAAAGATAAGTTGGTTTAAAGTTTTTGTGTTTAGTTGTAAGAGAGAGTGTTCTTGTTCTTAATACAATATAGTTTAATTATCATATAGTTGATATATTTTATTTTATACATAATTTATATTAAAATTATATTTGTTGTATTGAAATAAAAAATTAACTAAACCAAAATTCTTTGAACCTGATAAATATTAAAAATTTTAGTAATACCTAATTTTCAAAATGATTTCAGTTTCAAGAATTAATATTTTATTTTAATGTTAGAAAAAAAAATTTATTTCCACTTTTTAAATATATTTATAGTAATTTGATAGTACATGGAATGATGTTGATGCTTTTGTTTCTTTGAAATTAAATCAACATAGGCCTTAGAATTAACCTTTTGAAAATAGCATATTTGACTTTTGTTAGATAAAAAAAATTAGCTTTGTAAATGTTCTTAAAAGATATTATAAAATTGTATTAAATCTATGTTTTAATTTTTATGTTTGTTACTGTTAATTGCTGAGTTATTATTTTTTTTTCCAGTTTAATGGTTCAGTCTTTTTTTATTGCTTTTGTTTAAATTGGCTTATTAAAATAAAGTGCAGATAAGACAAAATAGTTTTTGGGAAAGAAGTTCGCTCATTTTGATCTCTCTCTTTTTTCGATTGTAATGCCTAATAATGTATTAACCAGTGTAAATCATGGAAAGTGTTTGGTAGATGGCAAGGGTTTAAAAACTCGTAGATTTAGCGGATACCTTGCAGTAATCTGTTATTGAGATTGAAGTTAAATAATTCTAACGTCTATTTCAATTACTTGTTATAAAAGTTTCACATTTTAGTTGAGCTGCCATGTTCCAATCCTCATTAAGTCCCCATCACAGTCATTTTTTCTTTAAAAAAAACAAAACAGAAATTCAGAAAGAAAAATTCAAAAAATGATGAAGTCACATTTTAAATAAAATTAACCACACCTGATATTTATGTAAACACAATGTATTTTCTTGAAACTTTCTAAACTATAATAAATCTGGTGTGAAAAATCTCATAGCTTCCATATATTCATTTTTGTTCAAAATCTGTTACTTGCAACTTAGTTTTTAAAATGTCCTATATTTTTCGTGCCTTTTCTGTTAGGACTATTTAGTTTTGGGTGTAAAGGAACAGTTATAGAAATATTACACATTTTAAATATAGATGCTATCCCAATAATGAGTTAAAATAACTATAAAAAGATGAACAATAAATGGTAGGGAATGTAATCATATCAGAGAGGAAATGTAGTTAAAATAAAGTATGAAACTATTTACATTTATTGGTGTTAATCAAAGAATAACTTTTATCATGTGCCTTATTTTTGTACAAATAACACTCAGGAGATTCTCCCAACTTTTAGTGGAATTTCTACTTTCTAAACATAAGGAAAGGGAAAATATTGAAAGAAAATATTATGTTAATTGTCTTTTTTGTTTAATGTTTCATCATTATTTTGTTTTACTTTTATTATTTTCTTCTTTTTGCTCATGATTTATTTATAAAGCTCAATACTTTCTTGAGCCGTCAATGTACATAATAATTTAAAAAAGAATCAAATAAATGTTAAATAGTTAAAAGTTTTCTTTTTGTTCAAAATAGTTTTACATTCTTTTTTATTTTTTATATCTTGATTTAAGCTGATTGGTATTTTACAGGCTTTTTTCTTTTCCCTTTCTTATGTCTGAAATAAGTTTCCATCAGTGTGAAGAAAAAGCACCAAACATAAAAATAGTGTTCTTCTGAATAATTATCCTTTTTTTTAATTAATTTAGATTTTTGACCATCAAAATATGGGGGAGGGGGTGCTGCAATCTGAAAAATATAGTATTAATCGTTATATCTGAAGAGCTGTCAAAAGTTTAGGTGCTTTAATGTTAATTTTACTTACTGCATATCGAGAAGTTTTTAAAAAAAATCTAACTTTTTGCTCATAATTGTAAAATTCATTTATCCAGAGATAATTCCATGTTAAAGATAATTTTTAATTATTTTATTAAAAAAGAGTAAAATTTTTTAATTTTGCATCATTTTAAACTGTAATTTTAAATAGCAAAATTTGAATGCATTTTGTTGGAATTTAGTTCTTGATAAATAAAACTTTAAAAATATGGCTTTTTTCACATCATATGACTTAAACTATTCAACCAATTTTGTATTTTGTCATTTGAAATTATAGTTTAAAATAATGTAAAAATTAGTATACCTTGCAATTAAAATATTTTTTTTTACCCTCTTTAAAAGTCCAATAATAAACTATTGAATTATTTTTTGATAAGTTAGATTTATAATTGTGAGTAAAAATGTTTTAATTTGCTTAGAAAATTCCCAAAATCAGCAGAATATATAAAAAGCAAAATTAGCATTGAGGGACCCAAACTTTTAACCACTCTCTTGACCTCACTGTTGGGACCATATTTTTTAAATTGCAGCTATCTCCTATAATCTGGTAATCAAAAGTCAGATTATAGTTGTTTAATATTTTTTAGGTATTGGGCATCAGTTCCCATTCCGCATGGTACCAATGGATTTCACGCTGCTTGTCCTTTCTGTGCAACCCCTCTCTCGGGAAGTCCTGGTTATGCGAGACTTATATTTCAAGACCATGTTGATTGAAGTAAATTTCCCAAGCAAATGATTGCATTTTATTTCTGTGATGCTCTCTGCCAGAAAAAAGCAAGAGGAACTAATAAATGTACCTGACTAAGGTGACCATAAAGAATTTCAAGCTAAGTGGACTTAATCCATGCTACAGGACCACTTAAAGAAAAATTTTATTTTGTATTAAATGAACAGTTGTACACTTGCATCATGCCAGTAACAATCATCGTCATTGAGCTCATTACTTTATTATGAGAGCCAATATTTATGTGAAGCTTTATGTAATTGCTTTTGAATATAAATTGCAAGATGATTTGCTCTTATTATTTTCAAAATACTTGCAAATTTTTGAATGATGTGCAGTCATCTTTGAAGTTCCTTTATTTTTAGATTTATAAATATGTATGATATATTTATATAAATATTAAGGCAATGTATCTTTTCATGCATTCCTGTGTTTGTGTGAATTGCTTTTATTTTGCTTATTCTTCCAAATCTATTTGTAAATGTTTGTGTGAATTATTTTGGCAATGAATTTTACCGTAGGATTGTAGTCAAGTTTTAATCATTATTGTGTAAAATTTTCTAAAGAGATGCAATGTTTTTTTAGTTTTATTTTAAAATTTGTTAACAATGCATTCTTTTATTAGATTGTAGATATTTATTGTAATATATTATTTTAACCATTATTATTTATGCAAAGCTTCTATTTATTTTTAGTGACCAAAATTTTAACATTTATTAATTTTCTTACTAAATTTGTTTACAGATTAACTTTATTTGTATAAAACTATACATATATACACATACCAGTGTTTTTTTTTCCAACCTGTATTGTCTTATGATATGGTAATTTTTTTACGAAACACTTCAAGTTTTATTTTTTAAACACAAGTTAATCAAATAAGCAGAAATACTCCAACTTCAGTGCATTGAAAGTTAAAATGCAAAAGATTTAAAATATGTCTGTCCTTTCAACCCTGGCTTTAATCCCTAGCAGAGTGCAACAGTATTTTTCAGCTTACAGAGTATGTGTATTATACAGGAAAATTCTTTATGACAATAAACCAAATATGTACTTGTTTTCATTCTAATAATGAAACGGTAGCATGGAATTAATAGACCTCCAAAAATTTACTTCAGATCTATTCAGAGACCAACTATTTGAGATGGTTAAGAATTATTCTTTTCAGTGTTAATGAACTAAAGCAGATTTTTTTGAAAATTTATTAGAACTTAAACATTTGTCTATTTGAACTTACATATCTGTTACTTTTGTTTTACTTAATTATAAATTACTTATGTTTTGTGATCAACAAAGTTTTCTAAATTCTAATTTATTAAAGTAAAAATACGTAACCCTTCTTGCTACCACGAGGAAAAATATTTTCTGAAGCTGCAGAAAATTTGTAGTAGTTGAAGTCTATTTCTAGCTAATAAGTTGATATTTGAAGAAAAAGAGAAATTTTAATCTTTATCTACTTCTAATTTTTGTATTTATGTTTACTTGCATCAGTGTTAAAAATTGCTACATTATGTAATTGTTAACAAAATATTGTCATAATTTTAAATTTAAAATAAAAATCCTGAGAAATTTTAGTATTTGTTGAACTCTTGACCTGACAAATCTGCCTTAACTTGACGTTATTCGTATAACATGCTATACAAGTTGCTTATTGTAGTTTGTTTGATAACTTTGACACAGTATCAAGTTATGAGCCACTGCTTGGAAAACATACATATATACTAATTGTTTGTAAATTAATTTGATCACTTAACATGTTTCTAAAGGACAGAAATGTAAACTCAATCATGCTGAATATGGATGTAACCTGTTGTTGCTGAAGTTTTTCATCCATGATCCATGCATATATTAAAATATGTTAAACCTTTAAATTTAGTTTTAGTCAATGGACAAAAGTTATTTTTTACAAGCACTTTATTCAATATCTATTTTTAATAATTCAGTGGAAAAACAATATTTTTGAAAAAATTATGTTAAAATGTTCATATTTTAAATAGTGACTCCTCTCCGTAATGATAGTAAGCATTATACTTAATTTGTCTTATTTAAAATGTTACTATTTTGTAGTTTAGATTTTTGTGGAATGTGTATATTAGTCTTTCAAGGAAAAGATGTCAATGTATATAGTATGTTAAGAGATATTTTTTTGTTGCAATTATAAAATGGTGAGCTGCATCAAAACTTATAATTTTTATAAAATTACATCTTTCTTCAAAATTTCCTTTCGTGTCATTTATAAAAAAGAATGCTTGTTTATTTGAAGAAAAACATTTTAAGTTGAAATGAATTGTAGAAGTGAATTTTTAGTTTACTATGCATCATTTGTTATTAAGCATATTAATCAGTATTTTAGTCAGTATGTATATTTCAATTTTTTTCTACTCCTATCAATATTTATTCTTTGCAAAATGAACTTGTAATGCCAATCACTATAGAGCTTTAGGTATATTGAGATTTTTTTATATACTAGTTTTTATTATTGGTGTTTTCAATACTTTTATTGTGGAACTAAATTATACATATTTTTCGTTTAAAACTATTAGTGAAATTGACTTTAATTTTCTCAATAACCTGAAAAATATATTGTTCTAAGTTCAATTTAAAAATAATCATGTGATATTTTTAATTATAGTGTTATGTGAAATCTTTTATTCATTTGAAAACTTCAGTGAATTGTAACTTTAAGTTAGTTATATCTTTATTTAATATACATTTTTGATCATATTCTTCAAATTTTATCAGTATCTGTTTTTAGTTTTCATTTCCAATAACAAATTTATTGTGATTAACAAAAGCTTTGTTTTCATATATCTCCAAGTAATATTGCTTGCAACTGAAAAGGCAAGGCATAGTTTGGTTAAAATTGCTTGCTTCTGAAAATAGTGGAAGTTTAGTAGTTGCACCCTTACACAGCATCTAGTCAGCTTTCACAACTGCTTTTTAGATAGCCATTTAACAAGTTGAGTTGTGAAACCAGCGCTCATTTCTTACAATGAAATATTCATAATTTGCATAGCATTGCGCTTAGTTTTAAGAACATTTACATACAAAAGTAACCATTGCACTAAATAAAATTTTAAAAAAAGTAATCTAGAAAAGATAACAAAAACTTGATTTTAAATTTGGAACCTGGATTTTATTCTTTTAAGAACTTATTTTCAGTTATTTAATAAATGTGTCTAGTTCTCAGTAAGCAATACTTAGAAAATAAGAACTCTCACAGAATCTCACAGAACCAAAAATCAAAGGCTTCAAAAAAGATCACTCGAACCTTTAAAATTACATTTAACTGTAACTTTCAATTATTGTCTTGTGTCTTCTGATGTAGGCACTTGATATATAGGTTTTACATATTGCATTGACTCAATTTTAAATACTGTAATTCCTCAATATAGTTTTTTGCCAATCTAGATTTGTGTTGTACATCTAGTTAGTGTCTTCTACTATTGTTTAGCCACTGCCAATATTGGGGAGCCCAATGGTGTACAACTTTTAAACCTTTTGCGATGGGAGTTTTAAATGTGTGCTTATTGCTAATTCTAGGAGTCTCTTTCTCGAGCACCTGTTCAGGACCGAAGGATTTATGTTAAGCTAAAATCCATGAAAATACCAAAATATGAACATGTTCAACAATACAGTGTAAAGTTGATAAACAATACCTGCTGCATATATTTAAAATTTTTTTTTTCCTTGTTTCATTACTTTTTTGAAATTTTTTTTCCAATTTAATGACTTGGCTTTATTGACCTTTTTTTAATGTTTAAAAATACTGTGAAATATACAGGTTTGACTAGTTAAATTTTTAATTTATCTAAAAAAAATCTTAATGTTGATTTTTTTCAACTGTTCCAACAATTTGAATCATAGTTGTATGACATGCTTACTTTAACAAGTATGCATAAAGCAGCATTTATAAAGCATGCTCTATTTCAGAAACATCCTTTTCTCATGTTTATATAATTAAAAAAATTATACGACTACCGTTTTAAATTTTGATAAGAAGGTCAAATCTCCGTGTATCTTAAATCCCATGGAGCCACTGAACTTGTGCCAAAAATTATGGTTTTGGAAGTATTCTAGAACACTGTTACAAATACCCGACTGTCAGGAGTGAACGAAAAAGCACTCTTGTATCACGGGAAATGAGAGCGTTTCAGGCTGGCACGTATACGTGACAATCGTCGCAAAAGTGTTAAATATACAAAATTTTAACAAATTAATTCTGTGAGTGTACGTCAGAAAAGTTAAGATTTTTAGTTAAAATTTTTGATTGATCAACAATCTGAATAAAGTAAAGTTCTACTACATGAAAATATTTCAAAAAGGTGAAGGTTCCAAATTAAGTTTTAATAATTTGCTATGCTTTTTTATAGGTTTCCATTATTTTTAAAAATTAGTTCAACTGAATTAGATGATCAACTTAAGGAAAAAACAGAAATTAAACTAAGACTATTATTTTAAATATGTATTTTAGCAGCTTACTTTTTTGTAATACAATCTAAAATGTATCAATTTATTATTCAAATAATAAAATGCAAGCATACGATAACAAAGAAAGTTTAACCATACCTTACAACTACTATGAAATTTCTGTAGTTTCAGAAAATATTTTTAGCAATAGTGAAGGTAATTTATTAATATTTCAATAAATTTTGAAAGTATTGTTTACCACTACTAATAGTTATTTGAAAAGACATAAAGTTGGATAGACAAATAGTTATGTTCTTTAACAAAAGATAATCTGGAAAGAAGTTTTTATAAATATTATATTTGCTTAAAAATTTCTACTTCAGTTCCTTACCGCTGGTAAAAAATTCATCGAAAAAACCTCCAAGGGTATGCATATTACAACAAATTTATGAGACTCGTGACATTTGCAAAGTAATAGACATACTTTCTTTTTTTCCCTTCAGGACAAGCATTTTATATAGTTCATATAGATATAAAATTCATTCTGAACTAAGCCAAAAGGAATTTTCACAAGTTAATATACTGTAATTCAACACCTATATCTCGGCATCTTTAAAATAGTGTAAAGAAATAATTAATGGTTTGACTTATAATATAAAATCACTGAGCTTAGTTTTAATTATCAGGGTTTGTAGGCATTAAATTCTGAAACTGAGAAAGCGAATCCTGGGCTGAACATTTGATAATGGTAACAACCAAGCAATATTGCCTTTAATTGCAATATGTGATCAGGTCATTTTCATGTAGTTTATCATTATTAAACCATGTGGCTGCACATAAGATAGAAACAAACTCAATAGTTCATCTGTCCAGACTATTCCACTAATCACCAACTCTAAACAAACCAAAAGATTAAAAAAAAAAATAATAATAATTTGTAACAAGTTTTACTGCAGTCTTCTGTGCATTAATGTGATTTAACATTCTGTGGAAAATAATTGTGTGCAATTTTTTTGGAATTTAATTCCGTCGAATCAATATTTCTGAAGGTATATTTAACCATGTTGTTTAATTGATTCATCTATTTCGGTTCAGAACAGTGTGTGTCAATTATATTTCTTCCATGGAAAAAAATTTTGTTAATAAGGAAACTAAATGCTCTATTATTTACATTAAAAAAAATATTCTGTTACTCTTACTTTAAATTTTAGATTTTTCACTACAAATATATGATTTTTACAGTTTTGTTATTGACTGTAAAAACTTATTATTTAACTGGAAAACTTGTAACTGTAAAAATAGATTTTTGAGGGTTGGGAAATTACTGGTTAAAAGATTTACTTTTTGATAAACATGAGTTCCATTGTAATTATGAGAGCTAGCAATAACTTATATTGCAAAACTATGTCATTAAAAACTTGAAAATTATTATAAAGCGATGAAATTTATTCTTTGTATGTCTGTAATAAAATTGCCTAGTTACAAAATTTATTTTACACTATTTTTTTCAATGTAATAAAACAATTTATAAATTTTAGAATTAAAATAAAAAGTATTTTCGTAATATTATGCTGTTGTATTTTTCTTGTACTATGTCAATTCAGTTGTATGTAAGTTAAAATAGGATATGAAAACTGAAATAAATAATCCCAAGAAAACTGAGGAAAGAAATAAACTTGAAATAAAATTTTTTACTTCTTTGAAGAAAGTTTATCATGTTTTAACTTCACTTAGAATTTTAATTTTTTTTATTATTATGTTCTAATAACTAAACTACACTGATCACTTTCCACCTTTCTTAACTGTTAAGATCTTGCTGTTTTTTTATCACTCCCCTCTTTTTTGCTCCTACCCATGGATTCATTACTTCTATAGCTGACTCAGCCTTTTCTAAAGATCAACCATCCTTATCTTAATGGCCCTAACAATAAACAAGTTGAAAATTTTCTTTTGTTTCTTTTTGAAACCATTTTCAAGCTTGATATGAAAATTAAAACTCCCATCAAAACATATCAGCATTGATAATCATTGGGCACTTACCACAAACCCCCTAATGTAATCTTAGCTGAAATTCTTTATTCCTTGCACCAGCTCATCTTGGAAAAGGCAAATTTATTTCTTCCAAGGAAAATAATTTTGTTTATAAAGAAACTAAATGCTCTACTATTTACATTTAAGAAAATTCCGCTACTCTTACTTTAAATGTTAGTATTTTTCACATAATGAGGAATACAAAAATATGAGTCCCGCAGTGGACTGATCATTAAGACACGGTTCCCAGCAGATCACCGAAGTCAAGCATCACTGGCTGCGGTCAGTGTGCGGGTGGGTGACCCACTTGGATCAGTCTGCGTAGGGACCGAGGGTGTGTGGTATTGGTCCTCGTTAAACTGTTCTAACGTAAAGTGCTCGACTTCGCGCGCAGGTCGTTGGGCTACCGAAGCGGGGTTGCCATCCCCTCTGCAGAGGATCAAAATTGTGATGGCATGTCTTCGGATCATCCTCAGGGATGTTTCCCAGACCGTCGCCAATAGCCCATTGTGCAGCTCTAGTGCGACGTAAATGAACTACAAAAACAAAAATATGATTTTACAGTTTCGCTATTGAATGTAAAAACTTATTATTTAACTGGAAAACTTTTAACTGTAAATTGATTTTTGAGGGTTGAGAAATTTCTGGTTAAAAGATTTGCATTTTGATAAACATGAGTTCTATTGAATTATGAGAGCTAGCAATAGTTTATATTGCAAAACTATGTCGTAATAAACTTGAAAATTACTATGAAGCTAAGAAATGTCTGAGTTTTGTTTCATTCATATCAATGCAGATTCTAAAATGATCTCAGCTTTGTTCCACACCTTCATTGCGCATGGAAATGTATTCAGTCCTTATTATCGAAGTTTAAGCCCGCGGTTAGTGAGTGGGCATGTGACAACTTTGATCAACCCGTGAAGGGACAGAGGATGTGCCGTATCGGTCATCGTTGAACTGTTCTACCGTAAAGTGCTCGACTGCAACAAGTTAAAAGATATCTTTCCAAACTTATGCATAATTTAAGTATTGAACGTTCTTTTAGCAAAATAAAAGCTATGAAAACTTATTTAAGATCTACAAAGACCCAAGAGAGTTCTTTAGCAATAATTTCTATAAAAAATGAAGCCATAGAAACAATTGATTTTGAAGTGTCTATAAAATTATTTGCGTCTGTTAAGGCACGGAAAAATATATTTCAATGTTCAATGCTTATATATTTCCATGTCATAAAGGATTACATTGATTAAAAATATTACTTTTAATAGATATTTACTATATATTAGAATACTTGAGGTGATATTCTCATTAATTAATTAAACTAACGGCTTCATTTTTTTAACCTTAAAATCGATAATTGTTATTTATTTTCATGATGGGTTTCTTAAACCAGCATTCAGGGTTAATATAGTTTAATAATTTTCTGATTACAATTTAAAATATAGAAAGCAATTTTTTACAGCATTATGACACCAGAGAGAGAATTCAAAGGGTTTTTTTAAGATTACTTTTCCAAAATTGTGTTAAGAGCTCCGTTTTCAGTATCGCCCGGGGCGTAAAAATGTCCTCCGCCGGCACTGAGAAAATTTCCATTTTTTTTTAAAGTTTTACCTCAACCTGATCTAGCCATATTAGCTTTGGTCTTCCTTTTTTCCTATTATTTGTGTAGTTTGCATATGATTGTTTTATGCATGCGTTTTTCCTTCATTCTTTTATAGTTAAGGGTGGAAATAGAAATGACTTGCCAGAAATGCAAAACTTTATCCCGGTGTGTCCGGTTAACTTGCGACCTCATACACCATTACTTTCCTTTGAAAAAAAAAAGTATGTTAATATTTTTTTAGTTTTAGTTTCTTAGAAAAAAAAATATAGAAATGAATAAATTGTAATGAAGCATTAAAAAAAGTAAATTTTAATTGTTTCGAAATAACTAACAATCAGTACCGTCTTTACGCATGGGCACACCCAGGCAGTGCCCGAGAGCCCCTAAGCACTAGGGGGCCTTTGAGAATCTTACTTTTTATAAATTGTATTTAAAAAAAACTAAGAATAAACAAAATTGCCGGATATATTTTTAAAAATAAATATATTCTATGGTATAAAGTGGGCATTTTGTTTTTCTTTCTACAAATAGTGATTGATTATCATGCAAAAAACAATAATTTTAATAGTTTATCACCAGGGAAACTAAAAAAGACAACCGAAATCTATTTTTCTACGTTCCAATGAAATTTTTATGTGGATTCAGTTCTATAGGCTATTTTTTGCAGAGTTTACAGTTAATAATTAGTGGTGTCATCAGCCAGTTGTGATTTTTAACTTTTGTGCAATTTTTTTATAGTAAAGGCTTGTAATAAATTCTACTTATTTTGATTATTTTTACAAAATATAATTTTTATTTTTAATATAGAATATGGATCGCTGGTTAGTATTTACAAAATTCCGTGCCAGAAAAGAAGAAGAAATATATTTTTAAAAAAATACATTCATTTTTTTTGTTAGTGGTACACAGCGTTACGAAAAATGTAGAAAGGGTACACAAAAGTCATAAGTTTGGGAAACACGGCTCTATTCAATTATTATAAGTACATGGCGTTTTTAAATTCGACTATATTTGTTTGGTAAGTATTTTGAGTATCTGATATGATCAAAAATAACTAATAAAATATTACTACTATATTGCTCATAAGTCATTTATCAAATTTTAGAACAGATAGTACATATTAGGACATCACAGGTTTTCGGTGGAATTTGAACTCTCTATCTCTACGCTGCAGAGTCCGTTCGGTCGCGGAGTTCAGTTGATGAAAAGGATCTATACTTCTCGCTTTTATCCTCTGTATCTTGAATCCTACAGTGGACTGATCGTATTGACACTGTTCTCAGTAGAATACCGTAGTCAAGCATAACTGGCAATTTTGTGCAGTTATTTCATATGATTTTTTGGCATAGGTTGTTCATAAACATTCTTTTTCGTTTGTAATTTTTAGTCGATCCCTCAAACCTATAAACTTTATTGATATGTATGAGAAATTGTATGATTTAACATTTCTATAGATTTAAATTAATTATCTTGATATATCTTGAGAAATATGAAAAAACTAGTATAAAAGTGCTTTCATTGCTTTGTCTAAGCTCTGTAGTATGTGAGCATTATTAGAAGTTTTCTTTTTATAATCCACTTGTTTATAATCGTCATAATTCATTAAAATTACCTAAATAAACGGTGCACTGCCCATTTCTTGGACATAAAGAAAAGTGCTTATTAATAGTTAATAAAAGCTTACACAGATATCTTTTATACTTTTCTTAATACAATCCCCCTTTTTTCCCCTTCGACGAGAAATGTAAAAACACTCCTTTTAATTTGTAAACAGTACTTAAAAATTATTCAATTTCTAAGATTTATTGATATTAAATCAAACTTTTCTTTTTCTTGATCAGAAAGTAAATGAATAAACAGTAACAAATAATTAAATACAAGCATCTTAATTGATTTTTATATAGTGGTCCATAACAAAATAAAATTTATCTACCATTTAAAAAGTTCTTTAAAAGTATTTAGTAAACTTTTAACGAAACTCCTAACTCATTTAAAGCCATTTACATAAACTTTCACTTTTCGTTTTCTTTTCTTTCAACTCTCTCAATACCAAATTGAAAACATTACTTCTAGAAACCGCGAAAATTGACATCTATTATTTTTTTTGCTCTAATTGTTATAGGAATTTATGTGACCTAAATGCTTATGATTGTTTCAAATCTCAAGATTCAACAGTTGTATTTCTTCTTTATGCTTTGTGAAGGATAAAATGTATTACGGAGAAAGGCGTTTAAAAGTTGTTTTTAGGTTCTTAATCTGATTATTACTTTCGAGGTAATAATTATACAATCTGAAAAGTATTACAAGGGACAGACGCCTTGAAATTTATATGAATTAGAAGCTAGAAATTTATTTCCTGCAACAATAAATGAGGCTGCATACAGAACTTTACTTTTTAAGAACAAGTATAACTTTTAAAAACTTCAAAAGGACAAAAAAAAATGCAATGCTTGAAAAATTACAGAATCAAACAAATTTTACTATGCAAAATAATTAGTTAACCGTTGCAAAATTTACAAAATGTTTTACTACAAATATTTGTCATATTGTATTTCTTTTCTTAACTAACTGAGAAACTACCAAAAGAACTTAGGAAAATAAGCAAAACCTAAAAAAAATTACGATTAATTAAAAATTTTAAAATTGATGAAAATATGGGATTTTATCAAACTGCTGCGCTGCTAAAGAATACAGTCAGTCAACTAGTCTGGACCATCACTTATCTCTATTATTACAACATACATGTAAAGTTCAACAATAGTTAGTCTAAAGTATGGACTAAAAATAGGAAAACACTTCAATACTTTGTATAGTTTGTCTAAAGTAAGAACTCCTCTAGCCATTCGTCTGGATCCGCGGCTGTGACTATGGTAACGAGGTATAACGATTTCAAGAAGGGGTGTGAGGTCACAGTTTAGGATAGGTTCTGTCTTGGGTTGGCTAGAGAAAGGAAATATTATTCCTAGTTAGTCCTATTTTTCCTATATTTTTCCTAGTTTTCCTAGTGTTAGTCCTAGAGTGAAGAGAAGCTACCCTCCCTGAAATGCGCTATTTGTGTTTCCACGGCCTCAGACTTTGTGGCTGGGGTGTTCTTACCGTAGACAAACTCTAAAACAAGTTTATCTGTATAAGGTTTTTTTTTTACCCTGAGAAATTTGATTCCTAGAAGATGAAAAATAAACCGGATATTGTTATGTGTTGTAAAAGTATTTGAAGTATTTTCAGGGGGAGTTGTGGTGTAGGAGACTTTGGAGGGTACAGTTGAAAGCATTTTTGCTTTCTCCAGAATTCTTTGGTGAAACGTAGCTTGAAATAAACGATGTAAAAGATGCTAAAAGACTTTTTCTTCTATAAATTTAAGGCATATTTTAAAAGTTAGTTAGAAAAGTACCATACATTATTAAAATTTTAAGGAGTTGACAGCATAAATATCATAAAAATTTACTACAGTAAAAATATATTTATTTAATTATTTATTTTATTTATTTATTTATTGGAAAAGACGAAAAGAATTGCTTTTTTACTTTCGTCAAAATTTTGCTAAAAATTCAAAATCAAACGAATTTTTTTAACCAATTTTTTTTTAAACTTTTAAGTAATTTGAAGTCATTTATATAAATAACTTACAAAGTGCAAAACATAATAATTGAAACTTTTTTTGACCTGCCTTTCCACTGATGGAGTATTTAAATTTGCAAGGCATCCACGAATGACAAGAATTTGAAGTATTGCAATTTGGTATAATAAAATTTCAATTATTAATTTTCAAATTAATTTAAATCAAATAACATAAAAGTTAGATCTGGGTTTAAAAAAATCTGAAAATGCAGAACATTAAAAAATTCTTCCCAAATGAAAATGTTTTCAACATTAACAAAGTAATTAAAATTATTTATTTTATTTAAATTCCTCATTATATTAAACATTTGGTAAGGGGCCTTTTCATGAAAGAATTAAAAGATATGACGAGAAATATGCAATAATAAACTACAAATTTTTGAACCGTTATAGCGGTTGAACTAAAAGCCAGCTTTTTAAAACTATTCTTTTAGTCTGGGAATCGGGAAAGTTTCTTCTGAAAAAGTACAAAATAAGCCACGATTATAGTTACATATTTTAAAAGAGATGTATTTTTAACAGTCAGCAAAGTAGTTCTATAGTAAATATAAGGGTAAACCTTTCTTTTATCAGCTTTTAAGCCCCAGTCAAGTGGAAGAACCGGTAGCTTAAGTTATAGTAAGACATCAAAAGTGTAATTTCAGACTTACAGAGGGGTTCGAACCCGCCACCTCCTCTCTACAGAGTGTTTGGCTGATGAGACCTCAGAGGGTCCCTTATGAATATGTGATTTTTAAATTAGAAAATGTTTTTTTAAAAATAATTAAGAGTAGAGCAATTGCTTTTTATTATAGGAATATGCACTTTATTTTCTTAAACCACCAATAGATTTAGTTTGAATTTCTTTCTTCAATTTTTATTAATTTTTTTACAATCACAATCTTATTATTTTTTTTATGAATTATCAACTGCACAGTGCCAATGTTTTCATTAAAAAAAATTTGTAACGCTTTGCGTCATTTTCTTTTAATAAAATTACATGATACAGGAATACACGTGAACATAGTACGAAAACCCGCATTTTGATAAATCTATAAATAAGAGCTAAAAAAGTTTCACAGATTTATCAAAATGTCAAAGAAAATGGGCTATTTTGCCAGGTTTAGCTGATCAATTTGTTTTCTTTATTCAATTTAGAGAAATAACAAAACAAAATTAAATGAAGTCTGTCAGATTAAAATAAAAGAAAACAAAACGAAGGTCGTGAAACCTAATATTTAAGGCCTTAACTACGCCCTGAATTTAGACCACACCCGAACCCACGGATGCAAAAGCACAAAAACATACAAATTGAAGAAAAATATAGTGAGAAATGTCATAGAAGAAAGCTATTTTCTAAACTTTCAAAAAGAGGTTTCTTTTATTTTATAATGAAGATACAAAGCACTCATTATTGAACAATTTAATTCTAGAAGAAAACTAGTAATAACTTAATAAGATTTCAGATTGCTTTATAAATTTAAATTTTGATATATTTTAAAGTAGTGGGTATAAAGAAATTTATACCTCTTGCATGATATACTTGCTGAAAAAAATGGTGTACTTGATATAAAAAATATTATACAATTGGTTTAAGATATATTCTTGGTTGAAAAAGTTGGTTTACAATAGAGGTAATTATCAAAATAATGGAAACACTTGTGAATAAAAGGGACATTTAAGAATCACTCATCGCTTCATGAGCATTAAAATATAATCTTAGTTACCAGTTTTTTTTTAATATAAAAAGTACATATATTAGGTGGTATGAGAGAGCTTTAGCAGAATTGTCTACGTTTTGATTTTTTGTCAGAAGCGTAAAATGTCAGACCTTACAGATTTTCAGAGAGGGCAAATTGTTGGCAGAGAGGGCAATTGTGACCGAAACATCCCAGCTTTTAGGAGTTTCTAGAGGTACGGTTTCTAAAGTCATGACAGCATACATACAGCGCGGAAAGACAAGCTCAGCAAAGCAAAATAGTAGACGGAAGGAGAAGCTGAGTGAAAGAGACCGACGGGTATTGAAGCGGATTGTAATGTGTAAAAAGAAAACAACTGCAGCCAAGGTGGCCGCAGAGCTTAATCAGCATACGAATTCTCCAGTGTCAACAATTACAGTTAGGAGATACCTTCATAAGAAGAACATTTACGGAAGAACAGCAGTTCCCAAGCCTTCAAAATCTAGGGTGTTTCCATTATTTTGATAACCACCTGTATTTCCTACTGGCAAGGTAGCAGAATATACTGAGTAAATCTGGAGCACTTTATTCATAAATCTAACTTTGTCTATGACATCAACCCAGAGATTGTTATTGTAAAAATTCAGCTTAATCCGATATACATCAGAGTTGGCCGTCGATTACAGTAATCGATTACAATTGTAATTGATTACAGATAATTACTGCTATGTAATCAATTACTTGTAATCATGATTGCAGGGAATCGTGATTACAAGTAATCAGAATTTTTGATTACATCAGAGTAGAGCAAAAATTTAATCGATTACATTTTTCTCTTACAGTAATCAATTACTTGTAATCATGATTACAAGCATTCATTGTTTTGATTGCATCTGTAATCGTGATTACATAATCAATTGCTGTAATCAATTACTAGTAATCGTGATTTCAAGTAATCAAAATATATGATAACATGTAATCTTGATAAGATGTAATTATGATTACATTTAATCTAAATATACTATTACAAGACTATTGTATACTTATATATGATTATATTTTACAGTAGATAGTATAATGTACCGTATAATGATACGTTTTGCACGGGTTTACATACAGCGTATGTATGAATGAATATAACTAAAATGCATGCACATAAGTATCTATCTAATGCATATGTAGATAAATATATATGTACGGACATTTTACTTACACACTCATATGCATACACTTATATTGTATATATGAAATATATGTACGCATGTATATAGCTAATAATTACGTATGCATGTGCAAACAATGTAGACATGTGCATTTATACACAATGAATGTATGCATTTTATGCAAATGTTACTTGTGTATGTAAAATGTATATCCATGTTTATGTTCGAATGTATATGCTTGTTGTTTGTACGAATATACATACATTGTTTGCACAATGCATGTCCCATGCATGTATGCGCGTATAAACATACACGGTGTATGCATGTTCAATGTATGTACGAATAATTATATATATATATATATATATATTTGTACAATATATGTATATACGTACATTGAGCGCATTTATATTTTGCCTATACACATGCATACATTCGACATGCATATATTGTATAACTGTACATACATACTTTCAACATGCATTACATATGTACATACATACATACATTTGAATTGCACGCATTGTACAGATGTATATACATATAGTGTACAGATGCACATTCATATTTCATATCAGTACAGTCCGCAAAAAAAAAAAAAGATATCACCCTGAATAACTTTCGTTCTAATCATCGGATTTTCACGAACTAAGTATCAATCTTAATGGTTTCTGGGAGTGACCTCAAATATATATGCTAATTAATTAGTGCTAACTATTAATTAAGTTACGAAATCAGACACAAAAACGTACTTTCACTGAATAAACATGTACAGTGGAACCTGTGAAAGTGACCACCTGGGTAAAGTAAACGCCTGAGTAAGGTGACCATTTTCTACAAGTTTTATTTCAAGAGTCCTTTTTAAAGAGCCTTCGTAAAGTGACCACCTCTATATAGTGACCATTTGACTTGGTCCCGAGGGTGGTCAATTTAGACAGGTTCCACTGTATTTTTTTTTACATATTTGGAATCTAGACACTTGAATTAGGGGGGTAGACAAAATTTTAAAAAAATTGGATGGTAAATTGGGTAGCAATAAAGATTTATATATTTGGCGATAGTCCAGAAAACCGCCAAAAAAAGTCGCCTGCGCAAATGAATATTTTAAGATTACCCATTGACTAATTCAAAAGAGGAATGCTTAATTTTACTAGGTTGCTAGGCAACCAAAATCTGACCGTAAAAAGTTGAAATAAAGTTCTGTAATTGCTTGGAGAGGTTTTATTAATTGTTAATAGAAAATATCTCGAAGTTTCTAGGCAATAGACAATTTTTAAGATGATTTCTGTCCAAAAAGCAAAAAAAAAAAAAAAAAAAAAAAATTATTTTAATCCCCTTTGAAAAGAAAATTTGAATCGATTTATAAATTATTTATTATGTTCTGAGTTTTTCGAATTTAAGCACATGAACTTTTTATCTGATATTATTTAGATTATGTTGTTTTTGCTATATTTATTCGAGGATTTCATACTCAAATCAAATTAACATAACTTATTATAGCTACGCATATACAAAATTTTAGGGATTATCATTTTTACAGCTTTAATCGAGTCTTCTAGGCAAGAAAGTTTGAAGCGAAAAAAAGTGCTTGAAAAATAAAATGTAGATTGTATAGTAATTCTAATGCACATTCACAGAGTTTTCTATAATTTACGATATTTCTTTTTTCTATAACTCACGGAATTGCTGAATGTTTAGTGGCATTTTAAGAACATTGAAATATGTTATGTTTAAGAATAAGATATTGAAATAATATGTTGCATACTGTATGATTAATTGTTTAAAAAAATCGCTTCATTCTGCTTGATATTTAGGTTACATGGTTTTCTTTGGATAAAGCTGATTAGAAAATAGCATCCTCATGTTTCGACACATTCTGAAACTTACGTTCGCAAATTCACCATTAAGTGTCGCACAGCATATTCTTCAATTACGATAAGCTACATTTACCACCAAATACTGCTCCTATGATTATTTTTGTCTTATGTCTCTTTCTAAACAGAGCTTGTAAGATACTTAAGATACTGAAATAGGGGCACAAAACTTAAAAGATAAAATATTTAATTTCATTAACTGAAAATATCTGGTCTCAAAATTTTAATTTTTAAGTTAAATATAACTTTTACAATATTGATGCTCTTACATTTTTAAAGACCACATGAATCCTGGTAAAATATTAAAATGCATATGTTTACTTTAACGAGTGTAAAATCCTTATCAAAATAATGATCAAGACCCAACTGTAAAACAGTATAATTGACAATAAAAAGTCAACTGGCTTCAAAACATATGAAGAGGGTAGTAAAAGTCGACAAGTTTCGAGCGTTCAAATATAATCGCCCATTCGCGAGACTTGTCAGGCTTGAATAACTTGTGACTTTTATTATTGTACGCTCAGAACATGTCTATTTTTATTATTATCTATTATTTTTTTAAATAATAGATAATAATAAAAATCCCCCCCCTGGTCACCCAGCACCAGGAATCGAAATTAAATAGTTGCAAGGACAACTATTTAAAACAAGTTAGCGTTTCTGTCCTCGAAGTTGTTTGAAAAGCTATTTTTTATATATCGATTTCAATGTTTATTCTACATATATTTTAGGGTATACTTTCGGAATATTTCGATCGAGTTTATTTTTACACCCTTATTTGCTTAAAATTATTAAATAATTTACTTAAAATAAATTATTCAAGCTACATGATTTAATGCATTTATAGTATAATAATAAACGGAGCTTCCAACGCATATCCTTAACCTTAATACCGCTATCATTAAATAAATGGAATAAGCTTAGATAAATAATAAAAGTTAATTTTTTCCTCGGTTTAATTTTCAAGGAATAATGTGTTTCGATCAAACAGATTTCATTCTGGAAATAGCGAAATTATTGAGTAAGTGCCTTAGAGCAATATAAGTCTTTAAAAAAAACTTGACTATAATTTAGAAAGGAACTTTACTTTAAAGGAAACCTAAATTAAAGTACTAAAAAAATTGATTAGTATATTAATGAAGAAATAATAAACGTAAAAGGGTAAAGAATAAGATTTTTAAAAATGTTAAAATTTAATTAAATAGTTGGTAAAATAGTTCTGCGAAACACTTCCGGAAATTTCTTTTAAGATTAAGACGATATAGGGTAAACATTGAAGGAACATTTCATAGATATTTTTTAAAAATAAGATTTTAATCGTTTTAATTTCGATTGATTGGTAACAGTAGCTTACTACCTAACAATAGGAAGTATTCTAACAATGCATTGAGTTACCTGGTCTTAGAGTCTTCTCTGGAAAAAGTTTTGAATTTGTTAGTATCTATTCAACGCCTTGTTTCTTTGACAAATTATAAGGTCAGGGTTTGTAGTTATCCGTTTAAAGTACAATTAATTGCGTATAATAATGCTTTTTTTTTCTCATTGTGAAAAAGAGAATTCAAAAAATGGTTATTGAAGTTACGTTTTATTTATTTTAAGCATCATAACATAAGTAAGTACTGAGATTAGGGGGTGTTTCTTAACTGGATTACCAAACGATGAAAAACCAATGAATAAACAAGTGTTCCTTTACTGGGATTTTTTCAAGTTAATGAAAATAAAAGAAAAATTTTAATTTTCTTGTACCTTTAGTCATATTATACATCAAAATTATGTTAAAAATACAAAAATCAACTTCTAACCAGTGAAGGAACAGACATGTTCCTTCACTGGGAATAGATTTCCCAGTGAATGAACAGTATGTGTAAAATATGATTTTACATGGATAATAAGTAGTTTTGAGGTATAGAGGACATCCAAAATTCAGTTAACTGGTTTTAAGAACTTTAAAAGAATCTTTAGGAGGGAAGTAGCCCTGGCATCCTTTTAGAAAGTGATTGCATTTACAATGCGAACGAAACAAGAGTTGAATACTGCCCTTAAACGGAAAAAATCTTTGGCCCTAAAAATTACAAGGATTTATATTCCAAAGTACCTAGGAAAGAAAAAAGTACCTCCATTGGTAGTTTTTCCTTATTGAAGAATTCTTTGAGATATTACAGAATCAGTCACTGCTATACATTTCATTGGAAAAAGCGATTCATGAAATGAAACGATGACGGCAGCAACATTTTACAAATATATTGCAGATGTTTCTACCCATGTCTAATTAAAAATGCTATCAAATTCCCTATTTTGCTTCTTCTGGATAGATATGAATCTCATATCAATTTGAAACTGAGCAAGTTTTGTTCATCAAAACAAATTTTCTGGTTTAGTACCTAATTCATGGAAATCTCCCGTTAGATCTTGAAAACAAAAGAATTGTTAAGCATACGTCGAGAAAATTTTACATCCATTTTTAAATAAGATTTTGAGGCATCAACTGATGAAGTTAAAATGCTTTTATGAAATGCGATATTTTTCCATTCGATGTAGAAAACGTTTACTTTAACAAATGCATGCGAGACAGACACCAAGAGTTAATGAGCAAGACAGCTTATCAACAAAACACATGCTTCGAGAGTAACGATGCACTATTTCTTCAGAAGCTTGAGAAGGAAATCTCACAAGTTATGTTGCAAATTGTTAAAGGAACATTGGCAGAAAAGTTTAATCTCCCAAATATCCAATAGCCAGTGATTTTCTCAATATAGAAGAATTTATTTAAAAAAGAACATTTGGTTAATCACATTTTGGCTCTGAAGATGAAACAACTAACATTAATAATGCATCTTGAAAACTGATTTTGAGATAAGTCCTCTTGAGGCATTGTTAGTTGCAAAAAAAATTTGTTCCATTTAAGTACTGCTGAAGACCCACTAGATATAAGTCAATGAGAGATGGATTTTACTCAAACTTTGAAATTCCTTTTTCTCATTTATTATCCAGTGAGGAATTCTAGAAATGGTACTTGAAAAATCAAAAGAAATTCCGAAGATACATTTACATTGGCCAAAAATTTGGAAAAAAAGAGGAAGGTTAAATCAAAAGAAAAATAAATAAATTGCTTTTTTGCATTAACTTCAGAAAAAGAACGAAAATTTAAAGAGATTGAAAGAGTTGGAAAAAAAAGTTAAAGCAGAAAGTATGACGAAGAGAAAAAAAAATACTTAAAAAGATTTAAAAAAAAGTTTAAATATAGGGAAAAGAGTAAACAAGAAAGTGATCTAATTATAATAATAATAAAAACATCATCGGATTACACAATGATAAACGCTCACAATTTAGAACGGACTATTAAGAAAAAAAATGAAAAACATTTTTTTAAATTATGTATTCAAACATATTTTACTTTCAATTCCATGACCGAAAAAAGTAACATTTTCCACGTTAACTGTGGTTATATGTTGTAGTTCCAAGAAAAATCTTGTTTTTAGACATTTGTGTGGCCTATGGATTCCTAACGAGAATCAAACATTCTCAAAATTAAGTGTTCATTCACTGGAAAATTTAGTGTTTATTCACTGGTAAGAACTGTTCCTTCACTTGGTTATCTTACTACTTATTATTTTAACCACCAAAAGCTTAAAACGATATTATGTAAGTTGTCTAAATTTATTTTACATAATTTGCATTTAATAACAAATACGTCGACTCTATCATTTAGCTAAAATTACAAATTTTCAGATTTTTATGATTTTTTTTTAAAGGCAAGCTAAGCTTAAGTGTTCATTCACTGGTTAGTTTACCCTATAAGATGTTGAGAAATTTGCGATATTGTGAGAGATGCTTAAAAATGTTGACTACACATTTTTATTAATATTTGTAAAATATATATTCAAGAAATTGATAAATATTTTATTACAAATTTATTCATGCGTATGCATATTATTGCAATTGTATTAGTTATTGAGTAAAAAAACTAAAAAATAAAAAGTAATCACATTAAAGAAGCACAATCTGTTGTATAATCATATTCTATCAGAAGCATGCTTTTATAAAACTCGACATTCGTTGAATGAAATGTTTTTTATTCAATAAAATGATTTATTCAAATTTCTTTACTAAATTGCAAATCGTTTTTTAGAAGACTAAAAAAGAAACATTGTATTTTATAGTTTAAAAAAAATAAAAATAAAAAGATTAGCAAACGATTATTAGCGAAAAAAATATGAATGAAATTTTACGCAACTCGCGCGAAGTCAAGTCCTCGCAAGTTTATCACATTTTAATATTAATCGCCCCATTTGATTATTTCTTTATTGTCGCCAAATTAATTTTTTTTAAATAATTAATTTTAATTTTTCTCAGCTTCTAATAAATAAAAACAGTTGAAACTTAAAAAACGAATTCAAACGAACGAATTTTCAATTAAAAAATATGTAGATTAATATGGTATAAAAAAATTCATACCTTATAATTCAAAATTTTTTCATTTTCAATTTAATTAAATAATAAAAAATAATTAATTATTATTAAAAATTATTTTTTTCGTGAAATTATCTTTGAATAAATGATTTTTATGACTGGGTGAAATTTTCTTTGAATTGCTTTATTAGTTTTAAATATATAACTAAAAACGTAAAAAGTGAAATTAACATTAGGGGGTACGAACTTTCGATCGCTCTCCTGACCAAACTATGGGGACCATATTTCCCAGATTGCGGCTACTCCCTATATTTTGAAGGTTAAAAATCCAAATATGTAAAAAAAAAAACATGTTTATTCAGAGAAAGTACGTTTTTGTGTCTGATTTCGTGACTTAATTAATAGTTAGCACTAATTAATTAGCATATTTGAGATCACCCCCAGGAACCATTAAGATTGACACTTAGTTCGTGAAAATCTGATCATTAGAACGAAAGTTATTCAGGGCGATATCTTTTTTTTTTTGCGGACTGTACATATGATGTAATGTACATGTGATGTAATATACATATAAGGTACATATGTTTGCACATATATTGTGCATGTGCGCATACATACATTGACATAAATCTTTCGTACGAATTTAACATGTGTACACGCATGTTATCCCAATACATGCAATATGTACAATGCATCTGTGCCCCATAAATGTATCCAGACATGTACAATACATGTATGTTCCATATATGCATATTCATATGTACTATGTACGAATGTATGTACATGCATTCTACATGCTTATATACATAATGTACAATACATTTATGTCTAAAGATATGTACAAAGCAATAAATAAAATGTAAGTAAACTCATAACGACTCAAGCAAGCTAAATGACAAAATCAAACAATATCTAAGTTTAGTTTTCAGCTTTAATTGTTCTATATCATTTTAAAATTGTTTGAGTGAAATATAATTTTCAGGTATTTTCTTAAAATGTTTGACGCTCCGAATTTATTTTGATATAACATAATTAATAGCGCATAGAAACTTTTAGATGGGAAAAGAACGGTTAATTTTATATGTGGAAATAATATTTAGGAATTTAAAATACGATTATCGTTTGCTTTCCAAAAAATAAGAGATTGTGTTTTATATGTCTTAAAACAAATTTAAAACGAACTTTAGTAACTTTACTGTTATAAATTTTTTTTAATGCATACACAATGCATGTGTACATTGTAAATACATATATTTAAACGTACGCATGCATTTATACATTAAATGTGATTACGTTTATGTATACCTTGTATGTACATACGTACATTGTACATCCAATCGCTTTTTCTACATCCATGTATTATATGTGTATTCACAAAGTATATAGTTATGTAAGTACATATATTGCGTGTACAAATCATATATCTATGCACATGTAATTGTACATGTAATTGTACATGCATGCATTTTATTTACGCAACTATGTACATATAGTGTACCTATAAACAACATTCTTACATATTGTACGTAAATAAATACACTGCATTTACATACGTACATTGTATGTACGTGCTACTATCGCAAATTTATACAATGTATGTTCTTACGTACATATATGCATGCATACGTATGGAAATTTTTAATACGTAAGTTCATACAGATGTTATCTATGTATACAAACATACAAAACATTGCATTCGCATACAAACTAACATACATGCGTACATGTATCATAAACGCGTAAATATGTGTACTAAGCATATACGTATTGTATTATGTATATTTCAATATAATTATGTATATTGTACTTACAAACAACGTTTGTGCATTCATTGTATATGTATATATACGAATCACAAATTGTAAGTACATGCGGGCGTACATTCTATGTACATAAAAAATGTATCCCCATACATACTTACATTATGTATTTGCATTTAGTATGCAATTGTAATTACTTGTAATCGTGTAATATGATTACAAATAATCACAATTACTTGTAATCAAGATTACATGTAATCATATATTACTCGCAATCGTTTTTGTTGTGATTCCTTGTAGTCGCAATTACTTGGAATCATGATTACAGTTGTAATCAAATATCTGTAATCAAGATTACAAGTAATTGATTACTGTAATCGACTATTGTAATCACAATTACTGCTGTAATCAAAGTTATAATCATGATTACAAGTAATTGATTACTGTAATTGGAAAATGTAATTGATTACATTTTTGTCCAACTCTAATATACATGTAGTAAAATTTGCAAGTATAAGGTCTTTAATTATAGATAACAAAACGTTGTTTAAATCTAACTTGAATTTAATACAATGACGCAAAATATGGTCCCATATAGAAGATATAGAAAGCTTAACAAAAAAAAAAAATCCTTTACTTTTTCTTGTTTGCAGTGTTCTCTAAACTCAGCATTTTATTTTTAATTATTTTGGAGACGTTTTAAAAAGGAGTTCCCCCTCCAATTTGTTCGCTTTTTAAAACTATATAGAATGATTTGCAGAAGCTGTAACTCTCGCTACCGGGCTGCAGAGTTACTGGGGTCGAAGCTGTTCTAACGAATAACATTTATTGAGTTGCCCGAATAGTTCTTGCCCTTTTTCGTTAGGATAAAGGTTCACCAAATATATTCAAATGGTACTCATCAAAACAAGTTTTCCTAATTTCGCAACCACTTCAATTTAGATAATATTGATATAGAATTATGCATGTAATAAGTTTCGAAATCTTTGAGGTAATCAAGAAGATTTAATGAGCCATTTTTAAAAGAGAAAAATATATTTTATAATATAAATTTTTCAACAGCCTTAAACGGACGGACTTTTGGGAGACTCGCCCAGTGAAAATTGGCACGAACTTTTCGGATGACCTAATATTATTTTTTTATATTTTATTAGCGTCGTTGAACAACAGATCGAATTTTGTGGTTTTACGACTACTAATACTGTTCAATAATGGGGGATTCAGTAATGCAAACGTTCAATAACTCCTTATCAACTAACGGGAGAAAACAAAAAGGTATAGTAAAAAATTCTCTGCAAGGATTGGAAGAAGATTGGCGTTTGGGATAGTATGTTTAGCAAGAGCTCTATCACCAATATAATTGTTAATTCCACGGTTAGCAAAAAGCGAGCAGAGAAAGTTAAGTTCAGAGTTTAAAGAAGAAGAGTCAGAACAAGGGTTAAGTGCGTGGGAAACGAAAGTATGAAATGCAGAAATTTTCTGATAATTAGGGTGATTAGAATTAATATGAAGGGGCAAAGAGACAACAAAATGTTTACAATAAACAGGGGTGGGAAAATAATTTATCAGGATATTTAGTTACAAGAACATCTAAAAAGGTTAAATTAATTTCCGCGTCTAAAGTAAATTGAATGTTAAAGTTAAACGAGTTGACAACAGAAAGCAACTTTTAAAAACCAGTATCACTGTCTATTTTTATATTTTTATAACCGTCGTTGAACAGCCGACCCAATTTTATGGGTTTACGGCTGCTAATGTTCAACTCCATAGCCTTGTAGTTTTGAACCCAATCCAGAAGGCAAGGGAACTCTTGGATCGAGTATTGGGAGAAATTTTGCCTTCGTGGAGGACTTTTTGATGGAGCTAACCCGCATTTGCGTTACATGGAGAGGTAGACCAATGCGGAATTCGTATCGACTGGGATTCGAACCCGGTTCGCCTCATTGGAATGCGGACGCTCTATCCCCTAAGCCAAAGTGGCTCTTGACCTAATATTATGTAAACTAACACTTAATTTTAAAAATAAATATTAAAATGTATGATTAGATCATTGTAGATCTGAACTAGAAGCTCCGTGCTCAGGACCCACAAAGTCTCCCAAAATTTTCAAGTGGCAGTGCATTGGTCTACCAAGCAAGTTGAAACTCTTCTAAATTTACAAACATTTTTCCTTAAATAATTTTTAGTCAGTACGTGTCAGATTTCTATAGATGTCATAAGATTTGGAGTTTTTGTCATAATCAAAAGCATTTAATGATAATTACTTTAAAAACAAGATACTAATTTTATGATACAAATTCTGCTACCTCTATTATAATTTTGGCGCACTTCAGGGAGTTATTTATATTTATGTTTTTAATTATAAATTATTTATCTCTATTTACCTTATCTTGGACCAACAGTTCTAAATATGTGTTAAAAAATCTTGGTAGTAAATGTTTCGTACCTTTATAGTATGAACATTTGCCTTGCGTTCCACGTGCATACACATCATTGCTAAATTCCGTATCTCGTGAACAACTTAATAATTTAAATTTCGCGCTTAACCGGCTAAACTCTGTTTTTTTTTTCGATGATAGTGCAAGATTATTCCAGAATAACCTCAAACTTATAGAGCCGTGCATATTCCACAACAAGTGTTTTAGCTTTTATTTCTTCGTTTAAAATATTAATATATAGTGGTGAGCAAAATTACCCTAGCAGCAAAATAACTTGTGAACACATTGGGCAAATATTCACAAATCTTGACTCTACAAGGGTTTAAAGGCCAATATTGAACCGATATAGAAATGCCCGATTCACTCGATATTTTATAGCCATTATTCAGCCAATGTTTACCCTATTTAAATTGTCCAATTTACACGATATTTTATTGCCCTTATTTAGCCAATATCAGCCCCATACAGATTTGTTAAATTCACCCGATCTTTTAGAACCGTTATTCAGCCTATGTCGATTCGATATAGAAGTATCCGACTCAACCGATGCTTAATAACTGTTATTCAGACAATATAAACCCTACATAAAATTGCCTGTTTGACCCGATAATTTATAGTCGTTATTCAGCCTATGTTAGTTCGATATGGAAGTGTCCAACTCACCCGATATTTTAAAGCCGTTATACAGCCAATGTGGGCCCTATATAGAATTGTCCGATTCATACAACATTTTTTAGCTGTATTCAGACAATATAGACCCTATTTAAAATTGCTCATTTGAGCCGATATCTAATAGCCGGTTCTAAACCGATATGTACCATATATAGTGTACGTTTCATTCGATATTTTAACGATGTTATTCAGGTAATATAGATCCTATTTAAAATTGCCCGAATAATCAGATATTTTTTTCCGTTACTCAACCAATATAGGTCATACATAAAATTGGTCAATTCACCCGATATTTAAAGCCATTATTCATTCCAGAATGAGCCCAATTTAAAATTTTCCAATTGACCCAATATTTTAAAATCGCTACTAGGTCCGTATGTAGGTCCTATATAGAATTGTTCAATTCATCCGATATTTTATAGCTGTTATTCAGTCAATGAAGACCCTAAATAAAGTTGTCCGACACAAACAATATTTTATAGCCGATATTCAACCAATATTAGCTCAACATAGGCTTGTTCGATTCATCCAACATTTTTCAGCCGTTGTTCAGCTAATATAGACTTTTTTTTTTAAATTAACAGATTGACCCGATATTTTATAGCCGTTGCTCAACCAATATAGGCCATATATTGAATTGTTCGATTCCCCCGATATTCTACAGCCTCGATTCAGCCAATGTTTACCCTATATGGAATTGTCCAATTCACCAGATATTTTATAACTGTTATTCAGATTCAATTTTTTCACAACCACTTAAAAAACTCTCCAGCCAAAAAACGTAAAAGCTGACAGCTATGATATAGATTTCCTCTTACTATGATCAATTAGCTTTTAATAAAATATGTATGTTTTTCGAACAATAATTTAATAAATACAATGATGTAAATTCTAAAAACATTTCTTTATCGGACATCAATGTGCTATAAGGGGGTTAGTCTTGAAAATATCTTTAACGTAATAAGTGATGGCGATATTAAAGAAATCGTTTATTTCCTTTTATATTTTTACTCCACTTTTTCACAATCACATAAAAAATTCTCCAGCCAAAAAGCAAAAATGTTGACAGCTATGATAAAGATTTCCTCTAACTCTGATTAATTAATTTTTAATAAAATATATATGCTTGTCGAACAATGATTTAATAAATACAATGATGCAAATTTTAAAAACATTTCTTTACAGGACATCAAGGTATTAAAAAGGGTTTAATTTTTAGTGTTTTGTAAATATTTCTAACATAATAAATGATGGAGATATTAAAGAAACCGTTTATTCCTTTTATATCCAGTTTTTTACAACCACTTATAATTAATTTTTAATAAAATATATATTCCTGTCGAACAATAATTTAATAAATACAATGATGTAAATTCTAAAAACATTTCTGTCCCGAACATCAATGCGTTAAAAATGGGTTAATTTTTAATCTCTCGTAAATATCTCTAACATAATAATCTTACATAGTATAAAGCTAACATATCGCTGAAAGGGGTACTCCAAAAGTAATCGTTATCTCTAAACTATTTGAACTATCTATACAAATACGAAATGTGCTTAAAATAGCATCAAATATCCAGACTAAGTAAAAACAACATTTAGGCTTTTATATAATTTATAAAATTGACATTTAGATTGTTTTTTTAGGAAATGTTCGTTACGTGCGTGATTAGATGACATTTTCTATCATCACCTCAAAATCTATTTGCAGTTTAAGAAAACAAGAACGGATCTATTAGCTACTAAATTCTTCTGAAGAAGGTGTGGTTATTTCCACATAAGGTCAGTTTATAGATGTTTTTCTTTGTGTGTATATATCTTTCAATAAGATTAAATTGTTTATGCAGTGTAGTAAATTATTTTATTATAATAGTAATTAAGGGTATAATTACTATTTGGTATATAATCCGATTTTGATGTATATTTTTAAGATACTTGTCGAGTAGAACAGCAAAAAAGAGAAATGCATATTAGATTTTTATGAAACTTGTTTGGTTGCATGAGGTGATAAAGATGTGTTAAAAGACGAATATAGGAGATATCTCCAAGCTCCACCAGGCAATCAAATTGGTTTTAATGATTTTCATCGGCCCTTCCCACGAGTGATTCGACAAAATTCAATAGGGATTTTTTTCTCATTTAAAAATCAATTTGCGATTATTAACGTGTATATTTTTATTCATTTTGACAAAAATACAAAAAGTATATATTCAGCGATGAACATAAACACCGTATATATATATATATATATATATATATATATATATATATATATATATATATATATATATATATATATATATATATATATATATATATATATATATATATATATATATATATATATATATATACAAAATTTATTCAGGGTTTTTGAAATATTAGTTTGTAATCAGTCTTTAGAGTCTTCAGAAACTCTGATGCCTCTTAAGAAATGCGCCACCTTATAATTTGTGCAAAGCTCTTGTATTAAGCTAATTTGTCAATATTATTAGTAAAATTTTTCCAGCTTAAATGTGTTGCTAAAGTATATTTTGTAGCTGTTCATAAATCTTACTTTGATTTTTTTTTAAAAGTATTATTTAAATTCATTTCATCAGAAGTGATGAATTTTTCGCATTGAATATATTGTTTAATAAGTCTTTCTTTAGAGCATGCACAAGGCTCCCACTGGTCAGGGAAAACTTTACTCTAAACCGCAGGGAACAAACAGTGGGGGAAAGTTACAATCCTTTTCCAAAAATCTGAAAAATTTCTACATTATACCTGGAAAATAACCAGTCTCAGAATTGTCAATAACAGTAACTAGTTATTGAAGTTTAAGTTGAGTAATTCCAGCATTTATTGCAATTATTTGTTGTTAAAATTTCATATTTTAGTGCAATTTCCGTGCTTCCATCCTCATTTAGTGATTTTTTTTGCTCACAAAGTAAGTCTTAAATTTGGCCTTACAAATAAAAACTCACTTTTTTTTATGTATAGTTCGCATTGTAGCTTTTTGAATATATGATCAGGATTTTCATTGAAGTATTTCTGATATAATTGGAAAACTGGGGGAATTTTTTTTCTTCTGAAATCGAGTTGAAACCCTGATAAATAAGAATACACTTTTAACATGATATAAAACACTTTATTTTTCATTTCTAAGGAGGGTGTAAAATTAGCTTAAATCTTACTATCTAAACAAATCAGGTAGAGGTTTGATGAAATTTTTTTTTACGCTGAATTGAATGTAAATCATACCTTAAGTCGAGGATAGAATCATTAATTTAAAGTTATTTATGTTTCATGTACAAAAAGTTCAGTTTGTACTTATACCTATTTATGAATCTGATATTTTTGTCTAAGCAAGTAAGACTATTGGTGTAATTGCAGATGAAAGAAAAATTTAATATTTCCAACAAAATGTGTACTTCTCTCAAGAATTTTCAACGTAATTAAAATTAAAATCCAAATTTTATTCTAACAAGTTTTGTAAAGGTAATGCACTTCAAATTACTTATAATAAATTAAAGTAAAATTTAAAGTCTATCACAAATTTATGAGTCTTAATGATACTTATTTACTGATGGAGTAGCAAAATAATTACTAACCTTTCAGTAATCATGTAACATACCTTAACATTAACCATAACACTAAGCTGTTTCAGTAGTAGAATAAGAATAGAGTATTAGATCTAACTCCTTTTGAATAAAAGTAAAATTATCATTGAGGATTGGGCTGAATAAAAACTGCGTTGACAAATGGATAACTCAACTTAATTTTATTTTTAATAAAATCAAATTTTTGAATTACTAAATTTTTAAAGAAATTTTGTTTCAAAGTTCACAGTGAGCTCTTCAAAGTGACTAATTTGAGAACGACCGTAAAAAGGTCATTCAGAGGCAATTATCATAAATTTAAAGTAACTTACAAATTGCGCATATTACATTTGAGAGTAATTATAACTAACTTCAATCAAACACTTAGTCTCAAGTTCATTTTACCGACAAAATCATGTTGGCATTTAGTTCAAGCGATACTTAATTTTCAACTAGTTTCGTTTTTGACATTAAAATTTTATGAAATAAATGAAAAAAAAGTTTATATATGAAAAAATTGCTTTTAATGGAAAGTAAATATAAAGATTTGTTTTCAGTGACAGTCCGTATTTTTCTGAAATTATATAAATTTTAAAACTAAAGTAATGCAAACGTTTCTCAATTATCGTATTGCTTTGCGTCTTCAGCACTGCTCATTTCGTTATACAAGCTTTCGTACAATACAAATTTATAACGAAAACAAAAATCCAGTGAATATGTAAAAGATTTTAAGTAAAAAAACTAAATAGAATTTGGTCATTAACTTTAAATCTTTAAATTTACTAATTTAAGAAATTTTAACTAGAGTAGACAGACCGTTTTACAAAATAAAAAGGTTAAAAGTAAAAATATTATGAATATAAAAATTTTCAGAAATTATTAATTCAAGAAACTAAGTTCGTAAAAATATTAAAACCACGCTCTAGCGGAAATCTGTATGCCTGAAGTGTTTTATAGCTAAAGTAGGTCGCCTGGTGTTGCTATTTTTTAATATGGGAATTACTCCAAAGTTCATAGTATAATAATTGATAGTTTGATTCAGAAAATTAAGAATTAATTTAAGTTTTAAGTAACTGTGAAGGAAAGAAATAAAGGTTTAATCTTTTATTTTAGAATTATTTTTTATCATGAACAATGGCAGAGGCAGATTCTTAATTTTTAAATTTTAATCTTTGTGCTATTTGTTCTTTTTATAGAGAATATAAAGGTATTGGGAAAGAAAGATAGTTAGATTGTATTGAATAATCATACCTGGTTTAGTACCGATAATATGATAGTGGGTTTGAGAATTTAAAAAAAGATTGGGTTTGAAAAGTTTTCAAATAATTGTGGGTTCGAGTACGGGTCAAAGGAGAGTGGAATCGAGTAATAATCAGTCCCGCAGTGGACTGATCGTTAAGACACGGTTCCCAGCAGATCACCGAAGTCAAGCATCACTGGTTGCGGTCAGTGTGCGGGTGGGTGACCCACTTGGATCAGTCTGCGTAGGGACCGAGGGTGTGCGGTATTGGTCCTCGTTAAACTGTGCTAACGTAAAGTGCTCGACTTCGCGCGCAGGTCGTCGGGCCACCGAAGCGGGGGTGTCATCCCCTCCGCAGAGGATCAAAATTGTGATGGCATGTCTTCGGATCATCCTCCGGGATGTTTCCCAGACCGTCGCCAATAGCCCATTGTGCAGCTCTAGTGCGACGTAAATTAACAACAAGACAAGAGTAATAATCAATTACGAAGGATAGTGGGTTTGAGCCCAGATCAAAAGAGTTTTTTCGAGCACAGATAAAAAAGATAGAGAGATCAATTTTTAAACAAAGTAGAATTGGTTAAAAAGTGATGAAATTATAGGGGAACAAATATTGATAACAAAATAAAACTAATAAAAAGAGAAATAATCAATTGATAGTTGATTGGAGTACTTATAAAGACATCATGGGTTCGGTATTCATGAGAACTGTGTGTGGTTTCTAAAACTGATCGAATGATAGTCGGTTCGAGTATCAGAGTATAGATAACTTTGAAAATCTTGCTACCACTCTTAATTTTTTATTAAGTTTGGGGTCGCATTTACTTAACTGTGTGATATAGTAAGTTAACAGTAAAGGCAGCATGATTCCAAAGTGAGGCTTTACGTAAATCTGTTTCTACCAGACCCAAAAATTGGCGGCGTTCTATTTTTTATGTAAAATATTCATTTGTCTTTGCAGCTCCACCCCCTTAATTGTCAGGGGTAGGACTGGGCTATAAATCGATATATCGCGACATATCGATTTAACGCCTATATCGGCAAACCGATACAGCAACTTTCATTCCAAGCGATGCATCAGAAATCTGATTTAAGCCGTCGAGTGAAGAAGACGATATAACGATATAGCGATATAGCGATACACGCAAGGACTTTCTCTTACGTTCCGATGCCAACTCGCGCTGTGGAAGACGATATTGTTTCGTTATGTTGAGACGGCCTTGACTGATGAGCGGTAGAATCAGAATCACTTTTGAGACCTTATATCGTTATATCACATGTTCGTTTTCGCACCTTCGCGATTTGAAATCGTTTCTTGTAGATTATTTTCAATGGGATTAACTTCGTGATCGCCGTCGTAACCTTGTTCTGAACGCAATCTATTATTGAAAAGAATTTATAAAGAAAAGTTTCTTCATTAATTAGGTAAGTTTTTTATTTATTTTCTGACAAAACTTTTTTTATATTTTTAAATGTGAAAATTATCGGAAATCTAATTTAAGGCACCCATAAAGAATTAAATTACAAAGTAAATAAATTTGTTAGGTTATTTTTTTACTTTCTTTTAATTAATTAAAAACCTTTCGGATAAAACTTCTAATAATTTAATGGGCTTCTATTACTGATTTTAAATTTATAAATCTTGAGTTGTTTTTATTTTTAGAAATAAAGTTAAAACAAAACTTATTTTTTGGACATAAGTCAATAAACTTTATTGTTCAAAAGAATTTGAAAAGTTTGCGAATTTTATTCATTTCTTTTTTTTATTTTTTTTTTATCAATTACTACTTCGTTTTATTAGAGAGTAAAATCATTATTTTTTTTTAATTTTCGTTTTATATTATTAGTTAATTAGCTAAATATATTACCGAATATCACAATTCTTTTTTTATTTTTAAGAATTTAATTAAGAAACTTTGCCTTACTTTGTTTTTCGTTCATAATTCGGTCATTATTTAATTTAATTTAATTATTTATATGAAATAATAATAAAAATAGTGTTTAAGAAGCATTTTTTTTCTTAAATTTATTTAGCTCTTTGTTTTAAGCATACAAATAATTTTTTAACGAACTTATTTTTTAAATTTTGTTCCTATGCTGTTAGGTAAATATATTGATAAATTTCACTTTTATTTATTTTTTTATTTTTAAACTAAGAAATCTTTTGTTATTTGCGTGATCATTTTTAGAAAATATAACAAAACTTGTGTTTACTTCTTCATTAAGAATTTGAACATTACGATCGAACTTAATAATTCTGTAATTATTTACGCATAATAGTACAAAAAAATATTGATTTGTTAAAAAAAGTTTCTTTAAAAAAAAAAAAAAATATTTTTAACACTTTGTTTTAAGTGTATAATGAATTTCTTAACAAACTTTTTTTTTAATTTTTTAAATTTTCTTTCAATAATTTCAGCTAAATATCTTTATAAAATTCCCTTTTTATTTTTAAACTGAGAAATCTTTCAGAGAACGAAAATTTTAAGAAATTATTACAAATTTTATGTTTACTTTTTAGTTTAAAATTCGAACATTTTTAATTTTAAACTTCGGCTTTTAGTCAATCTAACTTTTATTTTAATTAAAATATATTTTGAAATTTTAAAATCAGCTTTTGTTTAATAACAATATTTTTTTTCATTAAGGGTGTTTTAGGGGTTAACTTAAATTAAGACTGCTTATACCTTATAAACGATAAAGTGCAAATATTTCATTCTGTATCTACACACATTTTTTCAATAAATATTTTAAGTAAGATTTGTACATCTTAGTCAATTTATTTAATATCTTTCTTTAGCAAAACATATATATTTTCATATTTATAAATTGATTTAAATCAATATGCGTATGAAGTCTTGATAGAAATCTGACTTTCTGTGCCTTAAAGTAAATGAAATTCAAAAATACTATATCGCGATACATCGCTATATAGCGATGCAAAACTGACGATATATCACGATATATAATTTCTAATATCGCCCAGTTCTAGTCAGGGGTTATTCAGTTTAAGGGGTTATTTTTATGATCCAAATAAATCGCAATAAAAAATGTATGTTTTTTTTTCCAGAAAAAGTGAATTTTTTGTCAAAAAAAGCATATTTCACCGCTGCTACAGTTAACTGTTATATATAATTTTAGAAATATTGCCGTAACACTTAACAGAAAGAAAATCCGACCAACTTCTCAAAAGTTATAAGTGTGATCCGGTTTTTTTTCCTTGCTAACTGTACATACACAGGATATTTAATAATAATCTCTCTCTTAATATATTTTTTGGTATCCAGAAGGGAATGCTAAAAGTCAGAAAAAGTATGCACAGTAAACAAAAATAAAAAAAATACTCAAGGTATTCAATAATCATCGCTCTTAATATATACTTTTGGCATCCTTAAAGGGAATGTTAGAAAGCAAAGAAAAGCATACAAAATTTAAAAAAATATTTTAAGTCAAAGGAAAAATAAATAAATAAAAACGTTATAGTCAGTTTGATTGCCTGAAGAAATTTGGAAACGTAATTACCTTTCAATTCTAATCTCTTTTCCCCCTGCAGTAAAACAGGTTTAGACCTCGTCTTTTCAGCAGCATATCGTTATATTAACGTATCGCTATATTAACGTTAAACTGAAAGGCATATTCGCCTTCTTCCTACTACTCCCTACATAGCAGAGAAGTAGTAGCACTTCCTATTCACTCGAGTGCATTTTAAATCCTGGTTAGAGATATATTATTAAATTTCATAAAAACTGTAGCTTGTAGTGATAAACCGATTGCAGATTTGAAATTAATGACTTGGAAATATCTAAGATCAGATCCGTTAAAAAATTTCATGCAACAGAAAAAAAATGTTCCTTTGTATAATTTATTAGCCAGCCCCTTCCTTTTTGAAAAAAAAGTTTATGAGACATCATCCATTAATGAATTTATTATCCCTTAGTTTTTATATGTTATGTCCGAAGAATAACGTATCTAAATTATATATTTTTCGCTATAAATATTTCGCATTCTTATATCACCAGAGTGCGAAGAAAAATGAGGACATTTTGCTACTTTTTTTACCATGAAGCAAAAACAGCCTCTACAATACGGCTTGTCTTGCAACAAAACTTTCCTGTAATTACAAATAAAATAATTGAAATTATTTTTCCTCATCACTTATAGCTGAATTAAAAGTTCTTTGTTTAGTAATAAGTAAACATTAAGTAAGATTACCGTAACAATATATTTTTATTTAATCAGTTTACCGAGCAAATTTTGTGGTTTTATGTTACTTGTGCAAAGAGCTATTATATCTTACTTTATATGAGACAAATATTGATTAAAATTATGGAGAAGAGAATTAATTTCAACATACTTAACTTTATGTACAGACAGCAAAAGGAAAAGTGGATCACCCTTATAAATTTTGAACGGTTGGTTAGAATTTGAGTCTGTAAAGGGCTTCTCAAAAAAATCTCTTACAATATATATGAAAACGTGATAATGTTTTTATCACAAGGTTTTTAATTCTCTTTAAATTTTGTTTTTTAATTGGTTTTACTTTTGCCTTTTAACTTTAATTTGCTTTAAATGGGTTTTGCCTTAACATCATTAACTTTCATCTTTTTTCAAACTTTTAAACTTGTTCTTAATTTGTGTAATTTACCACGAATATGTTCAACTTTAGCATATTTTATAATTAATCATCAATAGCATTTACCAATTGTTATAATTTAATTTAATTTTTTCAAACTTTTAAGCTTGTTCCATATTTGTGTAATTTATGTTCAACTATTGCATATTTTATTAATTATCTATAGCATTTACAGATTGTTATCATTAACTTTCCTTTTTTTTCAAACTCTTAATCTTGTTCTTAATTTGTGTAATTAACCATCAATATGTTTAACTTTTGCACATTTTATTATTAATTATCTATAACATTTACAGATTTTTATCATTAACTTTCCTTTTTTTTCAAACTCTTAATCTTGTTCTTAATTTGTGTAATTAACCATCAATATGTTTAACTTTTGCACATTTTATTATTAATTATCTATAACATTTACAGATTTTTATCATTAACTTTCCTTTTTTTTCAAACTCTTAATCTTGTTCTTAATTTGTGTAATTAACCATCAATATGTTTAACTTTTGCACATTTCATTATTAATTATCTATAACATTAACAGATTGTTATCATTAACTTTCCCTTTTTCTCAAACTTTTAATCTTGTTTTTAATTTGTGTAATTAACCATCAATATGTTTAACTTTTGCATATTTTATTACTAAAAATCTATAACATTTACAGATTAATGTTAGGTTTTATTTACAAGCCTTTGCTGTATTTCTATCATCTTATTATTTAATTTATGTATATTATTAACTAGGAACATGTTGATACTCTATATTTTTAGTTGTGCAATATGAATCTTTCTTTATTATGCACTTTATTTAATATTTAAATTGTACAATATTATTGCTTATTATCCACACTTTATTTTGCCCTTCTTTTTAAGTCAGATAGTGTCTTATTTATGAAAAGATATCCTTCCCCAATTTTACATCTACTCTATTTTGTAAGCATCCTTTGCAAACCAAAACCATCTCTGGGACCCATCTCCCAGTTTAAAACGAGATCTATAATTGAGATCTTAAACGAGATCCATCCATAATTATAATTGGTCTGAGAAACCACCTGTATCCGGTTAGCTTGGTTCGGTATAAAGGAAAAAAGCCACGTGCCGGTCACACTTGGAAGTTCCACGTGACATTACTGCCCACAACTCAGCAAAGAGTTACCTTTCTGCGTATAAAATGTCGTGTCATTATAAGCTGATTGCTAACCGACGTTTAGGATCATGGGATGACATCTAAAAATCGGCAAGTTATCGAAAAATTACGCAGCCCAAAATAAAGCCAAAAACCGTGTAATTAACAATAAATTTTAAATAATCTGACGATATATCTATCTGATTATCATCTAATCAATAAATCTTAAATAATCTTTAAGGTCAGAGTTCAAAGGAAATTAAAGTAAACTTAATTACATATATGCTAATGCAGTGGTCAGAAAAACTACATTATTTTAGTAGTTTATTACAACTGCAACTAATTTGTTGCTAGTGAAGTTAACTACAACTACTTTGTTACAAATGTAGTTAACTATAAACTACTTTGGAATTTACTAACTACTTCACTACTTTAAGAAGACGAACTTAGCTGAGCTTAATTTACACCTATGCTCAAAATGGTTTTAATTAAAAAAAATGGCTTTCATTAAATGTAAATTAATAATTAAGTGATATTATATGCTAATGCAGTGGTCAGAAAAACTACATTATTTTAGTAGTTTATTACAACTGCAACTACTTTGTTGCTAGTGAAGTTAACTACAACTACTTTGTTACAAATGTAGTTAACTATAAACTACTTTGGAATTTACTAACTATTTCACTACTTTAAGAAGACGAACTTAGCTGAGCTTAATTTACACCTATGCTCAAAATGGTTTTAATAAAAAAATGGCTTTCATTAAATGTAAATTAATAATTAAGTGATATTATATGCTAATGCAGTGGTCATAAAAACTACATTATTTTAGTAGTTTATTACAACTGCAACTACTTTGTTGCTAGTGAAGTTAACTACAACTACTTTGTTACAAATGTAGTTAACTATAAACTACTTTGGAATTTACTAACTACTTCACTACTTTAAGAAGACGAACTTAGCTGAGCTTAATTTACACCTACGCTCAAAATGGTTTTAATAAAAAAAATGGCTTTCATTAAATGTAAATTAATAATTAAGTGATATTATATGCTAATGCAGTGGTCAGAAAAACTACATTATTTTAGTAGTTTATTACAACTGCAACTACTTTGTTGCTAGTGAAGTTAACTACAACTACTTTGTTACAAATGCAGTTAACTATAAACTACTTTGGAATTTACTAACTACTTCACTACTTTAAGAAGACGAACTTAGCTGAGCTTAATTTACACCTATGCTCAAAATGGTTTTAATAAAAAAAATGGCTTTCATTAAATGTAAATTAATAATTTAGTGATATTTATTCATGTTTACATGCAACAGTTTGTTATTCTAAAACATCTTTTTCGAATTTGTTCATTTAACCTTCAACTTTTTATGCCTTTTTCGACAGCAAATATTTAACTAAAGAAATGAAAAATTATCAAATACTTGCAATTCTATAATTGTTTAATGCTCTTTTATTTCCTTTAAGAAATTTAAGTATATTGAAAATATGCCCCCTTCCTTTTAAATAACATCTGCTTCACGAGTGTGCATTTGCACGTGAAAGTGCAACACCTAAGTGATTAATTATCTATTTTTCGTAATGGCTAATTTAAATATTAGTTATACGTGATATTAAAAACGTCATTTCTATAGCCACAAGGTCATTTTCATTGCATCCATTAACAGACCTGCGAAAATGTGTACCCATAAAATTCGAAAAATTAGTTGCTTTAGATTCGCGTTTCTTTTCTAACTAACGTTAAAAATACTAGCTAGGAATCGCTACAAACTACTGTTTCTTTTTTTATATCGCACTACTTAGTACACTACTTTTTCAAAAAAGTAGCACACTGCACTACAAACTACGAGAAAAAGTAGTGACAACAGTAGTTTCCCTACTTGTAGTGCGTTACTTCCGACCACTGTAATCAATTATGCATTTGCCTTGAAATAAAAGTTATACGTTGCATTATTCAAAATAGAAATATTTGCCTCAGTTCCTTATACTACTGTTCTTACAGACAGTACTGTTCAACTGCTGTTCAAACTACTATTTCTTTTTTGCATCGCACTGCTCAGTACACTACTTTTTCAAAAAAGTAGCACTACACTACAAACTACGAAAAAAAGTAGTGACTACAGTAGCTTCCCTACTTGTAGTGCGCTACTTCCGACCACTGTAATCAATTTTAAATTTGCCTTGAAATAAAAGTTACACGTTGCTTTATTCAAAACAGAAATATTTGCATCTGTTCCTTATACTACTGTTCTTACAGACAGTACTGTTCAACTGCTATTCAAACTACTATTTTTTTTTTGTATCGCTTTAATCAGTACACTACTTTTTCAAAAAAGTAGCACACTAAACTACAAACTACGAAAAAAAGTAGTGACTACAGTAATTTCCCTACTTGTAGTGCGCTACTTCCGACCACTGTAATCAATTATACATTTGCCTTGAAATAAAAGTTACACGTTGCATTATTCACAACAGAAATATTTGCATCTGTTCCTTATACTACTGTTCTTACAGACAGTACTGTTCAACTGCTATTCAAACTACTATTTCTTTTTTGTATCGCACTAATCAGTACACTACTTTTTCAAAAAAGTAGCACACTAAACTACAAACTACGAAAAAACGTAGCGACTACTGTAGCTTCCCTACTTGTAGTGTGATACTTCTGATCACTGTAATCAATTATACGTTTGCCTTGAAATAAAGAGTTACACGTTACATTATTCAAAATAGAAATATTTACATCAATTTTTTATAAAATTAAATAAAAATAAATGTACTGATTTATTTTAAGAGATTGGAAAAGATTAAAAATGATTAAATTATTAAAAAAAGAAAATTTAAAAGCTAAGAAATATGTGGTGTTTATAATGGCATCACATTTATGAAATTGTACATTTAGACAAAAAATAAACTAAAAATATAATTTTGAAAAAAAAAGTCGGAGCAAAACTAATTTCAGATTTGAAATCTCTATACTCGAATTAAGTTAGATCAAGTATAGTTGCATAAATAAAAATAAAAACTGTTTCCCAGTGTTATTTATTTACCAACGATTATAACTAGTTATGATAATTATTTATTTACTAAATGATTTCCTTTATTTTCTTCGCTCTGAAAACCTTAAAATAAGCAATGTCTTTAAAAAAAATATTACTTCATCATTGTGACTCCCGCAAAATAATTTTAAAAAGTGATTAATTAATTGACGTGAATTTGTTATAATATAACCTCTCAATTTTTAATTACCTTTTAATTCTTTAATTTATTTCAATAGCATTTAATCTATTAACAATTAACATAACTGCTAATTGTTAGTTACTTATAAGCATAAAAGAATCGTAAAACACCTGTTCTAAATGGTAAAATTTTTTACTCAAAGAACTAAAATGAAAAAGTACTGTGTTAGTTCAGTTAAAGTATTATGTTTGCACTCAAAAAGAAATGCACTTTTTCTTTTTTGTAAATTCTTTCAGTAATTAAGATTAATAAAGAGGGCGAATTATTAAATACGGTGTAGATTGAAGTGCGTGAAAGGAAATCTTAACACGAATCCATCTTTCGAACGAACAACGCTTGCGCACTAAATCGAGAGAACTAACAAAAATCGAGACACGAGGTTCCGTATGTCATTTCTAAATCTATCGACCCAAAACTCTTTTTTACCCGTTTTGCGTTTCTTCACTTTTAAAGAACTTATTCTACCTCCGTTAATGATATTGAAGGAAAATCTGTAAGTTTCTTTTCTAAATTTCATTATTCAGTGCATGAATTTAGTGTTATGAATTAATAAGTACGGAGTATCAAAAAAGTATTTGCAAATCATTCAAGTCAACCGTAAAATGTCAATGATTTAAAAGTTTATAAAAAATTGAAAAAAAAAACCCAAATTTTTTTTCTCCATCTGTTATTGATATTGAATAAAAATCTGTGATAACTATTTCTTTTATTATTTCTTTGAGAGAAATTATTCATTTAATCAATTTTTGAATAAAATTAGTGTTTTTCTCCAATATAAGTATAATTAGATGTGTCAGAAAAGAATAAATTTTTTTGTTTTACCAGTAAGTAATGGAATGCATGCACATTCAACACAAAACAATAATAATTTTGAAGTTTGTAAAAAAATTTCAAAGAATATAAAAACTCTTCATCTGATAAATGAAGTTGAAAGGAAATCTGTAGCGACTTTTTTTTTTTAATTGATTATAAAAATTATTTATTTCATCATTCAGAGCATGATTTTAGTGCTTTGCTTTTATATAAGTATGACTAGTGCTTGAAAAAAATATTTAAAAATAAGTTTTTGTTTATGAGCAATTCAGGCCGAACATTCATGTATCCAACATAATATATAAATAATTTAAAAATTTGGCAAATAATTTAGGACAAATTCGAAAAGTCTAAGCAATTTTCATTTGCTAATGATATTGATACAAAAATTGTAAGTTTCTCTTCTAAATTATTAAGAAAATTATTTTATTTTTTAATACTTTACTAGAACTGAGTTTCCACAGTCTGGAAAGTGATAGCGAATAAATTTTTAATTTAAAAGAAATATAAATGGGTGCAAAAAAGAACTCTTAATTCACAATTGATAGATAAGTATTTTTCAGTAGTCGTGAAAAAATCTTAGGTATGACTCATTTATTTTTTCCAGATCATGGTAAAGCTGTATAAGTTTGACTAGAAGCAAAACGTATTGGAAAACTATTTTGTCTTGGAATAAATGATACGAAACATTCATATAATGTATTTAAAAAAAATCAAAAGTTTTTAAATCTGTCTAAATGATTTTAAAAACTATTTATTTCATCCTTTTTGTGTGATTCTTTGCCTTAATGTAAGTGTCAAAAAGGTATTTATATATAAGTTGTCTTCGAGTAATGCATAAATGACTTAATAACTAAAAAAAGTTAAAAAACAGTTTGAAGGGAGTTCAATTCGTAATTTTTTTTAAATGATTATGAAAATTATTTAATAATTTATTTTATGTATGGAGTATTTAGCCTTTACCCATTAACGTCCAAAATTTTATATTGCAATGTTTGTGCTATTAAAAAAGAGTGGTAATGCATCAATATTTAAATCAAGTGATATTTTCTCATATTACCTACCATCTAATTTTTGAATAAACCCCAATTCCATGATTAAAGATCTTTATTCGAAGATTTGTAACGGTAGATACGTATGTTTTGTTTTTTTAAGATAAAAAAAATAGTTGTTCAGTTATGGTCGTCGATTAAGTGGACTGTGCAAAAATTAAAACACGTAACAACTATAACGAATTTTATTTTAAGCAAATGTGTAACGCCATTCAACCAAGACGTTCGAATTCAGAACGAAAACTGCTTTCATTATGGCAAAGATGAAAAAAGTAGCCAAAACCAAGTTAGCTGCCAACATACCGCCCGGCTTTGAAAGGTCTATTTCAAAAATTAAATGCTATAAAAAATATTGACGATTTTCAAATGCAAATGATAAAACATTTCAAATGCATGGCAAATTACCAAATAACAATACTACTAAATTACTCAAGTAAATTAAATTCAAATTATAATTTTCAGTTTAAATTTACAATATAAACACTGATATAAAAAAAATCTGCATGTAAGACTAAATTGTAAGATCATTAGTAGGTAAAACACTTATATTTGAAATGATTCGTTTAAAAATACTTTGTCTGGTTTTCACAACAACCACGCGAACTTTACCATTCATTCCGTGAATTACATCAAACCAGGAACGCTGGTTGTAATCAAGGAGGATATACTGTATACTTGTTTATAGATTATTGGAGGTATTCAAGATGTAATTCACAGGATGGATGTTATAGTTATTTATTTACCTACCTAAGGTGTGCCATTTTATACTTCCGGTTGTTATAAGTCAACCCCAAGTGTATTTTTTGACACTTGAAAAGGTTACTTTTTTAGTAATGTAAAGTGTTCCATGTTCTATCTTAGTCATTATTTTTTAACCTCAAGTATATATTTTTATATTTTTAGAGGTATTAATTTAGAGACATTTTACACTTCAGGGTTTTATAGCTCGACCTAATATTTTTTTTTAAACTTATTTTTGCGACGATAATAATTCCCAAACATGAATGTGAGATTTTATACATTCCGTCTAGCTTAATAATTTTTAATATCACTATTATTTATATTATATAAAGGAATAGTGTATAACTTTATATTTTTTTCACTAGTAGAAATTTTAATTCATCAACCTGAAGTTTTAATATTACACCTTCGGCAGTATTTGCTTTCTTTGTTAAGCTATAAAAGAAAGTTTCAAATACATAATTCTTCTGTAATTTTAATAGATTCAATTATCTTAAAATGACGCTGATCACAAATTCCGCAGTTAAAAAAAAGTTATTTGTGGTAATCATACCCTCCAACTTATGAGGATTTTGAAAATAATTCTTTCTAGTGGTAGCGAACCAAAGTAGAAATTTTTAAAGCAAATGGATCTCTCATAAAACTTTTATCAGAACTTAAGAATCTAGCCATATGGCCTGCACTTTTATAAGTAATAGTGGACAAGTTACGCTAAAATTATTTTTTTTAAATATTAAGACATTAATTTTGCTACCGTCTGAAAAGAAGATTTCTGAAACTACGGAAATTCCGTAGCAGTTGGAGGGTATGGTGGTAACTCTCATTTTTATAAGGTAGAGGTCTAAGCTAATTTTTCCATTTTTCCAAGCTGGAGGTGCTTGAATTTTTATCGCTATAAAACTGCAAATTTAAATAATTAGTCAGCTGATATTAAAAATATTTTTATATAAAATTAAAATTTGATTTTTTTTACAAATCAGCAAAATTATTTAAACATTATTTTAAATTATTTTAATAATTATTTTAAATACTGATTCTGTCTCCCTGCTGAAACTTGGAAGCATTAGAATCTAAAAGTAAAAAAATATGAATTAGCAAGAAAGTCATATTTACAATAATAGCGGCAGGTTTCAAAATATAGGAATCTAATGACCTTCAACAAAATTAATTAAACGAAATAAATTGTTTTGTTTTTTGGTTAAAATTAACTGAATGCAAATTAAATTTCTTTTTCAGATAAATGGCATTCCTCATCTGTCATTTCTATTCAATCCTCATAACTAAATGCTTTTAAAAGTGTGACAGGCACCACAGCCACAAAATAAAATACACTGCATGAAGTACTACCATTATAGAAATTCAAATATATAACTCCAATCGTATTAGGAAATTTAAACACTTTTTATTTTCTTATAGCTGAACCTACATCTTTCATTATGGTACTAATAAATTTGATAATTAGATTTTCTTCCTTTTTTTCTTGCAAATCTTCACATAAACTCAATGAGACTAGTTAATATTTTTAAACTTTTTGTCAGATTTCATAAAACTAATAGTTTTTTAATCAATTTTTGGCGCTTGTTCTGAAAAGAAAGAGAAAGAGTTTCGCAAAAAATAGTTATTTTTGTATTTTAACCAATGTAATCAAGAATCAACAATCGTTTAATAGCAGAAAATTTTAAAGTTTGAATAAAACTAATATAACGAATAAAACGAATGAACGAAAACTAATATAACGAATAAAACGAAAAACGAATAAAACTAATCACAGGCTGATAAGATCGTTTGGTTTTAAGTTGTGAGCATTTTTATGAGAGGAAAATGTCTAAGAGAGAAGGATTTGAAATAATGCTTTTAAAAGAGCTTGAGTAAAATATTTCCTATGTAACTTATAATACCGAGCAGAATAAAATTAATTGTTAGTTGTTACAATCATTTGCTTGAATATAAGAACATATCTCATGAGGTTAAATTCGAAGAAAGGCATATAACTTTCAAAAACAAATGCATCTATTGACTATTGATTTTATTCTATTTATCATTAAATTTGCATAAGAAGCAATACTGACTTATTTAAAAAAAACTTAAAAGTATCCGAAAGTTGATGATTTCTTAAGTGCCATAAAAATGCCCATAACCTTGAAACAAATTATCATATCAACTTGAAATCGTTTTTTTTTTAAACTCTGCTTAATATTCCAATAAGTAATAACAATCTTTTTGATAAACAAATATCATGGGTAAATTACGAAAAAAAAACATGTTGCAAAAAATAACAGCTCTGTAATCAAACATGAAAAGTGAGCTAGTACAGTTATTAGTTTCCAATTATCGAATACCACACAAACTATTGTTGTCAACAATTACATAAATTCAGCAGTTATGTGAGATTACTTTTTCTCTTTGGTGTAAATTCTGAACTATTTCCCAAGGGAAGGCTGAGCAGTAGCTTGCTAGCCACCTCTTCATATATATATATATATATATATATATATATATATATATATATATATATATATATATATATATATATATATATATATATATATATATATATATATATATATATATATATATATATATATATATATATATATATATATATATATATATATATATATATAAAGCCGGCACTAATTGTTGAGAGTAAATAATAATTTTAAACTTTATAACTGTCTAAGAATACCTATCGGATCACAAATATGATTTTTATATTTAATTGATCAGATAAAGTAATTTTTAAGTATTGTAGACTAGGCAAATTTACTTAATACAATAATTGATGTCAGTGAATTTAAATGTACAAATTATCTAATTAGCAAAAATATTTTGAATGAAAAATCCTCACATTATTTAATTTTAATTTTTTTTTAAAATGAAGTAAAAATCCTTCATTAATTATTATTGTAGTTTAATACTTGGCTTTGTTTTTCAACCTGTGCCCACTTGAAAACCATATTATAAGATGTGGCAATGCAATATCTCCTTCTGAACATCAAAATATTTTGGTTACCACCTTTTAATTATTCGAAATAAATGCATGATTCATCAAATGATACGATTAGGTTAATACTTAAAAGCTTTCATTCATGCACACAGTTGGGCAAAACATGATATATTTTTCTTGCGTAAATTGAGGGTAAATTTTTTTCGAACACCTCTAAAAAGATGACTTTTTTTTCAATTCCGACTATTAGTTCACACTCTTCCTATATATATTTATATATCTTGTCCGAATTTTTAATCGTCAATAAAATACTTTTTATTCAACCACTAAATACTATTTTTTAAACTTGTAGTGGATGACAATTGATGTTAATACAATTTTCATCAAATATCAATTCATTCATTAATTTTAGTTTTATATCTGTAGTAAAGTTCGCTTTCTATTTTGCCAATTAATATTGTGATTCTGTCATATGTACACCCTTGTGCAAATTAATTGAAACAAGCTTTTTTTTTTTCGTGTTTCTTAAAGAAAATGTTTTGGGGTTGTTTCGGTTACAATGGGGTTGGACCTTTGCAGCCTATTGACGGTATGATGCGTTCTGAGCAGTACATTACTATTCTGGGTAAAAAAGTTGTTCCAGAGTTGAAGAGACGATACCCTGATGGAACAGGGATTTTTCAACAGGATTTAGCTCCTTGCCATACGTCCAAAACTGTCAAGAAATTCATGTCTGAGAATCAAATTGAGACATTGGAATGGCCAGGGAACTCTCCAGATATCATCCCAATTGAGAATCTCTGGGCCATATGCAAGAATCGCCTATTAAATATGAACTGTACAACTATGGAGAAGCTAATCACAGCGTTAATTCATGTCTGGTATAAGGACACAAATATTATAAATGACTGTAAAAAATTAGTGGAATCCATGCCGAATCGTGTCCAAATGTTAATAAAGTGTCGTGGAGATTATATTATGTACTAAAAATTTTTGAGTTTGTATAAATTTAAATAAAATAGCATTTTCTCTTAGTTTTCTGAATTTATTGAGTTTGTTTCAATTACTTTGCACAAGGGTGTATATACATATTTACATTAATTGCAATTATTTAATAAAAAGTAACTAAAATAAAAATTTTCTTTGATGACCTGAGTAGGTATTGACTTTATTTTTTTATATTAATTGTTTATACTGGAAAAACGGGATTTATTATTAAGAGTCGCAAACCCAAAATATAAATCAGGGGTTAAATATTGGTCATAAAATACAGAATTTATAATAATTTATTAAAAAGTCTTGATAATTTAGCGAGTGTTTAATTTTATGTAGTTATTAGAATTAAAGCTTAAAATAATGCACTCTTACTTGATTTAAAGATTCCTGATGGTTTGTTTATATTCAAATTGAATTTATTTATTTTCAAAGCTTAAAATAATGCATTTTTACTTGAATTGTGGATTCCTGGTGGTTGCCTACATTCAAACTGTATTTATTTTCGAAGCTTAAAATAATGCATTCTAACTTGATTCGTAGATCTCTGATAGTTTATTTTCAAATTAAATTTGTTTATTTTCAAAGCTTAAAATAATGCATTCTAACTTGATTCGTAGGTCCCTGATAGTTTATTTTCAAACTGAATTTTTTTATTTTCAAAGCTTAAAATAATGCATTGTAACTTGATTCGTAGGTCCCTGATAGTTTATTTTCAAACTAAATTTGTTTATTTTCAAAGCTTAAAATAATGCATTCTAACTTGACTCGTAGGTCCCTGATAGTTTATTTTCAAACTAAATTTGTTTATTTTAAAAGCTTAAAATAATGCATTCTAACTTGATTCGTAGGTCCCTGATAGTTTATTTTCAAACTAAATTTGTTTATTTTCAAAGCTTAAAATAATGCATTCTAACTTGACTCGTAGGTCCCTGATAGTTTATTTTCAAATTAAATTTGCTTATTTTCAAAGCTTAAAATAATGCATTCTAGCTTGATACGTAGGTCCCCGATAGTTTGTTTTCAAACTAAATTTGTTTATTTTGAAAGCTTAAAATAATGCATTCTTACTTGATTTGTAGGTTCCTGATGGTTTGTTTATTTTCAAACTTAACAAGACAATATCCGATATAATGGGATGTGCTGTTTCAAATTTTCGAAAAGATAAGAAACATGAACGGCGATTGCTTCGGGCAATGAGTCCAACAGAAAAAAGTAAGAATACGGTCTTTGAAAAGTGGTTGTAAGATTTAGTTTTTAAAGTATTGATTAATTATTATTTTTTCAATCTAAGAACCTATGCCTTTATCTTACGTAACACTTATTTTGATACTGCATGAAGTAATTTAGTGTACTGTGTTACTAAATGAATAATTCCAAGAAACTGAATCGAAAAGATTAAAACCTCATTGATTTAAAAAATAATAGATGATAATAAAAGTAGACATGTTTTGAGTGTTCAATAATGACGTCACAAGTTTTTTTCGCCAGGCAAATCTTGAGAATGGGCGCCTAATTTTGAAAACTAGAAACATGTCGACTTTTATTTCCCTTTTTATGCTTTTTGCATCCAATGATCTTTTCATAATCATCTATACTGTTTTACATTTGGGTCTTGATTATTGTTTTTATACGGATTTTATGCTCGTAAAAGTAAACAGATGCATTTTGATATTCTAACAGGATTCGTGTGGTCCTTAAAAAAGTAAAAGAACCGTAGCATCAATATTGTAACTATGAAGTTATCTTTAACTTTAAAATTAAAATTTTGAGACCAGATATTTTGAGTTAATGAAATTAAATATTTTATCTTTCAAGTATTTGTGCCACCTTTTCAATATCTTAAGGACCTTACGAACTCAGTTTAAAAGAAGAGTATCGTATCAAATATATGTAAATAAATAAAGAAATCATAGTAGCGGTATTTGCTGATAAATGTAGCTTATCGTAATTAAGGAACATGTTGCGCGACAATGTATGGTGAATTTGCGAAAATAAATTTCAGAATATATCGAAACATCAGGATGCCATTTGCAAATCATTTTTATCCAAGGAAAGCCACGTAACCTAAATATTTGGCAGAATGAAGAGATTTTTTAAACAACGAATCATACAATATATGCAACATATTGTTTCAGTACGTTATTCTTAACCATAACATATTTCAAAGTTTCTAAAATGCCATTTAACATTCAGGATTTTTTTTAGTAATTAAAAAAAAAAATATCGTAAATTATGTAAAATCTTGTGAATGTGCATTAGAATTACTATACAATCTACATTTTTCAGGCACTTTTTTTGTTTCTTTTAAACTTCCTTGTCAAGAGGACTCGATCAAAACTGCAAAAATGATTATACCTAAAAATTTTTACATAATTATATTAAGTCATGTACTCTTGATTTTGGTAAGAAATTCTCGTATAAATGAAGTAAAAGCAACGTAAAAAAACCCAAATAACGTTAGATGAAAAGTACGTGCATTCTAACTCTAAAAACTTAGAAAATCATAAATAATTTATAAATTGATTCAATCTTTCTTTTAAAAGGAAATTTTAAAACAATCTTTGCTATTTGGTCAGAAATTAGCTGAAAAATTGTCCATTGCCTAGAAACTTCAAGATATTTTCTATTAAGCATTCATAAATAAACCCAGGGCTAAAGAGAATACAAGGGCTAGTTCATTCCGCTCTTAGAGCTGAAGCTACGATTTCCTTCCTCATGACGTCACTGTGTCCACAGATCTCGGAGATCGCAAGCAAAGCTATGATAACTTTGCATCTTTCTCTTTGTAAAAATAAGTTAGACTTTTTCTGGTTATTAGCCTTCAAACTTTACGTAATTAACACATTATTTCCGTTCATAAACATAGTTCAAAAAAAACTTTCTTGGTTATTATATTAAAAAAATACCATTGTAAACTTATAAAAATGTTTTGCTAGTTGGTGAAAATGACACGATAAATACTTTATTTTAAAAATTTCTGTTTTAACTTTAACTATTAAGAAAAATGAAGGCATATATCGACACTTTTTTTATCTACATATTCTTTTATACAGATAAGTTAAGTTAAATTTAGAATCCCTGATTTTAAAATATGTCGTTAATCGCAATTTGTTCATACTTAATCGTTAGGAAACATCAACCTTAAACGCTAATTACTGAAACAAAATAATAATTTAGGTTCATAATGACATTAGAAATTTTAGAATTGTTTATAGACATTTAAATTTACGATGATATAATTTATAGATAGTTAAATTGAAGAGAATATAATTTTTAAAAAAAATCATAAATATTTAGAATAACTACATTAAAAAATATGTTATGAAATTAGGAGAATTTCAACTATATACTATATATTTTATTTACACTTTTTACTTACATTTTAATTTTCTTTGACTTTATCTATTTTTTAATTCTTTTCACCTGCCTTTCTTTATGAAGTAACGAGGCGGTTTCTATTTAGATAATGAATTTTTATAAAAGTTCTTTACGACAGAATAAACGTATTGCTGTTTTATATTAACTGTGTCATTTCGGAATCCATTCTTTACATAGTTGTTCATTTACTTTAGGGAACACGCGAAAAATTATACTTTTTCCTTTTGTTTTTATATCAGAATTTTTGCAAGTTGCAATCGCGCAAACTGGCATTTCGATATTAGTTTTAAATTCTTGTAAATTCACTGCAAAAACTGAGGAAAGTCATTATAGAAAATAACAAATGTCTTAGAATATCTCGCAAAAAGAAATGATCCAATATTAGTTAGAGCTAGTAAGACCAAACGCTCCGTTCTTGAAGTAAAAGTGCGAGATTTGCGCCAAAGTGACGTCACTAGAGTGACGTCGCAGGATCGGCGCGGCGAGAGATACTTCAAAGGAGTGAACCAGCCCTTCTATTCTCTTTAGCCCTGAAATAAACCTCTCCGAGCAATCACAGAACATTATTTAATTTTTTTTATTGTCTGAACTTGGTTGCTTAGCAACGGAGTGAAATTGGTATTCCTCTCTTGAATTAGTCTTTGGGTTATCTTAAAATATTCATTTGCGGCGGAATTTTTTGACTACTGCATGCAGAATTTAACGCGATTTTATCGTCGGAAAAATTTACGGCCAATCAAAACTATGAGCATTTTAGAGTTGAATAAATCTCCACAATTTTAATTTAAACTCCATTGGATGATATTACAATCACGAGTCGTTTTCTAATAGCTAAAAAAAGAGCTTATCGCCATTGATTTGACCACCACTGATTTTAAAGATACAAAATTGAGGAATTAGTTTTTAAATCGAAGCTATATATTCACACAAACAGATGTTTGTTTGAGACACTCTGTGGTGTACGGGTATCAAGATAGGATTTCTTCTTGCTTGCACCCTGGAAAAGTGAAAATTTTAGCTGTAAGCTTGCATTCGGAAGGAATCGATGTAAGTTTATCTAATCCACAGTAAATAGCTGTCACCAATCATAATCTCTCTAGTTGGTACGTAATGATTTTTAATTATTTTTGGTAGCCAAGTTAATATTTAGTCCACCCGAAATAAAGCTATATATAAAATAGTTTAACTAACAACATTTATTATTTTCAGGTGTACAAACACATCCGTTAATTGGTTAATCGTGCCAACTTTCACTGCATAACTATCAGGCTTAAGATGAATGTTAAAATTCTTTATGTGTGCTAATAGTCAAAATAATTTTTATCGTGTAAATCAAATTTATTAAATCTAAAATAAAAGAGGCAATAAATTTATTACCACACTAAATATTCAAGGGAAATATACCGATGAAACTGGAAGAGTTGGCATATTTGGTTCTTTTACATAATTTTTATTATGTGAAATCTGAAGATCATATTTAAATCTAGAGCTTAAAAATATTAAGAGTTTCCCTTTAAGAGCATATTGAAATCTTTTATTCATGAATTGCGCACAGAACTATCAAAATAATACGAAAAAAAGAGTCAAAATGTCTTTATTAAAAATAAAACATAGCTATTTTTGGCCCTATTAAGTCTTTTTATAGATATCAATTCCCTTCCGCTGCCATGTTGTTTCCTACATCTTCGATCACGACATGAAAATGTTACACAGAGATCATAAAAACTATTGAGGGAATAGCCAAGTATTTTTTATCGATATCTTTAGATATTTCTTTCGTAAAAATCTTATTAAAAATTAATTTCGGTAAGACTAAACGTGAAAGAGTGCAGTTATAGAAATACTTTTATTGTACGGATATAAATCCGATAATTTTATTAGATTTTTTGATGAATTATTTTATGTAGGGAAAATAAAATGGAGCTAACTTAAATTATTTCAAATACGTGTTCTTGTTTCTAGTTAATGATACAAAAAATTTAATAAAGCGTTAGAGGTAATAAAAACTAAAACTTGCAAATTATTTTCGCCTACTGGCAAGTAAGGTGTTTCAAAATTTCTCTTGAGATCCTCGTAATTTATGCATGATTTGGGATATGAAATGAAACAAATGGTTATTCACTTAATATGAACATCCGCTTTTTTGTATCACTTCAATATCTATCAGTCCTCATTTTACAGAAATGCAAAAGTTTCTTTTACAAAAAGAGTAGTTGGGTATTTGGGTTTTTTAACCTTTAACTCAATGGTTCCAGATAAAAGAGACACAGCACATGCAGCGTAAAAGAGCCTGTGCATATATATTCAAACTAGCAAGTATCAGACCGATCTAATCCGTGAGTCTGCTGTATACATTTAAAGTTAAATCAGTTTTTTTATAAAGGCACCTTTTGCATTATTGCATAATAGTGATTTCACTTCATATCCAAATAATATAATATTAATGTATTATGGAAGACGAAATTTTATGAGAAATTAAATATTGATAATAAAACTTTTAGGCTACCACTTTTTCCTTTTTGAAAAAGATAGCACTTCTTTTTAAAAGAATGCTTGGCACAGATTTACAAACTCTGATTAGACATTATGCTTACTAATAATAATTTAAAAAATATATTTTAGTAATTTTTTCATTGCTAGTTCACGAAGTGTTGAAAAATCTCTGATGAGAAGGGTATTGATTCATATATTGACTTACCATCACGAGAAAACTTCTCTTAAACTTGAACTAAGGTTAATTACGGAGTACCTGTCCATGTAGTGGACATATCACTCTTTTGTAGAAGATAATCCCTTCGGGTGATTGAATGAATGACAGTAAATGCAGATCAGTGTGAAAGAAGTAGCGGAAGTGGTAGCGAACATCAAGTTTATACTTATAGTCCTACTTCTAACTGGGGTAAGGTATAAATATAAGGGTCGGAATACTTGGGGATCATCATTGGTTATTTCCCCTCTCTAGGAGTATCCCTAGTTAAATTGGAGGGAGAGTTATTTATAATAGCTGGAGAGAGAGAGCCGTAGGGGCTTGCCTTCCAATGGGGTGAACCGGGTTCGAATCCCATCGATGACTGGTCGATTCGAATTCCGTACACGGCTTGCATCAACCACAGTACTGATGTTAAATATCCTCTGTGGTAGACGGATCATGGGTTAGAGTCCCCTTGCCATCAGGCTAACCATAGGAGGTTTTAAGGATTTTCCTCGCCTTGTAAAGCAAATGCTGGTTAGTTCCATCAAGAAGTCCACCACGAAGGCAAATTTCTCCCAATACTTGTACCAGGAGTTCTCTTGTTTTCTTCATTGGGTTCTAAATTACAAGGCTACAGAGTTGAACATTAGGTGTTGCAAACTGCATTATCTGAGAGGAGGAAGGATGTGATAGGGTATAATCTCTCATGTCGATAATTAACTCTCTATTAAGGATGTTATTGAAACCAGCAGGGTCGGGTTCCTTTGAATTACTATAAAGAGCAGCACTGAGTTTATTTCTGTAGTTGCTAATAATATCTATTTTTAGGTAATTTCTTATGGCTCTGTTTAGGAGGTAATATTGTGTGCTAGTTATTCATCTGAGTAATTTATTTTGCACTATTTCCAGCTTTGTCATCTGAGTTTGTTTTAAGCACCCCCAGAGAAAACTTCTCAATACTGACGAAAACTTATTAATCGATATATTTCATAGATGTCTTGTCAATCACGGACTTTCACACTTCCCGAAAACATGCTAAAAATGAAATGGTTTTACTTCTCGATTTCAGACGAGGCTCTGGACGAGAAATCCGTATTTACCATGACATGAAAATTAATTAATTTTATTATTGTAGTTTGTCACAGTGGTTACAGTATTTTTTCTCCTCCTGAAAATTTTCCAGAAATGATATGACAGTTACGCATGAGAGTTTTTCACGTGACGGTTAGTTAATACCGATTTATGCTGAAGATAACACATCTTAATTTATTTGTGTTTTATTTGATCCAAGCACAGTGCTTTTTCAAAGCCTTGTTGAAAAATTGATATTTTTCAACAAAGCATTTTTACATCATATCATTACAATATTCTGGGATAATATAGATAGTCCACATAGACTCCAACTTGATCCCTGATGGTCATTCATTACCTTATAGCTACCAATTTAATGCCAGATAGCACCGTTACCAGATTGCAACAAAAATACGACAGTCACAGAGACTCATTTGTGAGGTCACATATGAGCTCTTCGTCGTCGATGCGTGTGTTTTTGAAGGTTACTATATCCGCCTTTGAGGACGTCACATTCTGACGTCATTCAGACATCAACACGAAACCACAATGAGACATATAACTTCTGGAGTGACGTCAGCGTGTGGCAAAGAATGTGACACATTCAAGTCGTAGCTTAGTCGCATGGTGACCCTAGTTAGACGTAAACGTCTCGATTTCGTCACATTGTCTCTGTTGAGACTGAATAACTCACATCTTCGTCATATGGTGACCCAATTGAGACGTAAACGTCCCGATTTCGTCAAACCGGGACCATGCTGAGACGTTAATAGATCACACCGTCGTCAAATGGTGAAGTCATTGCGACGAGAAAGCTACTAAATGCTTCAAAATCTACTTAAATAAGATACCTACTGATCAAAATTTTGCGCATAATGATCATGAGAGCACAATTTGATTAAACACGAGCTGGTCAGTTCGGCAAAACCCATAAGCTTGATTTGGATGAGACGCCCCATATAAAATTATTATGTAATAATATATATGCTTACTTAATTTTTTCAGTTGTGGTCAAAATTATTTCAAATTAAATGTATAAGGCAAATAATTAAATCAAGGAACTTAAATTTTGTCACCACTTCATATGTAAAATTAGAACAATAATGTTTCAAAATTTGTCATAGATTTTAATGCTGCAATATTGATTCAAAAATGGTATAGACGATATTTGGCAAGGGAGGAAGCAAGAAGACGGTGTTCATGGAAAATATTTCAAAGCTTAGAATACGTTGGAGAACAGGATCAGACAAAGGTAAATTAAAGTAGTATTAAATGTTTGTATGAATGCTCCAACTTCTATCAGGGTTCGTACAGTCATTATTAAATTTGTAGCAAAAAAAAAATTAGTGTTTTAATGAATTTGAATTCGCCAAGACCTTTAATATATCCAAATAAGTATATGTAGTAAGTGAATGAATCTTTTATTTTCAAATGTAGGCTAATAAAGAGAAGTTCGTAGCGTAGCTTTTTGATTACAATATTACCCCTACTTTTTAAATTTTTTAAGGATTGTATATGAACTCTGATTCTATGGTTTTTGGTCTCAGACTTTTGTAATGGTACTGCACAGCTGCCAACCTTTCCTGCTGCTAATTGGAGAATTTTATTAAATATTTAATGTTAAGCAATATTTATGCTTTTACGCTTGATCTCTTGTTTATTATGTTTTATTTAAAATTATTTTGAGCACCACTAAAAACAAATAAATGAAAGATGTACCTAACAAATCTAATCTTACTGCTGTATTATTTTTAAGTGAAGACTTCATATTTAACAACTAATATTATACATACAGATAAAACTTTGTCAAAAATATTCCAAAAAACATCTTTGTGAATTGAAGAAGTGGCTGATAATTTTGTGAAAGCCATCACAAACGATCGGCTATAATTTATTATTATAGTTACAAACCATTGGGAGCGATTTTTCAAAACCAAGTATAGATTTCAATCATAGCTGCCAACTATTTTTGCTAACGATATTTCATAGTAGTAGTTAAAAAAAAAAGCCTTATTAGCAGTTTCATACATTTTGTCATACCTTCATACTTATATGGCATAATTTTTAGGGTTTTTATATAGGTTTTTTAAATTCTTCATTACAATTTTATTAAAATAAATTAAATCAAATATTCATTCCATATTGAAATATAAAATTGGCTACTACTAGAAAATATTGCTCGGAAAAGTCGTTAGCAAGTATGGTATTTTGGTAGATACAACTGCTTCGCTTATGCAAGATAAATACTAACAATTAAATAATTAAATTATCAGTCTTTAATATTTTGGGCAGGAAATTAATATTTTGACGTTTAAACGATAAGGAACTTAAAAATTGAGACCAAGCAATTAGACTTTTTTCAAAGGTTACAAAAAGGATCTGGATAGCCTGGTTGGTAGAGCACTGGACCCATGTCCAAGAGTTCGTGGGTTTGATCCCCACCGGCCGAAGATCCCTGTGTAGTAAATGGTGACTAATGCACGTTAAATCTGTCGAGTTGCAAAAGTCCTCCATGTTCCCGTAACAAATCAATACCTCTGGGGGTACTGATCTAGGTGCTTCCTTGTCTTCTGGATTGGTTCAAAATTACAAGGCTACGGAGTTCAACATTAGTAGTAGTAAACCCAAAATCAGGTTGGTTGTTCAACGACGGATATAAAAAGGTTACAAAAGAGCCGTGATGACTCAGAAAATAGGGCTTTTGCCTTCCAATGCGGTGAAATGGGCTTGAATCCCAGCGATGGCTGGTCGACACAAATCCGCATCCAGCTTACACGACCACACTGCTGACGTGAAATATCTTCAGTGGTAGACGGATCACGGATTAGAGTCCCTTTGCCGTCAGGCTAACCGTGGAAGGTTCTCACGGTCTTCCTCTGCATGTAACGCAAATGCGGGTTAGTTCCATCAAAAAATCCTCCACGAAGGCAAATTTCTCCTATTACTTGATGATCCAAGAGTTCCCTTGTCTTCTGGATTGGGTTCAAATTTACAAGGCTACGGAGTAGAACTGGGTCGGCTGTTCAACGATGGTTATAAAATTTTCAAAAATCTTGAAAATATGATGTGAATTTTGTGGTGGCCTATTAAAAAATGTGAAATTATTTTATTAATTTTTTGTATGGATTTATTTTTCCCGAGTGCTTAAATAAAACATGACTGTCTACCATAAGTAATATTAAGCTACAAATTTTGTAATAAAGAGGAATTATTATAATTTAAGAGGTATCTAACAAAAGAAAATAGTAAATTAATTCACACATTAATCAAATCACTCACTTACACATCATTGCAATTGAAAACTAAACCTTTCAATTTAAAATGGCTTTTCTGGATTTTTTTCTGTTTTTTGATCAGTTATTCAAGTGATATAAAATTACAAGTTTTATTAAAATGCTTTGTTACTTTTTAGCTCTACAACTTTTTCAACGACCTTATCACACACCTTTTCAAAGTCAATCCTGATATTGCATCATCAGTGACATATAATAATCCATACTTTTTTAGAGGTAAGTAACTAATTTAGATAAAACTAATCTATGATCTACGTTACGACGGCTGGTCTCAGAAATATGATTGTATTAGCAAACCGTTCTTATTAATCTAGGATTGTTAATTTTTGAAAACTCAGTAAAAACAATATATTTTTAAATTTATTTAAATCGAGGTAAACTATCTGTGATTATTACCAGTTACTACCAGTTAAAAATATATTTTTACTCTTAAGAAAGAGCACCAACTTAACGATTTTTGCTAAAAATTTTTCACAGTGGTAGCTCAAAAGTAGCGTAAAAGCATTAACGTTATAGGCACTTTTTTACACTTTGTCACGGTTGTACCTATGCATACCTGCCAATTTTTAATCCTTTCGAGTATGATTTTCCCCTGTGATAGTAAAATGGAATTCAAATTACAATTTTAGGCAGAAACATATGCTGTATTTTGAAGAAGTTTACCTATCACAAGGAAGGATTGAAGGACTACCACATCATCATCATCATTATCGAAATATAACTGGGCGCCTGGGGCCGTTAGCGGCTTTAATGACTACCACTACAGTATTACATATTAATATATATGCTTAATTTTTTTAAAAAGAGTGGTGGTCAAATAGATTATGAATTAAGTTTATAAATGCTAGTAATATATGAAAAGCATGCATTTTGCTACCACTTTAAATATAGAAATAAAATTTTACGCCAAATGCGTGAAAGTTGGCAGGTATGCATATGTAAGGTATAATTATCAACCTTCTTACATAAGTTTTTGAAATTCTATATGATGTGGCAGTTTAAATAATTTTGAATTAAAATTTTCAAACCAAGAATAATATATTAAAACATAAAATTGGCTACCACGAGAAAATATCGTTCGCAAAAATCGTGGCACATATGTAATAGCTAATAAAATATACACACCATGTAAATGCATACCTGCCAACTTTTACGCATTTGGCGTAAAATTTCCTTTCCATACTTAAAGTGGTAGTAAATATATGCTACTTTTTCTTTTATAAACTTAATTTTTAAATGATTTTGATCACCACTATTCTTAAAAAAATTAAGCGCACATATTAATGTGTGTTTCTTTAAAGGTTGTCAACCAATACCAATAGTTAAAAAAGCAAATTGTCTTGGCCTTATAATCAATAGCAAACTCACCTGGAATGATCACATCAAAAGCACAATAGATAAAGCAAATGCAGCAATAATAGCCATACAACCATTAATATATAATCAGAATATGTCACTTAAACTAAAGAAGCTACTATATACAGCAATGATCCGCCCAATACTTACCTATGCCTCACCTGCCTGGACAACGATACCTCAACATCTACTGAAGAAATTAAACCAATGCCAAAACAAGATCCTTAGAAAAATAACCTGTGCAAGATGGTTCATCCGGAATACCAATATACATGCAGACCTCAAAATACCAACTCTATCACAGCATATATACAAGCTAAACGCAGATTTTTTCGATAAAGCCATAGAATGTAAAACAGTAAATTTTAATGAAATCTTTAAATTTGAAAATCATATCAAAGATAAAAACTACAGACCAATAGCTGCACATTTCACCTCCGACGCCTCATATCATAACTATCAAAACAAATAATTTCATCAACCTTTCTGAAAATAACGTTTACTCATGCTGATACAATTCTGAACAACTCCAAAATCAAACAAACACAGTTTAGAGCAAGCTGCTCAATTTATTTTTGATTCCATTTTAGTTATTCAAGCAAAGAGCTTGAAACATTCATAAAAGCAACTCCATTGCCTACTTACCTCATTGTTCAACCAAAACTGTTCTAAAATTCCAGATGAATGGGATAGGGGCCGCTTCGCGGCCCAGGTGCCCAATAAAATCAAAACACTAGGCACTAGGACTAGGACTAAAGGTTGTCAGCTTAAGCTTTTTCAAATACAACGTATTTTTTTGCTTAAAATTGAAATTTTAATTCCATTTTAATACCACTGGGAAAAATGATAATGAAAAGGATTAAAAGTTGGCAGATATGTAAATGTTCACAAAAAATATAGAGCTATAAAAATATTAATAAATAATGGTAGTTATGGATAGTTTACTCTTCCCAATAAAGTAAGAAAAGTTATTACCCATCATAATTATATCTATTTCATACCTGCCAATTTTTAATCCTTTCAAGGATGATATTCCCCAGTGGTAGTAAAATGAAAAGTAAATTACAATTTTAGGAGGAAACATTTGCTGTATTATGAACAAGCTTATGCGGACTACTAGAAGAGTATTACATATTAATCTATATGCTTAATTTTTTTAAAAATAGTGGTGAATTAAAAATATTACAATTTAAATTTATAAATGCAAGGAATATATAGAAAGCATACATTTTACTACCACTTTAAATATAGAAATAAAATTTTACGCCAAATGCGTAAAAGTTGGCAGGTATGCTTGTTTTATCATTTTAACTGATTCAGCATTTTAACCTCTTTTAGAAAATGAACTTGAAGTATTCCCTCTTCCAGAGAGGCTAGCTTTTTACTTATTTTTCTTTTTAGACTTTGACTGAACCGTTTGTATCGGTCTGGTTTGGAGTGATTGGAAGTGGTCGAAAGTAGTGCACTAAATTAGTGAATCTACTGTAGTCGCTGCTTTTGGTAGTTTGCTGTGTAGTGAATAGTGCGATACAAAGAGCAGTAGTTTGTAGCGATTCCAGGCAACAACTTTTAATGTTAAGTTAGAAAAGGAAAACGGTTCTATAACGCTACTAATTTTTTGAATTTCGTCAACGGAAATGAATGCCTCTATCTCTACGTTAAGTTTCAAAAGCTCATTTTTCTACTACTTGCGTTAATTTTACTACTTGCGTATTTCAACATATCTCGAAAACTTTTTTAAGCTAATTGAAAAATCTTTGCACGCAATTATAAAATTCATATGTCGAAAAGTAATTCCATGCAAAAAAAAATTTTAGTGAATATTTATTACTATTTCATTTAATAACGTTTGAAAAAATTTTGAATTGTAAGGTATATATTTTTTCATATCATTTTAAAAAAATGTAATTTTACATGGCAAAATACAAAATTTGAGCAAAATCAGTCAAATAGTTTCCCAGAAATCAAATTTTAAAAATCTGAAATTTAATTTTTTAGGAGCTATTGAACAGATATTGCTCAAATTTTGCATTTTGACTTGTAAAATTATATTCTTTAAAATGATGCCTTGCAATTCAAAATTTTTTCGACCGATAAAGTAATAAAAAAAATAATAAATATTTACTAAAAATTATTCTTTTTCATGGAATTACTGTTGGACAAACAAATTTCACTATTGAGTGCAAAAAATTTTCAATTAGCTTAAAAATTTTCATGATGTAGCGAAATATGCAAAAAGTAAAATTAACATTAAATCCCCAGATTACGGCTATCTCCTATATTTTGGGGTCAGAAATCTGAATTCGCCGAAAAAAGGTATGTTCATTTAGAGAAAGAATGTTTTTGTGTCTGATTTCGTAACTTAAAATATGGTCTGCACATTTTAATTAGCATATTAAGATTGAGTCCTAGAACGCGAAGATCCTATCATTAGATCAAAAGTTATTCAGGGTGGTCCGTTTTATTGGCGCACTGTACATACATATGAACTTGTGTGCTCCTTTGAGAATAACACTTAAGACAGAAAACACATGAAATTAACATTGTAAGCTGAAATGTATTATCACATTCTTCCTTCCACTCCTTACGTAGCAATAAAGTAGAGACATTTAGTGCTCATTCAAATGAATTTTAAAAACTTCTTATTTGGAATATGTTATTTAATTGAAGAGAAAAACCGATTGCAGATTTGAAATCAGCGACGACAAAATATCTAATTTACCTTGAAAAATTTCATGCAACAGAAAACAAATTTGTTCCCAGTGCAATTTTCCATACGCTATTTCCTACGGTTTTGCCACTCTCTTACGGTTTAAAGTCCTCTTACATGGTTGCTAAACCAGAAAATTCACTTTTTTAACGAGTGACCTTAACGAGTTAAATAAAAGCTTACTTAAAAGCTATTTCTTAACATTTCATTTTCTTAATGCATTTGCTTAATAATAGTTCCTCAATTACAAAATAAATTTATTTTTACAAGTAATAAAGCAGTTTTTCTTATCGAATTTTCGATGGTAATCGTTTATTCTAAATACTTGCTTGTTTCTTTTTTTTCCTGGAATTTTCGGACACTATATCAAATACAAGGGGTGATCAAATAAAGAGGTACAAAACGACATGGTGGGTACAAATTTAGACTTTATTCAAAATATACACTATAGGCCTAAACACAACAATCCCACTGATGAACAAGCCGCAGGATTCCTTGTTCCCAAAATTCCTGTGGCCGTGACGATACCCTGTCCATCACAGCGTCTTGAGTACGTCGTCCGAGTTGAAGCGTTTCCCTTTCAGGTGTTTCATCAGTGGACCAAACACATGGAAATCGCAGGGCGACATGTCCGGACTGTAGGGCGGATGGTTCAAAGTCTCCCACTTGAACTTTTCCAGTTCTATGGGTGTGACTCTGGAGACGTGTGGACGAGCGTTATCGTGGAGCAGAACCACACCCTCCGTGAGCAGTCTCGGTCTTTTGGACCTGCGTAGGTGTCGGAGTGTTCCGCTGTCAGAAATCGGATAACACCTCGCTGTTCCTCGATCGTCGAATTTTGCAACGTGAACGCCATCCTGTCCTCATACGGACTGCTGCATCATTTGGACGCCGCTTTTGATAAGAGCCTATGCTCTCACCTGTGCATGCGGGCGTCAGCGCATGCTCCGATTCCAGTCAGAGACTCCAATCGCATCCCGAGATGTCTCGCTACGTTGTCCCATGGCGGAATATGCAAATATTTAACTGTTACGATTTTATGTCGTTTCGTACCTTTTCATTTGATCACTCCTTGTATTATTTTCGCCTTTATAGGAAAAAACCCTGTAGTGATGAGACCCCTATCTTCAAATTATTATTTGGAAGGTACAGATCCAAGAAATATTCAAGTTGAGAAAGATTACAAAGGTTTAAGAATAAGAATACCCTTAAAAGCAGAAGACATTCTCAGACTTACTGAATTCTTCAAATATCGCAAGGTATGTTTCTTACTTAAATATATATATATTTTTTGATAATTCAACGAGTGTTGTATAGCACTCAACTACCCGTTAACTTTACTACCTGTTATCTTTACTAACTGACAAAGTACCTACTACCTAACTGACAAAGTACCTGTTAAGTCTCTACCTACTGATATATCAGACTTACTGAATTCTTCAAATATCGCAAGGTATGTTTCTTACTTATATATATATATTTTTTTTGATAATTCAACGAGTGTTCTATAGCGCTCAACTACCCGTTAACTTTACTACCTGTTATCTTTACTAACTGACAAAGTACCTACTACCTAACTGACAAAGTACCTGTTAAGTCTCTACCTACTGATATATCAGACTTACTGAATTCTTCAAATATCGCAAGGTATGTTTCTTACTTATATATATATATATTTTTTTTAATAATTCAACGAGTGTTGTATAGCGCTCAACTACCCGTTAACTTTACTACCTGTTATCTTTACTAACTGTAACTTTACTACCTGTTTAATTTTATATTTTATGAGATATTCATACATTATTCAAATTTAACTACCATTACATTTAAATAAGTTTATATTAAGCCTGCTAGTTTTATTATTGCTGTTTATTTTTTAGCAATGAATCTTTATCTATAATACAGAATATTTGTTTCTCCATTCCAATCACTAGAAGGCATTAAAATTGACAGTTAAAAAAGTCACTTCAATTGTAGATGGATAGAAGATATAATCTTTTCATCAGCTTACACGATTATAGCCGCAAAAAGGAGTGCTTACTAATATTGTATCAATATAGCCAAAGCAAAATATATCAATACAATAATATGAGGAGCACTAAAAAAATTTTTTGAAACAAATAGAATAGAACAAATCAAGTAAAAATATCACGTAAAAATAGAAAACAAAATGTTAAAAAAGAAAACAGAACAATACATAAAACGAAATCTATAAAGCGAGTAGCGAATTCATATGAACTTACATGAACGGGAAATTTTTCAAGAATGATTTAAAATATTTTCTTAACAAGATTGCCAGATTACAAAATATGAAAACAGAAGCGCAAATTGAGGTAAAAGCGTAAATAGAGGGATTTTGTTTTATAGTGCGTTTTTACAGCAGTGCTGAAGTGCGTTTTGCATATATATATATATATATATATATATATATATATATATATATATATATATATATATATATATATATATATATATATATATATATATATATATATATATATATATATATATATATATATATATATATATAGTCGACTATATTGGCTGGGACCTCAATAATAAGCAAAGCTCAGCATTACTGATCTTGGATATCTCAAAGGTTTTTGACCGCTTTTGACATCAGGATATCACCAGGGTATCTTCTTTGAACTCATACAACTAAAATTTCAGTCTGGTGTCAATAAAATTATACAGACCTACTTATATAATAGATTCTTCCAAGTTAAATTTAAAAACTTAAAATCCACAATCACAAAAATAGCAGCAGGTTTTCTTCCAGGAGGTATCCTAGGGCCGATATTATTTACCTATGACTTTTCTGTGGCAGACAGGTCTATAACAAGATCACTGCATTTTGTACAGACTACACTGAAATCGTCGTTAGGTCCAAAATCCCTAACATTGCCACTGAGAAACTCCAAAAAAAAATAATAATCTAAATGAAATAAAAACGTGATGTCTATATTGGAAGTTTAAAGTTAAGGGAAAAAAATCGCAACTTCTAATTATGCAATATAAATAAAACCATACTCTTAAAAAGCCATGTTGTTCTCTTTAATTAAACTCTCCCTACTGTCAAAAGCAGAAAATATATTGGCATTGTTATAAGTAGCAAATTCTATTGGAAACATAATGTCAAATCAATTATCAATAAAACAGAAGCAGCCTGTCACAAATTATTTTTCAAAACTCTAAAATGGAGCTCAGACCTGAACACTTACTCTACATCTCAATGATCCGTCCCATCATAACTTAAGCATCTCTAGCATGATGTAACATCTCTCCATCACTCCTGGAGAAACTCAAAAGATGTTAGAATGATCTACTCCGAAAAATATGACGAACAAGATAGTTTATTTGAAATAAGAATGCACATCGCGATCTCAATATTCCTTTTTTAGATCATCATAATGCAAAGCTGAATTGCAGAATTATAGAAAAGCCATAAATTGAGATGCCGCAGATGTAATGAAATTTTTACTTTTGAAAACTTGATAGAAGGTCAATAGATGCTATTTTATGCAGCATTGTAGCTTTATCTAGAACACAAAATATTTAGCTTTCCATTCCAGTGACAAATTTGCATTTCTGTTACCAGATACTAGCAACCTTTAAGAAGATTGGTGGGAAAAGATAATCGGGGTGGGTTGGAAAAAAAGCCGTAAAAAAAGGCCCAGACAAGTTTTGATAGTGTTTCAACTCGGCAGAATGAATCAATTTTCTTTAGCAGGGACTATAATTCTCTCTTGTTAAATCATAATCAAATAAAAATTAGTAAATAATGTTTGAACATCGTTTTTCTTTTTAATTTTACTAATTTTCTTGGCCGGAATAACCTGGTTGGCAGGGTGCTGGATTCACGTCCATTTTAACGGGAGTTCGAATTCAGCCGGCCAAAGACTACCAGTGTAGTAAATGGTGACTGGTGCACGTTAAATCTATCGGGTCAGAAAGTCCGCCATGATTCCATTACAGATCAAAATAGTTTAAGGATAGAGCTTTCGACTTCCAATGAGGTGAACCGGTTTCGATCCCAGCTATGGCTGGTCGATACGAATTCCGCATCCGGCTTGCACCGACCACAGTGCTGACGTGAAATATCCTCAGTGGTAGGCGGATCATGGGTCAGAGTCCCTTGCCGTCAGGCTAATCGTGTTAGGTTCTCGTGGTCTTCCTCTTCATGCAACGCAAATGCGGGTTAGTTCCATCAAAAAATCTTCCACGAAGACAAATTTCTCCCAACACTTGATAAAGGAGTTTCCTTGTCTTCTGGATTGGGTTCAAAATTACAAGGCTGCGGAGTTGAACATTAGTAGTCGTAAACCCTAAAATTGGGTCGACTGTTCAACGACGGTTTAAAAAACTTTAAAAAAAATACCACTGGGGGTACTGAATTGCAGATATCTGGTTCAGTTCAAAATTACGATCTGTGGATGAATGAATGGGTCCATCCTATAACGGATGTGACTTATGGGCAAGTCGAATTCTTGGCCGTAGATGGTCCCACTGGAAAACAAGAGCAATCGCAACCCCTCTGCTTTAATGGCAAACAAAAACAACAACAATTGTTTGTTTTTTTTAAAGGAGGCAGAAAGTTCTCATGGGATTGTTATTAAGATCCCATTTTAAATATCTCTAAAACCGTATAACGAATATTCGGAACGTTGTGATATTTTGTGTGTGGCAGGAATGTATTTGAACTAATTAAAATTCGTTCCGAATTTTGCCTTGAAAGGGAGTATATTTTTTAAGGAATTGCACATTTTGCTCAACATGTTGGATATCACCATCCGTACAATAATTATACGATCTCTTTAGTAAGCTTAAATAAAAACCCTATTGGTAATACTTCCGATAGCATCGGCCGGTCTGTAATCAAGACTGTACTTTATTTATAGCTGGGTTTCGTGAGAAATAAGGAAATCTTTTCTCGAAGTAGTTTGAGGTATTATAAAAACAACTCATTGTTTACACACGTACTTGGAAAACCAGTAAATAAAGCGAACACTAAACATTAAGACTTTAAAATTTTAGTGTAGTAGGTAATTTATAGTTAACAATACATTCGAGTGCAATGGATTAATAATAGATTTTTTACTCGAGTAATGAAAAAGCAGTAATATAAGAATGTTATTACTGTTAAAGGTAATTAAGGATCTTCTGGAAGAAAAGCTATATTGAAATTATTTTCTTACCTGTTTTATCTATTTTCCGCCTCTATATATAGCTGCTACAAACCCGTCCAGAAGCAGGTCAGGTTCTAGAATAGTTCTAGCTTTCCAGAATATTTCAAGCGGTTGCTAAATAACAATTTAACTTATAATAGCAATTTAACAAATAACAATTTAAATTTCTCTGTGGGGGTATCGACTTTCTACGCTTTTTGGAAAAACTTGCTCAAGTGGCAGCGAAGTTTATGTTTTAATGTATTATTTTTTATTTTGTAATCTTGTTTTAGAGTGCAAATGATTCAAAAATGTATAAAAAATCCACTTTGTTTCAGCTCTCCTCTGGTGAGGCTATTAAGATGTTGGCAAAATAATCAAAAATCCTGAAAGTTTTAGTTTTTTATTGTGTACCACTCTTTAAAATAATTTGCAAAAATTATAGTAGTTGACAGCCTCCTTGTTTCTGTGCGACTTTAATTCCAAACATCCAGTATGGGGCTGCAACAACTTCAATCACAGTGGTTCAAAATTGAAAGATCTTATTAGCAAATATCAATTAACAGTAGTAGCACCAACAACTCCAACTTACATTCCAAATCGGATTAGCCATAGTCCGGACATACTAGACTTCGCAATAACAAACATGCATGTTCCAATGCTCGCCTGCGCTCATAACCATTTGTCATCAGATCATCTGCCAGTTCAACTGCTCGTTGGGGAAACCATAGAACAATCTGAGAAACCAAATTATAAAACTGACTGGAACCATTTTCAAAATACTCTTACAATTAATGGAACAGACCTACCATCCTTGGAAAACGAAACTGCAATAGAAAACTATATACAGAAAATCCAGAATGAAATAACAGATGCTTTTAAAAACGCTTCCACAGAAACCAAGTATATTGCTCATCATTACAGATTACCACCTGAAATAAAGAATATAATAAGATTAAGGAACTCGCACAGGAAATGGTACCAAAGAACTTACGACCCAGCACACCTGGACGCAATAAAACAACTCAATAACCAGATTAAAAAACACAGTAAAAAATATAAAAAACAACTGTGGCAGGCAAAAATCGCCTCCCTCTGCACTACCAACAACTCTATATGGAAAATGGCCAAGAAACTGAAAACAACTCCTCAAATAGACAGACCAATAAATGGACCAACAGGCGCAGCTTACACAATATCAGAAAAAATCGAAATATTCGCAGATTCACTTCAAAATCAATTTTCACCAAATATCAACTCTGACCAAAATCATCACAATATCATCACAGAAGAAGTTAATAATTTTCAAACTGAACACCTCATCCCAGAAACAATAAATTCAACCAATAATCAAGAAGTTAGCTGCATCATACAAAAACTGAAAAACAATAAAGCTCCAGGTGAGGACGGGATAAAGAATAAGATGATAAAACTATTACCAAACAACTACATCTGCAAAATCACGCATATTTTTAAAATGTCTGCCTTGCTCATAATTACTACCCACAAATCTGGAAAAACGCATCAGTCATTCTATTTCTCAAGAAAAATAAGAACCCAAGCTGCCCTGAGAGTTATCGCCCAATCAGTCTACTTAACATACTTGGAAAAATATACGAAAAAATCATCTACAATAGAATAAAACCACTTCTTACAGCCCTCCCCGACGAACAGTATGGATTCCGACAAAAACTAGATACCACCAAACAGTTACTCCGAATAATAGACGATACTGGCAGAGCAATCATAAATAAAGAAACAATAGCCTTCCTGATGATTGACATATCCAAAGCATTTGATAAAGTATGGCACACTGGTACAATATATAAACTCATACAGCTGAATTTTCCACCCGGCATAATCAAACTCCTATCCTGCTATCTTTCTAATAGAACATTTCAAATCACCATCAAAAACAAAAAATCCACAAAGAGAAACATCACAGCCGGAGTACCACAGGGCAGCATTCTGGGACCGATATTATACATATTATACACTTATGATTTTCCTATAAACAAAGCCGAATATAACAGCATAACAGCCTATTACGCAGACGATACCGGTATTATTATTAAATCCAGAAACCCAAATCATGCTCTTCAAAAACTACAAGACCATATAGACGAAATAGAAGACTGGTGCTTAAAATGGAAAACTGCAGTAAATGCTGGAAAATCACAAATATTAATTATACAAAAAAGAAGAATTAAAATACTTCAACCAAAAATGTTCAACATACCAATACCAATAGTTAAAAAAGCAAATTATCTTGGCCTTATAATCAATAGCAAACTCACCTGGAATGATCACATCAAAAGCACAATAGATAAAGCAAATGCAGCAATAATAGCCATACAACCATTAATATATAATCAGAATATGTCACTTAAACTAAAGAAGCTACTATATACAGCAATGATCCGCCCAATACTTACCTATGCCTCACCTGCCTGGACAACGATACCTCAACATCTACTGAAGAAATTAAACCAATGCCAAAACAAGATCCTTAGAAAAATAACCTGTGCAAGATGGTTCATCCGGAATACCAATATACATGCAGATCTCAAAATACCAACTCTATCACAGCATATATACAAGCTAAATGCAGATTTTTTCGATAAAGCCATAGAATGTAAAACAGCAAATTTTAATGAAATCTTTAAATTTGAAAATTATATCAAAGATAAAAACTACAGACCAATAGCTGCACATTTCACCTCCAACGCCTCATATCATAACTATCAAAACAAATAATTTCATCAACTTTTCTGAAAATAACGTTTACTCATGCTGATACAATTCTGAACAACTCCAAAATCAAACAAACACAGTTTAGAGCAAGCTGCTCAATTTATTTTTGATTCCTTTTTAGTTATTCAAGCAAAGAGCTTGAAACATTCATAAAAGCAACTCCATTGCCTGCTCACATCATTGCTCAACCAAAACTGTTATAAAATTCCAGATGAATGGGATAGGGGCCGCTTCGCAGCCCAGGTGCCCAATAAAATCAAAACACTAGGACTAGTTTCTGTGCGATTAATATATTTTTTATACATATGTGTTTAAATTGTTTTCATGTAGTGATGGAGAAAATCATTCTATTTATTAAATCAAAAATAGTACGTTAAATCATAACTTTTACTACCACTCTAAATATTCAAATAACAATGTTCCAATTCATCGGAACATGTTGACAGGTATATATATATATATATATATATATATATATATATATATATATATATATATATTTATATATATACGCCGAAGAGCCATCACATTATGTGACCACCCTGCTAATTACATATAGGACCACCTTTAGCCCTCAAAACTGCTAGCACCCGCCGTGGCATTGATTCCACAAGATGCTGATAGGTTGTCTGAGGTATCTGGTACCAAGCGCTCACCAACTGCTCTTGCAATTCCCTCACATTGCGGGGGGGGGGGTAGCGTGGCAGCACGAATTTGGTTTTCCAAGTAGGATCACCAATGCTCTATTGGATAAAGGTCAGGTGAGTTTGGGGGCCAAGACATGACTTGAAAGTCACAGGAATGTTCCTCGACGATTCGACCCTTATGACATGGTGCATTATCCTGTTGGTAAGCACCATCCCCCGCAGGAAAAACTGTTGCCATGAATGGGTGAACCTGGTCTGCAACTATGTTCAAGTAGCTTACAGACGTCAGGGATTGTTCTATGAGGATTATGGGTCCTAATGCGCCCCATGAAAACACTGTTCCTGGGAGAGAAACCATGAAAACCTGGGCGAGCCCATTGTTATAGATGGAGGGTGGTCATAAAGTAATGGCTCTTCGGTGTATATATATATTAACATTTTATTAAAAAACCGCATTAATAGATCTTTTTTTATTTCAGACATTACATGCCAAATATGTTCTCGTTATAATTCACGCAGCTCGTAACATATTGAGGTTTAAGCCAAATATTAATTTTGCCTCCAGTGTGTATTCTGGACAGATTACAGTTTGTGGAGATCTTCATGGAAAACTGGAGGATCTTTTAACTATTTTTCATAAGGTAAGATTTGTTTCCATTTAAAACATCAAAAAACTAAGTTTTTAGTCCGTTAAATATTATTCTGTTAAACATTGGATCAAAAAAAGTAAAATTCATTCATATTTCCCGGTTACACAATAGCAGAGTTCTGAGGATTTTGAAACCTCATACTAGTATTACCTTTCACTCTTTTGCAAGAATGATTTTCCTTTGTGGGAGTGAGATGAGAATTTAATACTTAACATTTTTATACTTTGCAAGATACCATGTTTTTATACGCATGATTATCATGTTTTTATACGCATGTTTCCTTTAACTTGGGTTGTAACAAATAGTGATTTGGCCGAATATCCGATAACCAAATAGCAACATTTTTTTAAAAAAATTATGTAAATATATTTTTATACATGAATAAATTAATCTTAATTGAAAAACAATCAAAACTTAGCTTTGTTACTGGTAGGTTTAAAATATTTAATATATGTTTGTTTGTAATCCTGAATAATATCCCGGGACCTTGACAGGTTCGGAAAATAGAAATTCAAACAAAGCTCGAAATTAATTTCATTCAAGATAAAATAACGTTAATATTTAATTTAATTCAGTATTGTACATTTTTCATTTAATCATCATAGAAATATTCATTAGGGTGGGCGAATAACACAAGTGAACAGACCATAATCAACGCCTCCTAGAAAAGAGAAGGTTTCAGCACTGGTTACCATAAATAAGAAATTTGATCCTTTGGACTACTAATAATGACATCTTTGGTATTTACCACCATTGTGCAGCTTAGTAACCCGAATGTAGTGACATCTTTCTTATTTATCATAAACTGCGCAGTTCGTTGCGTCGGACTACTAAATTAATCCATGCTGAGGCTTTCATTCTACTAGGAGGTGTTGCTATAATTGTAAAAGTGCTGACATTCCACCAATGGAATCATCCAGCAGGGGTGAAAGCGAGACGGAAAGCAGGTAGCAAAAAAATTTCAGATATATGGAGTTTCGGGAGGGGTGAATCCATCCTATTCAATGATATCTACTGGGTAGGCCAACGTTGCTCCCACAGTAAGGACAGATAGTACAGAGAATGAAAGAACATCCATGTCTTGTATGGGATAATAACCAAGGACCTTTCTGATGTGAAACACCTACATACAATCTCCATTTCGTTGGCTTTACCCTATTACTAGGAGAACGCATTTCTGAAAAGCATAAAAGTTGTCAGATATGCTCGCGATATCGTTTTAGATTATGAAATTTAACTACTAGTAAAATATTTATGTTGGTTTATATGACTATTGTGTGTGTGTGTGAGAGAGAGAGAGAGAGCTTATGTAATCAGGGTTGCCACAGACGACTAATAAATTTCAAAATTTTATTAAAAGAAATTAAACTTCGCAACTTCTTCCAGAAATTTTTTCAGCTTACTACAGAAAGTAATTGAAAAAATTGCATGTATATGAATAATATGAAATGTAAGTCATAGTGGTAGATACGATAGAATAGTTAAAAAGATAATAAATAAATTAAAGAGGAAGTAAATAAATAAAAGAGAATTGAGTTTCTATACCAATTTTTGCATAAATAATCGCCTGTGGCATCTAAGTGTAATGGATTTGCTGTTATGATTTCACCATTCAATTGCGCTTCGGCGATTTATTATACATTCCCACTCAAATGAATTAGTTAGAGGCCCTCACGGGGTTGATGCTAAGATAACTACTACATATGAGTATGAGTTGCTGTCATGATGTAAAATATTTTTTAAAACTATGGAAATTCTATGGAGAATTCGGGAAGGGTATATATTACTTTTCAGAAATCAAGGCTCCCACGGACGCCTAAAAATGCAAAAAATTAGTAACCTAAAAAATTCAAACTTTTTCTAAAAGAGTTCATATTTTCAAACTTTTTTTCTCAATTTGCTCATACAAGTGTAAGCTAGTGCGCAAAATGGCCCCTATCCAATTCATCGGGAATTTAAGTTCAATTTGTGTTGAGTCTTTACGGTCAGCAGGCAGTAAGGTTGCTGTAAACACACTTCAAGCACTTTGCTTGTGTAACTAAAAATAAATGGAAATAATAAAAGCAGCTTGCTCTAAACTAGGTTTGCTTCAAAATTTTTAATAATAGATAAGTAAAAATGTGTCAGCATCATACCCTCCAACTGCTACGGAATTTCCGTAGTTTCAGAAATTTTCTTTTCAGACGGTAGCAAAATTAATGTCTTAATATTTAAAAAAAAATTAATTTTAGCGTAACTTGTCCACTATTACTTATAAAAGTGCAGGCCATATGGCTAGATTCTTAAGTTCTGATAAAAGTCTTATGAGAGATCCATTTGCTTTAAAAAATTTTACTTTGGTTCGCTACCACTAGAAAGAATTATTTTCAAAATCCTCATAAGTTGCAGGAAACGCCTTTAATGTTCAGATTTCAGATTGATTAATTTTAGCTTCAGTTATTTTGTTTTTAGAATTTCAATTTTTAGAATTGTAGTTTAAGCAGAATTTGAATCTGTAGTTGAGAACCATTATTTATTTTGATGGTTGTGATATTGGTCTATACTTCTTGTTTTCACTGTAGTTTATAATTGTAAGAGAAGACTTTGCTTCAAATATAAATAATTTGAAATGTAATTCTTAGTGGTAGTTTCAATTAACTAATTAAAGAGATAATAAATCAATAAAAATAAATCGAGTTTCTACCAATATTTTACATTTATATTTTATTTTATAACAGTCGTTGAACATCCGACCCAATTTTATACTCAGATTTGACTATAATTTAACGGAGGCTCCACAGCCAACACTCGAATCTTTTTCTTTGCCAAAGTCATTTAGTCTCAATTTTTATATCATATCATGCCTGCCAACTTTCACTTTTTCCGAGAATGGATTTTCAGAGTGGTTGTAATACAATTAACGAAAAACAATCTGACTCAAAAATACATTTATCTTTTGATCCCATTGAAATTCGCTTGCGCAAGGATTATTATACTTTTGTATATTTATTTTGATTATTTATATGTAGTGGTGGTCAAACTCATTTATAATTATCATTATAATTCAAAAAGTTAATTGGAATAACATGAGTATTTCTACCACTTTAAATATGAAAATAAAATCTTCCGGAAAATCCGGAAGAGTTGGCAGGTATGATTCCTCATCATCGATTTATTACTACAGATGAATCGGTTAATGACGCTTCGCGGCAGCGCACCGAGATTTATATGATTTCCACCATTCTACCATGGCAGGTATGATGCATACCTGCCAACTTTTACGCATTTGGCGTAAAATTTTATTTCTATATTTAAAGTGATAGTAAAATGTATGCTTTCTATATATTCCTTGCATTTATAAATTTAAATTATAATATTTTTAATTCACCACTATTTTTAAAAAAATTAAGCATATAGATTAATATGTAATACTCTTCTAGTAGTCCGCATAAGCTTGCTCATAATACAGCAAATGTTTCCTCCTAAAATTGTAATTTACATTTCATTTTACTACCACTGGGGAATATCATCCTTGAAAGGATTAAAAGTTGGCAGGTATGATGATGTCATACCTGCCAACTTGTACTGTCGCTGAAAAAGATTTTACAGAGTGGTAGTAAAACAACAATAAGGTTGGAACTATTTTCTGAAAATTAAACTAATTAAAAATTTAAAAACAAATAAATCATATATACATATTTTTTAATTATTGATTTGTCGTGGTAGGTTGAAATTCTTTTGAAACTTTAAATTGAAAATTTAATACGTCAAAACACTGTAATGATGCTACCACTAAGAATTTTTTTTTCTCGACTGCTGCATACCCTCCAACTTATGAGGATTTTGAAAATAATTCTTTCTAGTGGTAGCGAACCAAAGTAGAAATTTTTAAAGCAAATGGATCTCTCATAAAACTTTTATCAGAACTTAAGAATCTAGCCATATGGCCTGCACTTTTATAAGCAATAGTGAACAAGTTACGCTAAAATTAATTTTTTTTAAATATTAAGACATTAATTTTGCTACCGTCTGAAAAGAAGATTTTTGAAATTACGGAAATTCCGTGGCAGTTGGAGGGTATGCTGCTGTACAAGCTATGGGTAAAAACTAAAATGCATTTTAATAAGTCTGTATTCATTACCATGCTCAATATTTTCAAATAAGTATATAAAAAACTGGAAGTCAAGAACTTTTAAAAGGCAGAAAAAGATAATCATTCTTTAAAATTTTATAGAAAGTGATAATCATTCTTTAACCCTTTCGCGCCGACTGTCACAAATACGTGACAGCAAAAAACCGTATCAATCAGGGTAAGAAGATAAAACTGGTAATCAAAGTATTTCTTTAGCAGTTTATTTGTGGGCGTAGTTATAATTTTTTGATTTATTTAATTCACCATTACTTTGTTCAAAATAAAACTATTTAGTTATACTTTGAATTAACGTTGATTATATATATGATTAAACTAACAATAATTAAAATAAAAGCAAAGTAAGTCTGTCAAATTAGTAACGACTACATTTAAGTTACCGTTTTTTATTTAATTGCAACTTGATTCTGATTTTGTACGAATGCTTTTCTGAATCACCCGTCTCCAAGGGGTTAAGATAGTGCGAGCATTGTAAAGTAGTTTTACTTACAACCACGCTTTCACTTATTTTTCATACTTTTCTTCAATTCCTGCTGTTAATTCGCACTCTCCTTGTATATATTTAAATATCTTTTTAAATTTTCAATCATTAATAAAATACTTTTTATTAATCCACTCAAGTTCAAATACATTCTTGTAGTGGATGATACTTGATATTAATACAGTTTTTTCAAATATTAATTCCTTAATAAAGTTTAATTAATTAATTTCAGTTTCAAAACGGAGGAAAAATTTATCTTATATTAGATATTTAGCAGGATATAAATTTAAAAAATGAATAAAATAAGAATTTTCTTTGCTGACCTCACTAGGAATTGACCTTAATTTTTTTTATATTACTTGTTTCAACCTGTAATAAACTTTCTGAAAGAAAAAGAAACATTTCTTTTAGCAAGCAACAGTTGGTGAAAATAAAGCAGAGTGTGAACTTAAGTAGCTAAAAAAGTGACAGATTCTTCCGCCGGAATATACACAGTACATTTCTTATTTCACACGCAAAACCCGCAATTCACAAAAGAGCGAAACTTTGCGTACTTTATTTTTGTTTAACTTATTTAAAGATAGCTATATATCGTGACGTTCAATGCTTAAATAAGAAAAAAAAAGTTCGGGTCACGCGAATTGAATGTTATCGTTCCTCGATAAAGGAAAAAAGAAAGAAAAAAAGCCTCAAAGATAGAAAACTGGTTAATACTAAATTCTTGATCTAAAACTCATATTTACAATTTTTATATAAGCATTCATTGAATACAATACAGAAAAAAGGTTATTTTATATCTTATTTTATTGATTGCCTTTTTAACCTTTAAAGGATTAATTTCATTGATGGATGTAACCATGTTTACAATAAAAGCGTGGTTATGTTTGAACTGGTACTCCGTGGTAGAGCGTTCACCTTCCATTGAGGTGAACCAGGTTCGAATCCCAGCAATGGCTGGTCGATACGACTTCCGCATCCGGCTTGCACGGACCACAGTGCTGTCCCTCAGTGGTAGATTATTACTAAGCGGAGCAAGTTGGCATCTCTGCATAAGGAAATAATTTTCATAGCTGCCAACTCTTCTAGTTTTCCCGGAACATTTTATTTTCATATTTTAAGTGATAGCAAAACTCATGTTTTTCCATTAAACTTTTTGAATTGTAATAGATGAGTTTGGCCACCACCACAAAAGAATAATTACAACAACTATATAAAAGCACAATATTCTTCACGATAGCGAGTTTCAACCTGATCAAAATAAAAATATATTTTTGAGTAATACTGTTTTTCGTTAATTGTTTTACTACCACTAGAAAATCCATTCTCAGAAAGAGTGAAAGTTCGCAGGTATGGATTTTTGATACGAAAATCTCTTAATGATGAATCTTTTGCTTCCGGCTGGTACAACTGGTGGTTCAGAATAAACAGGTGATATCAGGCCCCGTTAGCAAAAGGTTAAAATAAATTTTTGCAATAGAATGTTTTTTGTATTGACCTTTATGATTTACAGAATGGTCTTCCATCTCGTGATAGGCCTTATATTTTTAATGGAGATTTTGTGGACAGAGGAACGCACTCAGTTGAAGTCTTATTAATATTACTTGCTTGTTTCGTTGTTTGGCCTGATGCTGTCTTTTTAAATAGAGGAAACCACGAAGATTTCAATATGAATATCCGGTAAGTAGCATTAAACCCAATTTTCACTCTATTTCTGAAAATAGTTACACTTAGATTTTAGTCTTCTGAATGTTTTCATGCCTAGAGTATTTCATAATGTCCGCACAATTTACTTTTACAATTCTAGTTATAAGAGAAATGTCACTAATTATTTATGAGAGAAAAAGATTCTACCAAAGCCAACTACTCACAATACATTAATATATTTGAAACTCTTTATACAAAAAATTAAAAAATTTTTTAATAGCTTTAATACTTTTACTCTGCTTTTCAAATACTATTTTCAAAAATCTTCTACGAAAATCATAAAAGTAGGCAACTATACCTTGTCAATTATAATCGATTGTCGAAGGATATCATAAAGTTACAGGTCAACAACGCATGTTTATCATAAGATATCATATGGCGTTCCAAATACGTTATGTTGGTAGATAGGAATTTAACGAAACAATTCGTCTTTTCGATTTTTATCTGCAAGTTTTTTTTTCTTGGTTGTGGGAACCTTGTTACATCATCATTAAAATTTATTTAGGTACCTGAGGCCGTTTACGGCCTTTTTCCCATTCTTCTTGATGGTAGTACTTTACTTTAGGTAGTACTTTAAGGTAGTACTTTCTGGTAAGTGGAATGCAAATTGGAGGGAAAAGAAGATTAAATATTTTAGATAGAGATATGCGTCGCTACAAAAATAAGTAGCAATGGCCCTGAGGTCTTCTTTCAGGTTTTCAGGCAACATTGTTACATGATTTTTGAGTTTTATATATTTGCTTTTAATATTCATATATAGCAGCAATTCAAATTAATGCAAACAAAATTAATAAAAAATAAACTGTAATACATGAAATCGGCAACCACTATAAATTTTTCAAGATAAATCTCCATTCAAAAACGGGAGAAGTCAACAAGTATGACATTTTTACTTAATGAAAGCAAAACTGTAAGCATCAAAACCTATTTGATTACGGAAGGATAAGGAGAAGAGTTAAGGGCGATTATTAAAAACACCTCCAAGTTTCCTTAGGCAACCTATACCATTATTCATCTCAGCATACTAAAAATGAAACGCTGGTAGTATCACTTTTTACTCATTGAACTTTTATTTGCAAAGGATGCTAATAGCTACTGGTTAGCAGTCAGCTTCATTGTTTGAAGACAGTTTTCAATCTTTAAAAAAGATTCAAACACGTAGCACAATTATTTTTTAATTAGTTTTTATTTAATAAAAAAAAATCATTTAGCAATAATATATTAGTAATACAAAATTGCAATTTAAGTTAATAAATTTTAAACACATAATTTTTCCTAGGAAAAAAATGTTTTATCTTTCATGGTATAAAACTTCATAATAAAACTTCAAAAGATTATTTTAAAATGACTACTTGAAATTAACATTAATGTATTACAACTTTTTCTTCGCCCTTTCACATCCTTGCAACATGTAAATCGGTCGTTAATGCGTTAGGATACAGACGTGTGGATTCATTCTAGATATTTCTGTAAATTTTTGTAAAATTCTTTTTTCTTACTGAAATTACTCAGAATTGCCTCTAACTGTCGAACGAAATTCTATTCCCTTGAGTCCTGTGCTCGTTCAAATGTTTAAATTGAGTTACCTACTGATTAACATTCACTTTACGTTCTTTAAACGACCTCATTACACCGTTGCTATAAGCCCCTCCTTATTCATGCACGCAAGGGGTGCAGAAAAATAACTCAAAGAAAAAGGTACCAGCTTGTATTGTATTTCCGTTTTAGAATTGTTTCTCATAATTTACAGAAAAATGAATGCCACAGGTTTTTACCCTAAATCCCGATGTTTTCAGTGAAATTCATGAGGACTTTAGCAGCGGATATTTTAGTCGAAACTTTGCAGCTGAAATGTTTCATTTTAATCCTATTTAAATCCAGAGTATCGTTTGTATTTTTCAAAAGATGGTCGTTGATTTTTATTTTATTTTGGACATTGCTCAAACTGTGTGCTTAAGAAAATAGAGATAGGAATGAAATACGAGTTTAAAAATTTTTACGCAGCTCAAATTGTGTAATTCAGAAAACAGACATTGCCTAAAATGCGTGTTTAAAAAATGGACAATGCTGGACATCGCACAAAATTCCTTTTCCGAAGTTAAAAAATCAGCTGAAATTTTATAACTTTGACTCTCGGGAAAGTAACGCACTAAAACAATATGAACGTTCGCTTAATCATTTTAATACCAAAAACAATTATTATGTACCAGAGATTTTATGAAACTCTTGTACACGAAAGAGAAGGAATTTTAAAAGACGATAGATCACGATTAAAAGCAAAGCGATAGCATTTCTGTTTGTTTGATTTTCTTAGGGCCCGAGCAATTTCAATTTTTTATCATTAAATTATTTAATAAATATTTAACCCTGTTTTCCTTTGATTTCTGCATATAAAAGATTTTTATTTTAATTAAAAAGAAATTTTTAAAGTACTGCTATTTTGCTTATAACAGTTTTGTTTGAAAAGTTGAATATTTCATATAAAGCTTTGTTTAATTTCCATTTGTGATTGCATTAAATACATGCAAAAAAATTAAATATATATGAGATCTTTTTTTAAAAAAAATAATAATAATTACCTAGGACAAGTTGGTTTCTTAAAAGTTTTATTTAGCAACTTATGATTATTCTTTAAGGAAAAGGTTACCTCAATTAGGGTCTTAGTGTTTGGCTATTCATGCTGTAGTTTTGTTACCTTACATCATGAAAAAGCCACGTGATCTGTCCTTTCTTTTATTCAAGGATTTTGAAGAAGAATGGGCTACAATAAGAAAAGCTTTAACGTAATGAAACGTCATCCAAAAGGGAAAATGTAACCATCTTGATTCGCTTTAACAGATAATGCTATGCAGATTATAGGGAAATTTAAGGATTTCCTAAATGAGTTTATTTTCAAGAATTATTACCCATTAGTTTCAGAAAATAATATTTTAATTGGAATCTTGACTTTTCACGGCTCTTGGTGAAAGAACGATTTCTTCATCGTTAAATTAATAAGAGAATCTACTTCTTTTATTTGTGAATTAATTAAGAAAGACTCGTACAAGGCATTCTATATTACACACACGCGCACGCACGTATATATATATATATATATATATATATATATATATATATATATATATATATATATATATATATATATATATATATATATATATATATATATATATATATATATATATATATATATATATATATATATATATATATATATATACACACAGATGGAATGTATCTACTTAAGCATTCTTGCGAGTTGAAATTGAATGAAATTAGTATTTGTATTTACATGTAGTCATTGGATGGAAAGTAAACATTATCAGTTTCAACGTGAATATCAAACAAATAAAATTAAGGCCGGAATAGAATCAAAAGTGATCTAAGGTGAACGTGAACGTTTACGAAAAGTGGTAGCGCAAAACCATCATAGAGTGGCAATAACCCACACTGTTCAATGGTCATACAACGTGAGATAATCATTGAACATATTGGTATCACCAAATTTCAAATAAGGTGGACACAAAATAAATAAAAGTAATGATTTATGATACTAAGACAATGACTTGTCATATCCAAATACAAGCATAGCATTTGACTTAATCACTAATGTTTCCAACTAAATGCAAATATGCACCTAAAACAAAATAAGTACTCATCACATACGGGAGATATTAAGGAAAAGGAATGCTCCAAAAAATGCATTTGATTCAACACAACCTTTCTTAATTCTTGATTTATATTGCAACCTATCACACACAGACAAAAAATTTTAAATGAAATTTTTTTTTAAAGGACTACAACACTCACAAGACAAGAAATCGAACATGAAGTTAGGAAGCATTTTAACAAACGTCTAAATTCTTTCAAGAAATGGATGACAAAATAGTTTTTTTTTAAACTTTTATAAAGATTCACATTTAAACTTAATACACGTGAAAAGGGATGCAAGAGAAAGATAACTGTAAAGGTGATAAGAAGATAATCATAAGAAAATAATTATAAGAGGAAAAATTACGTTGAAGGGATCGTTATTTTTAAAAACAAATTCAAAAGTGTGAAAAGGTAGATACAAAGAATACATATATATATATATATATATATATATATATAACGGTGAAACACCGAAATCTGGAGAATGTCAACATTCACGTAGTCGCTTGGTGTATGTCCGAAATATTTGCTAAATACCCTTATTTCTGACTCTCACCGGTGAATGTCAGCAATCACATAGTCGCTTTGGTGAATGTCCGAAATATTTGTTATATCTAATTTTATATTAATTTATTCGTTAATATTATTATATTTATTTGATATATTTATATAGATTCTATATTTGAATACTTACTGACGATAGATTAGAAGAAACATCAGTGTTTGGGGTATCGGGCAAATGTATACCGGGCAGTGGCACTTAACCTTAAAAAAACATCAGTGTAGGGTATACCGAGCAAATGTTTACCGGCAGTGGCCCTCAACCTCAAAAAAACATCAGTGTAGGGTATACCGGGCAGTGGCACTTAACCTTAAAAAAACATCAGTGTAGGGTTAAAATATCGAATAAATGTAATTAATTCACGAATAAATTCGTATTAAATCGAATGTAATAAATATTTCGGACATTCACCGAAGCATATCTGTGATTGTCGCCATACACCGATGAGGGTCCGAATGTACAAGAATGTAATGAAATATTTGATCTTTCACCGACGTATTTGGTGTTTGTCGACATTTACCGGTGAAAGTCAACAACCACCGATTTCGGTCTTTCGCCGTGACATATATATATATATATATATATATATATATATATATATATATATATATATATATATATATATATATATATATATATATATATATGTAATAACAGGGCTACATCTCTGTTATCATTGGTGTATTCATACTAAGAAATGCAGTCAAAACCATAATAAGTTATCAAAAGGTTTATTAACAGGTATGCTGGTGGTTATAACAGTTCACATCCGCCCTCCCCAAGGGAGGGGGTGTGGACGTAACTCCGGATGGTTCCGACAGATGTTTTGTGGAACACGTTATTCAGCAAGAGACATGCGAAAACATTCTCTCTCGCATTAAATAGTACAGAGATTGGTGTAATTAGGTTACAGTCGTACATGCCATTGTAACTCTACGCACTATGGAAAATCATTTAATGCTTCCTAATATGGAAGTGAAAGAGGGACAAGATTCTAAAAATAACTCCTCCTTTCAAATATAAATCTAATTATTATTCAATGGTATGTTTTCAGCCTTGAATTCCCAAAATAGAATAGCTCTACGCTTACTCTTTAACAAAGACATTTTATGAAACCGAAAGAGTTTTAATTCTTTTATTAATACAAAAGTATTTATTATTTTTGTATTACATATATATAGTAAAAATTAAATAAAAATTGTACTAACTCATCAGCGGCCAACAACAAAAATACCTATGAACGAAACAAGGTACAGGTTTTCGTTATACATATATATGTGATGATTTGAAAAGTATTATTATTTTTTGCACGGTCCCTGACTTTATTTCTTATTAATCATTTTGTGTTCCGTGTATTCCCACCCATATTTCAAGTAAACTTTTCTGTCTTAGAAATTCCACCTTTTAAGTAGTTCTTTAGAATCCCTAAGGAATAACGTGCATTTCATTTCGTCATGCAAACCGCTTTCTTTAAGGTTGGTTATACAACGCATTTTTGCCTAACTTTGTCAGCTTTTGGTCAATGAATTTTGAAATGATCCAATAAATCTTATTATTAAAACCATAACAAAAAGCTCACTTCGAATTGTTTATTTCGGGTTTTATTTTATTAACAGAAGTAAAGAATATGGAAATTACTTTTCCTAAAAATAGCGACTATGAAAGTAAATTCAATTTTCATTTCTCTTCTTATATTTTAAGAATTATACCTTTGTAAAAGCGCTTTCGTGAAATAAGTAGTAACTTGATCAAAAAACGCATGGTTTGTTCTAAAGTATTTTAATATCTGCTCAAAACAATTAAAGAATATTGAGGTTGTGGGTTGATATTACACCTGGAGAATTGTTAAAATGATTTATACATTATCGACAGACGTAGTAAGCTATATGAGATAAAAATGACATTTGTTTGGGAGAAAAAAAAGGCGTTTTATTGCTCATTCAGATACAAAAGGAAAAAAACACAATTTGTGCATATGAGAAAACAAATAAAGAAAGGTGTTTCCGTAAAAGAAAATCATTTTTAGTGGGGGTGTGTGGTTTCCCCAAACGGCCAAAAACATTTAACACCTTTGAGACATGGAGTCAATGAGGTTATTAATGAGGGGCTGGAGTATTCTGTCTCACTGCTCCAGAAAAGCTCTTTCCAATTCTTGGAGAGCTTGTGGAGATGGTGGGCGTCCACCAATTCGTCTACCTAGAATGTCTCAAACTTGCTCGATTGGGTTCATGCCCGGCAAACACTCTGGCTAATCCATTCGTATAATTCCTTCCTCCAAAAGGAATTCATTCACCAAGTTAGCACGATGTGACCGGCAATTGTGGTTTATAACATGAAGTCATCTCCAATCGCTGCAGCGCACAGTGGGCCAGAAGACCATGATTTTTGGCCAAAAGTCAAAATTAAATTTTCAACTAAAATATGCGTAGACAGTTTCAATATCGCCCAAATTAAGTATTCATAATCATTTCAAACATTATAATTTACTTTTTGGACCGACGAGAGTAAAATGTAGTGAAAAATATGTTTAAAAAAAATTCTTTCAATGTAACTTTTAAATTCATATTTCAGAAATATATATAGGAATTTCACCCTACTGTTACATTTTTATCATAGTATTTAAACTGAAATTATAGTACAATTTTTCAATTTGTTGGATTTGTTAATACTCTTGACAAACTTATAGTTTACATCTTATCATTTCACATTTTACAATATTTGACTCACTTTCGAAACTTATCTCCAAAAAGTTCCACGAGGTAATTAGCTAAACTTTTTTTTGTTGTCTTCTTTGATGCTTCTTCTTTCGAAAAAACCTGCCCCATTTTGCAAAGGTGGACTAAATATACCGAAAAACAAAAATTATGCGTTTTTTCATGTTTTCGCGTTATTTTGTAATTAATTAGCGTTATTTTGTGATATTACTTCGGAAATATAATTTGCTTTTCATTTTTAATATAAAATTACGAAAATTATTGTATTTTCATTGCTATATTTAATTATTTAAGCGTACTTTATTTTTTTTTTTAATTTCTGCTTGCCCTATTTCAGCCGCCATTTCGTTTTTTTTCCTTGTATTTTTAGTGTATTTCAAAATTTCAACTATGAATTTAATTTACCTGCACATAAAAATCCCCAAATTTTGAAACAAATTTTATCGAAAGATTAATTTTGGCCACGAAACCTTGGACGCTGGCTCACTGTGCAGCGTAAGGGACTACAATAGGTCTCAGGATCTCATCCCTGTATCGGTGGCCGGTTAGAGCTCCATTTCGAATGATATGGAGATCGGTGAGTCCATCAATGGATTACAGAATTCCACTAAGGTACACTATTTGTGGACAAACTTTTAAACAAATTATGAAACTTTTCTGAAATATAACGTCGATTTCTAAGCAAGACACGTACGTTTAGATCTCCTCTATTTTTTTAATTGACTGTTTAAATCGTTGTTATTTTGAGAACACTAGTTAATTTCATTTTATTTGGCCATCAGTTTATAATATTCAAGATTTCTGGCAGATAGGTAAAAAAAGAAAGAAAAAAAGCAAAACTTTAAAGAACAAGCTGTTCAGAGGAGGGTTTTCAGTTTTTCAGTCTATAAAAGTGAAGAATAAAAAAGATTTCTTACATTTGTAAATTTCATTAACACTTTTTGTTTTCTTTATAGATATGGATTTTTGAAAGAAGTTATGGTGAAGTACAAAGTAAGTAATAAATGAAAATTGAAATAGTAATGTAAATCATAGTAATGTTATGTAATTGTAACTCATAGTAATGTAATGCAATTGTAACTCGTGGTAATGTAATGTAAATAACGCAAAAAAGTTTTTTCCTAATTATTGAAGACGAATTCACTTAAAACACTATAATTCTTTTAAATGTAATGATAGTTAAAAAAAAAGTTAAATTTATTAAAATAAGAAGGAGGCACCAGTGCAATTACATTAAATATAAAATCTTCCGAAAATCACTTGGCAGTTTTTGTTCAACCGCTTTAGATTTTGAAAAATATGAAAATTTTCAAGTTATATAATGCCAAATAAAGCTAATTTTAAAAATTTCGATTTTATTATTGTCAAAAGTTCCTTACTTGAAAGAAAACTTTCGGGTGTGGTTGACACCCTAATTCTTTAAAATAAATTAGTTTTAATCACCAAAACTTACAAATATTTATGAGTTTTGAGAACCAAGTCATATTTTTATGTATTTGCATTAGATCAAAACACAAGATCATTTCGGAAAAATTTTCCAAGAAAAAATTAAAAGTTCGAAGTAATATAGTTTGAAACCATGTTGGTGCCCAAGTCAAAATTCTTGATGGTTCCATCAGAAAAATTATGATGGTTTATGTTGGTTTCAGTGCGATGGTCCAACATCATTTGATGCTTACCATCATCCAACATTTTGCACTACGCGCCCATGGGTTTTGATATTCCATCATTTCATGATGGAAAATGCTACTTTAATACTATGATGGTTAACCATCAAGTTGGTTCAACTATACATTTCCATGATGGTATAATACGAATTCTTGCTGTTTCTCAGGAATATACCATCAAAACAATTTGGCTTTTTTTGTAGAACCATCATAAATCAGTCCGAAATTCCTACGTTTGGATGATGGCTGTCCATGATCATTTCTAGGATACTATGATGGAAATTCGTGAAGGTGCATAATGGTATAACAATGCATGTCGATGATGGTTTAATAATAATTATTGTTGGTTCATCATGAATATACCATTAAAGCAATTTGCTTTTTTTATGTGTGCCCATCAGAAATTAGACTGAATTCCTACATTATGGTGATTTATGATCGCTCCAACATTTGATTTCTAAGATACTATGATAGAAATTTCTGATGGTTTAACTTGAACAAACCATCAAAACAAGTTGCTATTTGTACGTTGGACCATCATAAATCACTCCGAATTTCTACATTGGGGTGATGGCTACTTATGTTGGATACCATCAAAAATATAATGGTCCATGATGGAATTATTGATGGTTACCATCAAGATTGTGTTAGTCCATCAATGGAAAACCATCAAATATTTTGACTTGGGTACAAAATATTTAGACACCAAATGTGAACAATCCAATATACTCATGAGTTTAAATCCCCTAATTAATTTTTTACACAACGGGCCTTACAGCTGCCCATGCAGATTAATGATCACGCAGGGTAGTTTAATGAAAAACTGGAAACTTGTGAAAATGAAAGATGGAATTAGTTACTATCGACTAAAAATACTTGTAAATCTCTGTGTTACAAACAATCAACTGAATTCCTAATTGAAGTGAAATGAAAGCCTTTGGAATTTCCTTATAAAATATTTATCGCCATTTTTTTTAAATTTTTCTGGACTGTGACCACACAGTGGAAAACTTAAGAAATAAATGTCCTCCAATGTTTCTTTTTTTTTTAATTCCAGGACCATGCGGCTGAGATACTGCGAGCTGTAGAAGATTTATATGGTTGGCTTCCTCTTGCAACTGTCATCGATAACAAGATATTTGTTGTTCACGGAGGAGTATCAGACACGACGAATTTAAAAGACATTGCTGAAATGGACAGACATAAGGTTTGAAATTTGTTGTATCAGTATCCGGGGAATAATTTACACCACATTTTATATTTTTACTATTTTTCTTCAATGTAATAATACTAAGAGTGTCCCTGTTTCTCTGGTACGGAAAAAGGCGAGAATGCATTTCAGTCCTATTTGTCTTCAGAGTTATTTTCAAAGGATCAGACAAATGTATGTATTTAAATGCACCGTTCTTTATAAACTTATGCTTGAGCCGCTATGGCTCAGGGGATAGAGCGCTCCCTTTCCAATGCGGTGAACCAGGTTCAAATTCCAGTCGATACGAATTCCGCATCCGGCTTGCGCCAACCACAGTGCTGACGCGAAATATCCTCATCACGGATAATGGGTTAGAATCCCCTTGCCTTTCTCATGGTCTTCCTCTCCATGTAACGCAAATGCGGGTTGACTCCATCAAAAAGCACGAAGGCAAATTTCTCCCAATACTCGAGCCAGGAGTTCCCTTGTCTTCTGGATTGGATTCAAAATTACGAGGCTACGGAGTTGAACATTAGTAGTAGTAAACCCATAAAATTGGGTCGACTGTTCAACGACGGTTATAAAATAAAATAAAACTTATGCTTGTGGAGTTTTGGATATAGAGCGCTCGCCTCCCAATGAGGTTAATCGGGTTCGAATCCCAACGATGGCTTGTTGATTCGAACATCTCACCCGGCTTGCACTGACTACAGTGCTGACATAAAATATCCTCAGTGATAGACACATCATGGGTTAAAGTCCTCTTGCCGTCAGACTAACCATGGGAGGTTTTCGTGATTTTCCTCGCCGTGTAACGCGAATGCAGGTTAATTCCATCAAAAAGTCCTCCACGAAAGCACATTTCTACCAATACTTGATCCAGGAGTTCTGGGTTGGTTCAAAATTGGCTATGGAGTTCAACATAACATTAGTGGTCGTAAACTCAAAATTGAGTCAGTTGTTCAATGACGTTTATAAAGCTTGTACATTCAAAATGAACAAAACTAAGAATATCACTATGTTGAAAATTTGAGCTTGTAGAACAAAGCTAATTTCGGATTTGAAATACCCTCACCTGAATTAAGTAATGTCAAGTACTTGTATAAAAGTAACAGAAATTTCGTTCACCAGTATTATCTAGCTTCCAAAGCTTAGTATAAACTCGGTTTTCTAAGACGAAACGTATAAACGTAACATTTATACGTTCTACCCAGACATACTGCTGTATTATCTGGAGCCCCTATTATAATAAGAAGAACAACAGAGCTGCCAACTTTCTACGCTTTTGTTCTTCTAGTGTTATGTTTCTATGTTCTAAGTTCTTGTTTTAATGTTTGATTCCTTGTTTGTTTTTAAACTTTAATTTCTACGCCACAACATGTAAATAATTCAAAAGTTCATATGAAACGTCCTTTTGGTCATCCTCTTTCGTGGTGAGAATTTTAAAAAAATGATTGAAAAATCATCGAAAAATTCTGAGAGATTTAGTTTTTAATTTTCTACCAATTTATAAAGTTCGCAAATTCAAAATAACGTTTTCTTTATCATAAAACAACTTATCCTCATGCTGTTTCTACATTGAATAATGGTTAGAATGTCTTGTTTATTATTTTTCTATAAAGTTCTAAACGATATGACTGATTATTCTAGCATTTTTAGTGTTAGCAACTTTTTTCGCTTTCGGAGATAGTTTATGCGAATGGTACTTAAGTTTATGTTATAATGTATGATTCCTTTAGTAAATTTGATTTATTTTCCAACCAATGCATATGAATGATTTAGAAGTTAATAAATAAAGCTACTTTGTTCACTCATTGTGAGGCTTTTAATATGTTTCTTATAAACGTCGTTGAACAGCCGATCCAATTTCTGGGTTTACAACTACTAATGTTCAACTCTGTAGCCTTGTAATTTTGTACCCAATTCAGTAGAGGATGGGATTCCTGGATCAAGTATTGGGAGAAATTTGCTTTCATGGAAGACTTTTTGACGGAACTAACCCGTATTTGCGTTACATGGAGAGGAAGACCATGAGAACCTCCCACGGTTAGCCTGACGCCAAGGGGACTTTAACCCATAATCTGTCTCACACTGAGGATATTTCACGTCAACACTGTGGTCGGTGCAAAGCAGATGTGGATTTCGTATCCCAGCCATCGCTGGGATTCGGACCCGGTTCACCTCATTGGAAAGCAAACTCTTAAAATGTTGGCAAAATCAACACAAATTTTTAAAGCTTTTGCTTTTGATTGTCAACTGTTCTAAATAGTATTTCTCAAAAAGCGTTGAAGATGGCATCCTGTATTTTCAGTATGATTTAGTTTTCTTTAAAATGTCATCATGTGGCAAATGAAAAAAATATTTGTAAGCTCATTTAGTAAATATAATTACATAAATATTTTTTCCTTTATTCAGATTTATATAGATGGACTTCTAAAACCCTTAATATTTTTAATATGTCTTTTGATGTTTTTCAAAAATTATGTCCTAGTATATTATATAATATTTACTATTTTTTGGCTCATTTAACATCATTGTAATTGGATTTTTTATCTGTAGCGTAATTTTGCATCTTGTTATTAAAATAAAATAGAATTAATAACTCATTCAAAGTATGCGATAAATGTATGCTCTTGTAGATTAATTCGAAAGTCAGAGTTAGATAATTAGCAAAAAATTTACAGCTGAGATATTTGAAAAATATCGGTAAAAAATTCCCATAAGGAAAAAATAGTTTCGTTTGTTATAACTTTTTTAAAGTTGTTATTTGAAAATTTAAATTTTTCGTTTGGTAATGTTATAAGAACGCAAAAAACTGCCTAAATTCAAAAGATAATATTATTAACCCATTGAAATATAATTTATTCATATATCAGACTAAGAGGACAGCCAAATTAAAAACAGGTAGAAAGATTAAGATTACATTAAATATGATTGCTTTTTATTCTTTTATTTAGTCGATTAGTTTAATACTACATAAAGTTTAGTATAAAACTACATGAATATTTTCATGATGTGGTAGTTATCAATGCATGATCTTTTTTCTTCGAAATAGACTAATAGCAGCAAAGTTTACCACCACTTTTTATTTATTTGAAATAAATGCATGATACCATTAAGTAAATATTTAGAGAACACGAATGTTTCGTCGAAATAAATTTCAAGATATTAAAAAAGAATTAGTTATCAATTTTTTATCTTTTTAATATAAACAGGTGATTGGGAAAGAGAGTTTCAGCTATTTGTGGGTTAAATAAAATATTCTGCAACCTATTATTATAAATACGAATGTTTTGCAGAAAGAAATTTTAAGAAATCGAAAAAGAATTAGCTGTCAATTTTCATCTTTTTGAAATAAGTAGGTGAATGTGTACGAAAGTTTCGGCTATTTATGGGTAAAATAAAATATTCAGCAAACTATTATTGTAACTACATCATTTTTATTAATTTTCAGTTTTTCACTGTTTTGAGACCGCCAGTCAGTGAAGGTCAATTAGCTTATGAACCAGTGGAATGGAAAGAAGTAAGAAATTAAAAACTCTATTTAGTTTTTATTTGTTAAAAATTAAAAACCCTAATTTTGTCTAAAGACATAAAATAAAATAACCTTTAATTTTAATATTTGTATTTTTTATGTATGATTGTTGGAACCTTAATAGTGGCAATGCTGCTGTAAAGATGGTATAACGGAAGTGAATAACGTCGCTTCTTAATAATTACATTACCTTAGAACAAATGGACTCTACCAAACTTACGCGCATGTGCACTAACTAGAAGATCTTGTGTTAGCTGGCTCTCTGTTTTTGAAACAAAAATAACAGAGTTCGCTAAAGATTTATCTGTAAATCGTATAGTATCATCAAGAAGCTTGCGATGAATCTGCAGAACACGATAATCAGTATAAACGACATTTCGAATGACGACTTGATATTTGAAGTAGGATCTGCTTCAGGAGGTTACCATGGTCAGATGAACTTTGAAAAATGGATAATTGAGAAACTTTTGCCAAATTTTCCTCCGAATTCAGTCATCATTATGGATAATGCAGCTTACCATACAAAAGTATAGAATTCTGTACCAACTGAAAGTTCTGCCTGGTTAAAAAAAATCAAATTCAACGTAAACAAAAAGAAAAAAATTCAACAAAAAGTACTTCAAATGCACCCGTCGAAAACAAATATTACATTGATGAACTTTTAAAAGAACACGGGCATGATATTTTACGACTCCCCTTATAGTATTGTGATTTAAATCCTATGGAATTAATTTGGGCTGATAGAGAAAGAAATGTGACGATATGAGTTCAAAACGTCTTCAGAATTCTGCGGCAGAAGTCATACAAAATATTGGAAATGAGAGATAGAAAAAGCAATTGCTCTTTTATCTCATATATTTAAGATATATTGAGTTATACTAGGACATACTGATATACGTTAAGATATAGCATTGCTATTCGATATCTTTCTATCTCATGTTGAAAACATAGAAAAAAATTGTTAGAAAACTGACGGAATTGTTGAAGAGTTGAGGAAAATATTTCTTTTTTCGTCAATTCTGATTCTGACACTCCGCGCTACTACTAGTGGTAGTTGTGATGATGAAATTTAATTTAATTTTGTACCTTGTAGATAAATTATGAATGCTTGCAACGTTCATTTTTAAAAGCAAAGTATGTGCTGAGTACTTTTTCTTAAATTTTTTAAAAATGTAAATGAGGTATGACCTAATCAAGCAATCCAGATAAGTCTCTAATTTATATCTAATTTTTAATCATTGTATTGGAAAAAAGGAAATTTTTAATAAATAAAATTTTTTCATTAATAAAATAATTTAAATCAGGCTTCTTCATTATTGTAAAAAATATATCATATTTTTTAATATATACGATATATATTTCACAGAAAAAAATCTTAATAATAATTTTTGTAAATAATACATTATTATATAATACATTTTGCATTAATGATTTTTATTTTTGAAAAGCATTTTTAAGTTGTCAAATCCAATACTGTTAAACATATCTTTACTGCAGATTTTTTACATTGTTTTAGTTTGTGTTTTACTATTTTCTTAGAATTTAATAATTTTGGATGTATTATAATTCTGATTTAAGTACAGAAAGAATTTTTTTTTAATATAGTGATTGGATAGGGTACTAGTGATAAGAGAAGGAATTATATGATGGGTTCAGCTAAAAACTAAGTTCTTTTTTCCAATGCCCACATAGAGAATGACCTTCCGTCATACAAGCATCTGAAGGCCGGATTTGTTGGCCACTCTTTCAGGGGCACCATACCAACGTTGAGCCCACAGTAAGGATAGATAGTACAGAGAATGAAAGAACATCCATGCCTTTCCCGGGATTCAAACCTAGAACCTTTCTGATGCAGGGTCAGTTCCCTGACCCCTATACAGGCTGGTTGGCGCTATAAACAAAGTCATTTTAATAATTTTAATGTGTATTTTCACTTCTTTTTAATAACAAATAATTCGAAGTGTTTTTTTCTAAAATAAAAATAAAAACAATATAAATTCTTTATATGGAAACGTTAAATTATAGAATTAAAAAAGTTAATAAATAAAGAATTCGCTATTCAAAATTGTAGTGTCATTTCATTTACTGCTATTCCCCAAAAATAAATGAGAAATGTACATTTCTGTTTTAGAATTTTCTATTTTAAATTATTTTCCTTAAAACTACAAAATTAGTAACTGGAGAGAATTTCCGATCACATAAAAATATTGATCCTAAATATTACTAGAGATAACTTAAAATGACAATTAAAAATACTTTACTCTATCAAATTTATTTAACGTTAGAAATTAAGATTGCTGTGAAATAAAAATTTTCTCAGGATTGCTTCTCCCAGTATCGTCGGATACCGCGTGATGAAACCAACTCCTACTAAATGAGTAGACTTCCCAACCTTAGATCGATGAATACCAGGAAATAAATGCTGCCCAAATCTGACTTCGTTCAAAATGATAAAAAAAATGACTCAAAAACCTCCATGATTAAGGTTACACATCCTACCATTATCTCCATTCACCAACATCTCCATTATCCCTATTTCCGCTACAAATCTACTTACCATTTACGAATTGTAGCAAAAAAGGTTTACCTAAACCCAAAAAATCTCAAGATTAATTTTTCTACATTTTTTTCTTGAATTACTTAATAAAGTTTTAAGGCAACAGTAGTTTAAAATTTATTTCATCATCATTAGCATTACAAACCGGGGCAGCCTTTTCCACGGTTTATCTGCGCATTTCTCTTTGTCGGAAGATCTAACCAGTTTAATATGTAGTGAAGCTACCACTACAACTAAATTCGATTTGAACACGCCTACCTCTACAGAAACTCCCACTTCGATGTGAACACGCCTAGTTTGATGGATGTTAAGCAGTGAACTTGCAATTTGTGACTGTGACATTGTCCTCCTCGCTCTGTTGATACTCAGTCTCGATTGGATACAACGGGGGCCTTTACACACTTGACTGCTAATAGCAACACAAGAGCAACAACCGTCACCTTAACAGCCTCTCAAGCAAGCACACCAAGATCGGTGATCTTAATACAGCTCTCCCGGCCTCTCTCAAAACAGAAATGAATCAACTGGTGGTATCCATTCATCAAATTCTATCAAAGATAAAATCCTGATGGGGGATTACTGTAGCCCACTAAAACTATTAAATTCAAGTTCATTAGTATATAAGACATGTTAACTCGATTCTAACTTGCGTACCTTCTGATAGATGAAGGTTGACAGTGTTGGTAGCTCTTTCAATACAAATACCCTGATTGTTTTTAAATCCGCTTTAATGAGTCCAGTCATCCTTTTCTTAGAAACATATTAATTTACTTTAGTTTCAAATCGAATCATTTGTGTCATAATATCTGAATTTTTAAAAAAAAAATTTAATCTATGAACCTTAATTGGTGTGTTATTCGGTAATTGTGTGTAATGACATAAATATCCAAAAAATGTATTTCTTTCCCTAATCAATCCTTAAATGTTTTATTATAGTAATTTACTGTTACTTAATGCTAATTTACTTATTTAGGATATTTTCCAGATTGTTGATCTACTTTGGAGTGATCCAAGACCTCAACCTGGATGTTATCATAATACATACAGAGGAGGTGGATGTTTTTTTGGACCTGAAGTAACGCAAGCTTTCTTAGAGCGTCACCATTTTAAAATGTTAATTCGATCACATCAATGCAAGTCTGATGGTTATGAATATTCTCACAATGGTCAAGTAATTCGATTTTATTCTTTTAAAGCAACATAAAAAGCACGCAAAAATCACTAAACACATCTGAGCACTTCTCTCTAAATACTGCCGAATTTCCGTAGTCTTAGGAAATATTTTTTCTGATGATAGCGAAGGTTATGTATAAATATATTAATAATTTCGAATTAAAAGAATTTTTTTTTTAACGTCAGGCACTGAACTTTCGTTCTTCTCCTCGGAGGATGCTGGAAGTGTTGCTCATTTAACGTTACCCAGTAGGCTAACGTTACCTAAGTTACGGAGGCAAACAACATTACCCACGTCACACTGCCACATATACCCGTTCATAGGGTGGGATACATTCACACAACAGAGAACAATACACAAGGAGGGAAACATCCATGCCATGAGAGGGATTCGAACCAGCAGTCACTAACTTCACATTCAGGTACACAGACCACTCGACCACCTGGTCGGCTAAGAATTTTGTTCATATTAATAATTTAAAGAGATATATAAATGGATTGATTGACGAATAGTTATAGCCTGAAGTTAAATAAAAATTTTATATTAATTTTATTTGTTTAAAAATGTTCTGCTATAATTCACTGCCACTGGAGGGTCTGCGGTAGAACTTTTATGTATGTATAGAAAATTAAATCATTATCTAAATCAAATAATTATTTAGCATTTTGTTCCTTCATAAACGACGTAATCTTCAAAGAAAATAAATCCTTATCATTTTCATTCCCTTGCATTCTGATCATCTAGTCCAGTGTTTCCCAAAGTGTGGGACGCGTACCCCCAGGGGTACGGGAACAGTTTAGCCGGGGTACGCGTTCTTATGCGAAAAATCTTGCAACAAACGAAAGTTTCAAAAAAATTTAGTTAAAATAAAAGCTAGCCATGAAAATTTACGATTAAGTATTTTTCTATTGGCTATTTTTTGTAGAGTTAACAGTTAATAATCAGTGGTGTCAACAGCCAGTTGTGATTTTTAACTTTTGTGCAATTTTTTTACAGTAAAAAATACATTCATTTTTTTATTAGTGGTACGCAGAGATAAAGAAATTTGGGAAGGGTACACTAAAGTCATAAGTTTGGGAAACACTGATCTAGTCGTTCAGAATTATAGCGTTGCATTATTTTTAATGCCTACTTGGCGATAATTTCATTCGCCACAGAATATCCCTCTCAGTGACTTTGGGTACCCGAAGAAACGATATAACCATTATATTAGAATAAGTTAAAAGAATTACACAAGAAATGCAAAAAATAATTAATATAATCGTAGGAGATACCGTGAATATAACAAAAATTATTAAATGAAATTTTTCAAAACTAAATATAAACATACACAATTTCATAAACAAATCTTTAATGAATTAATTGGCTATGAATGTTTCTAATTTTTTTGGAAATCTGTCATGTCTGACAGATTTTGTGCGTGCAACAACTTATTGTTTGGCAAGCGTGTTTGCGTCCGTTGGTATAACTGTTTTTGATTTCTTCTTTTAGAACAGTATCTTTTAAATAAAAGGCGAGTTTCAGTCAAAAACCATTGTTTTTCAATCATTCAGTTCAATATAAATGATTTTTTCTCTTTTTTTGAATATTTTCTGTGGACCAGAGTAATGGTGATTGAACGCCATCGGCCAGAAGATGAACAAGGAAGCAAGTTTTTAAATTAAATGCGCATAGTATTTTTCTTCGCAATGTACTTTTGTGGCAGTCGGTGTCAATTGTTGCTTATGACTTCGTAATTGCGAAATGAATTTATGACTAGATGTTTTTGTGTTTTCAAACATGTCCCATGGTAAGTGTAATGGAGATTTCTATACGAGTTCAGCAGAAGAAAAATTTAAATCTTCTTTGATGGCAGTTCTTATTCCCTGTATAACTATTGGAATTGTTTCATGCCATCTGTCATTTTCGTGAGTTTTAAGTGCGAACTTTAGATGTCTGGGAAAACGTTCCACAATTCTGTTTAAAATCGGATGATGATAGGCTGTAGTCCGAATTTTTCTGGTCCCCAGTAAACTTCAAAATTCTCGGAACATACCCGATTCAAACTGCGATCGGCTGTCCAATGGAAGGACAACCAAATGCCAAATTTCGAAAATACCTATTTTTGTGTATAAATATTTTTAAGAAACTTCAAAACTTCTGCTTATAGATATTTTATTTTATAATCGTCGCTAAACAGCCGACCCAATTTTGGGTTTACGGCTAATTGCGTCCAACTCCTTAGCCTTGTAATTTTGAACCCAATCCAGAAGACGAGGAAACTTCAGATATCAAGTGTTGGGGAAATTCGCCTGCGTGGAAGACTTTTTGGTGGAACTAACCCGTATTTGCGTTACATGGAGAGGAAAACCACGAAAACCTTCCACGGTTGGCCCGACAGCAAGGGGACTCTAACCCATGATCCATCTACTAGTAAGGATATTTTAAGTCAACACTGTGGTCGGTGCGAGCCGAGAACGGAATACGCTTTGACCAACCATCGCTGGGATTCAAACCCGGTTCACCTCATTGGAAGGTGAACGCTCTATCCCCTGAGCCACCATGACTCATTCTAAGATATTTAGTCGAATTGAATTTTTTAAAACCTATCATCAGATTCCAATAAATTCCGGAGACGTTTACCAGATCGCACTGCATTCGGCCTGATAACAATTATTAAAGTAAATAAAATTAAAGTAAGTAAATGAAAGTAAATAAAATTATCCAAGTAAAATAAAATATTCTTTTGCAAATTTGAAAAAATAAATAAATGAATGAATAAACATTCTCAACCATTCAGAACACATTACTTAATATTTAGAACAGTATAATTACTTTCAGAACAATTCAGTTCTCTAAAATACATTTTTGCATTAAAATTAATTTGATCAAACAAATAATGATCAAGAAGCACTCATGTGAATTTCAGATGCAGCTATAAGTAGGTTTTTTTGAGTATGAGCAATGAATAGTCTTTTTGAAAGTAGATTTTCCCATTGTTTCGGAGTGACGCGTAATTTCACTTTTGATTTCAATTTTACGCATTCTAAGTTCGAGTGGTCACCATTATAAAAAATTAAATCATTATCTAAATGAAATAATCTCTGAGCATCTTGCTCTTTCATAAATGACACAATCTTCGAAGAAAACAATTCTTTATTATTTGCCTTTCCATGCACATGGCCAATCTAGAAAAGACATTCTGATTATCTGGTCGCTCTGCTCTAAGGTTTTATTATTTTGAGAGCTGACTTGGCGATAATTTCATTCGCCACACATGCAAAATCAAAGAAGGTAATAATAAATAAATAAACCTGCTTAGTCAACTCATAACAATATAAATCTCTTTTTTTTAATACAAAATTAGGCGAATTTTTATTTAAAATTGAAGTGATAGATTACACTTATCCATTTAGTTTAAGTTACGACTTTTCATTAAAGGAACTTTCACGTCATTACAAAATGGCTCTTTTTCTAAGCATGTGAAAGGTTTTTTGGCAAGAAATGAGTTATTTATGATCAATATCTTCAAACCTGGTGCCATATTTAAACTTCAAACTATAGATAATGATTGATATCTAAATTATTTCATGGTCCCTGTTTTTTTTAATATATTTCTAATGATTTCATTAAACCTATTTTTGGTTCTGTTGGTCTTTAAAGCGAATTTAAAATAAATAAATATAACAACCTCTTAATTTAATCAAAAATGTGCTTACCATTTTTTTATCAAAAAAGCTCTTCTCATTTTTCAAAATGTGATTCCGGCATGTAAATAATTATAGCATTTTCTAATTTTTTTTTCCTCCTAGAATCTATAATAAAATAATAGCAATGAAAGCTTTAATTTTTGTATCATATTAACTTTCGATTGACCTTCGTATTATGAAAAATGTGGATAAGTTTTATTGAAAGTTTTTCTTAAAACAAATGAATAAATAAATAAAATAGTAATGCCCAAAAACCTAAAAGAAGAACTCTCAACTACACTTGACCCTACATTAACTCAAGCTTTCTTTTCATTTATTCATTGTTTTGATGGCAATTGTTTCAATAATTCCATCAGTTGTTATTCAAACCAAAAACTTATTTTTCAGGTTCTAACTGTATTTTCTGCTTCAAACTATTATGATACTGGAAGTAATAGAGGAGCTTATATAAAATTAATCGGTCCAGAACTGATTCCTCAACCGGTATTATATGTTAGCAACAAGCGGGCTAGACATGCTTCATTAAGACAAAGGTAAATTTTCTTTTACTTCATTCCTTCAAATAGTAGCCAAAAAATTCATTTCTAATGTTGTTTATAAACATATTATTCATACAGTATAGATGCAGAAATTTTACTCTTTTTGTAATAGATTTTCAGGGGATTGGACAAAAATATGGAAACACTTTTATACCATCTCTATGTAAATAATATTTCTTTTAACAACAAATGTTTTGACAGATGACAAACCTCTTGGCTAAATTGAAGGATCACGCTTGAATCTTTTTAGAAATGGTGTCATACTTACCCATGAAAAGTTAAGATCTACCAAAATGAGGAAAGGAAGTAATAACTTTTCTCCAGTTTTAATACCATCAATTTTGAAATCATCCTATAGGATTGCAACATTTACATTAGAATGCTTTTTCAATTATAGTAATATTGAAAATGGAAAGAAGCTTTTAACTTCCGATGCTCATCTTGGTGGATGAAAATTCTGCATGGGTAAAAGTGTCCCCATTTGTAAAAGCTTCAAACATGATCTTCCAAAGCATTTGCTACAATAAGAAAGATTATTTATAGTTTATCTACTGTAAGAACTTCCCCCGCCCCGAAGTCTGAGATCGTCTGCTGCTTTTGGAACAAGAATAGCGCATTTTAGGGAGGATAGCTTCTCTTCACTCTAGAGCTAACACAATAGACAGAAGAAAAATATTCCCTTTCTCTCGCCGACTCGAGCCAAAACCTGTCCTAAACAGTGACCCAACACCCCTACTGAAAATAGTCATGCCTCGATATCATAGTCACCACCACGGGTCCAAACAAATGGCTAGGGGACTTACTTTAGACAAACTATACATAGTATTGAAGTGCTTTCCTATTTTTATTACGTATATACGTTATAATATGCAGAGACTCCAACTATTTGAGGCTGTTGCGATTTTTTTTTTAAGTGGTAATGAACTAAAGCGGATATTTTTGATACAAGCAGATTTTTTAAGAAAGATCTTAAAAACTTAAGCATTTGTCTGCGTGACCTTAAATGAAGCTGCTCAAATTGATTGTGGTTAGAGGTGGACAAAATTCTTTTAATTCTAATTTTTAAAAATATAAACGAATTGCACCCTTGCTACCATTAGGAAAAATATTTTCTAAAACTACGGAGAATTCGTTATAAAGTTTGAGTGTCTGCAGTATGTTGAAAATGAATTGATATGAATTTGTTTTGACTACCAGGAAATATAAATAATTTAAAACTATTTATAAATGACTTGATATTCATGCTGTGTTATTTTCTCGATAAAGTCTGGCATACTGGTACAATATTTAAATTAATTTTCCACCCGGTCTCATCAAATTACTTTCCTGCTATCTTTCAGACAGAACCTTCCAAGTATCCATTCAAAATTGCAAATCATCAAAAAGAAATATCACAGCTGGAGTACCTCAGGGCAGCATACTTGGACGGATTCTATATATTTTATACACTGATGATTTTCATCATAAATACAAGTATTCACAAAGACCTCAAGATCCCGACCTTATCACAATATATTCACAAATTAAATGCAGATTTCTTTGACCAGACCATAAAATGCAATATGGTGATATATTCAACTTTGAAAACTACCAGATATTCAACTTTGAAAACTACATGAAAGATATAAAATTCAGACTAATAGCTGCTCACTTTACATCCGACGCCTTACATCACAATCATCAAAATAAAAAAGAGCCTCAACAAATTTCTTAATCACAGATCCACCTATAGCATCAGATTCAACAACAACACTATTGAAAGATCTATCAAGCGTTTCCCCACGTAGGCCATCAACCTGCATCCAGTTCTATAGCCACATATAAGCACACCGGACAAAAAATTAGTCACCCTTAGAGAAATCATGAGAAGCATAATTTAATACCGTGTGACACCGCCTCTGGATTTCATAACCGCCTGGATTCTGCTAGAAAGTGAGTCCACAAGGTTTTTTCAGGTACTTCGAATCCAGTATAAGACACTTGCTGAGGATTTGATCACGCAAACGCACAAAATTGCGAGGATGCTGATTTCAGCGTTTCGCCCGTTGTTCCAACATGTCCCACAAATTTTCAATGGGGTTCAAGTCAGGTGATTTTGCAGGCCAGTCGAGATGTAATTGAGTGTCTGAATTATCATAAAACCAGTTACATAGTCTTCCAGCCAGATGATCTTTGCTGTTGTCATCTTGAGAAATAGGGGTATCGACAACACACTCTTCATAAAGATGTTGACTGAAAAGCGACATCTAATCCTCCAGAATGTTAAAATTAACATGTTGGTTCATGTTAGTGGCCACCTAAGTGAGAAGGCTCAATCCATAATAAGAAAAACGCCCCCAAAACCTGACAGATCCACCTTCGGCTTGAGCCTGACCTTGCACACAGTCAGGATGAAATTTTTCATCTGCTCTTCGCAGCCCTCGACGACGTGCGGCATTTGAATAAAGGCAAAAACGTGACTTGTCAGACCACATTACATTCCTCCAGTCAGCAACTGTCTACGTTCGGTGACTTCTAGCCCACTGAGGCTGCGCAGCTTTAAGTACCTTTGTGAGCAATGACCTCTTACGAAATGTTCGACTCCAAATGTTCATTGAATGCAGCTCCCGTCGCAATGTTCTTTCACTAACAGGTTGTGATGGACCTCCATTTACTAACTGAAGCAATTCCTGTCGGGTTTGGAAGAGATTTTGATTGATAAGTCGTGAAACTCGTCTGTGGTTCTTTTCACGGAGGATCTTTTTTCAACCACTATCCTGATGTCGTCTTTTGTAACCACTGCTTGTAGACACGTTGAACAGTCCGTATCGAAATACCAACAAATCCAACAACTTCATTCACCGTATGGCCATGGGCACAGCCAATCAAATTTGTCTCTTTTTGCCCTCTTTCTGCCTCTTTTTGCCATCACATCCTTACACCTATCCATATTTACCCGCAGTTTCGGCTTCAAATAAAAATATCTCACTGATAACTATTTGCCTTTGATCACGTTGAAGCAATGTGCACGCAGTTGAGCACGTCACTTGACCACTGCGTCATCTAACGAAATCTAACGATTCATCGATGCTTGCGCACTAGGGTGACTAATTTTTGGTCCGGTGAGCTTAGTTTAAAAGTAAGCTGCTTTGTTTTATTTTTATTATTTTTATTTATTCAAGCAAAGTGCTTGAATCCCCCTCATAGCTACCACACTGCCTGCTGACCACAAAGAACTCACACAATGCTAAATAATTCACGATGGATGGGAAAGGGTGCACGGCTAGCATAACTAAAGAAGAAGATGCTGTGTTATTTCTGAGTATTGATTATATATATATATATATATATATATATATATATATATATATATATATATATATATATATATATATATATATATATATATATATATATATATAATACTCGTGCTTATCTCAATTTAATCATTAATTTATTACAACTTAAAAAAAATCCTTCGAAAAATGCTTAAAAATTTGCATACTGGATTCATGTGGCCTAAAATAAAAAAGGTGGTACATAATTGATGACCTCTCTTTTGTCGGGAAATTTCTTCCTGTTTTTGCACTGGTAGCAAAATTTATGTTATAAATATTTTTGATAATTTTTAACTTATAACTATTTTATTTAAAAGAGTTTGATTTCGCCCACCAAATGCATAAAAGGTGTCTCAAAACTATCGCAACAAATTTTAAGGGATTCAGCAGAGGGATTAAAAATTCAATGGTAACCTATGGATAGAAATATTGCACATTACTAATTAGTTCCTTACATTTTACATTATGTAATTTGGAACAAAATCAGACTCGTGGACTCCCCTTTGTGTGATCATTGTTATTCCCCCGAATCTGTGAACCATCTTCTCTTTGAGTGCAAAAAGTTCAATCTTTATCGTCAAGCATTGCACTCCTTAATCGGAGTTTTCTCTCCTCAGGTTTGACTAACACGAAAATCTCTTTCAAAACTTCATATTCTTTTTGAGTTTAACTAAATGATTCTGGTTCCCAATCTACAAACCTTACATATACGTCAATCCATCCAATTTTAAAATTTGGAACAGCGAAACCACCCTGATAGCCTCGGGGAAAGAGTGTGCACTTACGGGTGTCTGGTTTCTCAAAAGTCTTGGAATCACAAACTTTTGCTTTTGAATTCTCGGAAAACTGCAAACTTTGCATCGAATCAGTTTAAACCCCTTCTTCACTATCATTTTGTATCTTCACATTTTCATTATCAACTCAACCTCTCCAAAAGTGTTGGAACCACTTGTAAAAAATTTTGCATCGAATTAGTTGAAAGTTTTTTCACCACGATCATCTTGTATTTTCTCTTCACCATCATCATCAACTCAAGTCCCGCAGTGGACTGATCTTAAAGACACGATTTCTAGTAGAACACCGAAGTCAAGCATCATTGGCTTGCGGTCAGCAAGTGGATGGGTGACCACTTTGATTAGCCTGCGTAGGTACCGAGGGTGCTTGGTATCGGTCCTTCTTAAACTGTTCTACCTTAATGTGCTCGACTCACGCTCAGATCGTCGGGCTACCAAAGCAGGAGAGCCATCCCCTCTGCAGAGGCTCAAAATTGCGATGGCATGTCTTCGGATCATCCTCAGGGATGTTTCCCAGACGGTCGCCAATAGCCCATTGCGCAGCTCTATTGTGACGTAAATAAAGTACCTATCTACTTATCATGAACTCAACTCATCATCCTCAACTCTCTCACTGCACAGAGGATAAAGGCGAAAAGCAAGATCCTCTGCATTATCCTCAATTCAACTCCAGGTATTAATGCTAAATGCCTTAGCTTACGTTTGGATCTAAATTCATTACTGAATTTAAGCCATTGTTAAAGGCTTCTTAGTTAAAAACATATACGTTCAGCCGCTTTCTTTTCAAAAATGTACTTTTTGCATTATTTAGTAATTTGTAAATGAGAAATAATGAGTTATGTAATCATCTTATTTTAAGAAAGAAGTTAGTCCAATATTTCTTTCACCCGGTGATGTATTTTAATCCTGGGTACTCCATGTATAAGAAAGTTAATGATAAATTATTTTCTTTTAGGCAAGGAATAATGGAAAGATCAGCTCTGAGAGAACTAAAGAAGCACATATCATCAAAAAGATTTACTTTAATGGGAGAATTCAATAAGCGGAATAAAGCTATGGTTTGTAAGTATTTCAAAAAAGAAATATCTATGTAATACTTACGCATAGTTGCCAACTTTTCCTGCTTTTAGCATTGAATTCCGAATAATTGAAATGTTAGAAAAATATTGAAATTTGCTGGTCTTTTATCAACAGCAAGCAGCAATGGATTCGTTTAGGATTGTCTCGGAAAATCTAGTATTGCTCCCCATTCTTTTCATCCTGAACAATATCAGCAAAAACGATGAATGGATGCTTGGCCAAATTCTTCCATTCGACGAAAAATGACCACAAAACGCTCTCAGATTATAGAGCGTTCGCCTGCCAATAGGGTGAACCGAGTTCGAATCCCAGCGATAGCTGGTCGATACGAATTTCGCACCGGCTGGCACGGACCACAGTACTGACGTGAAATATCCTCAATGGGATACGAATCATGCATTAGAGTCCCCTTGCTGTCAGACTAACCATGGGAGATTTGCTTAGTTTTCCTCTCCTTGTAGCGCAAATGGGAGTTAGTTCCATAAAAAAGTCCTCTATGAGGGCAAATTTCTCCGAATATTTGATCCAGGTTAATTGGGTTCAGTATGACAAGGTCACGGAGTTGAGCATTAGTAATCGTAAACCCTCAATCGGGTCGGCTGTTCAACAACGGTTATTTAAAAAATAACCACAAAAACTCACTGCGCTGTTCTGCTCGCTTCCATGTTTAGCATTTTCATTGCTCCAGGGCTGAAAGTGAGACGGAAAAAAACATTTCACTGAAATGAGAGTATTTTTTTCTATTAACTATTCATGAATTTCTCATCATATTTCGGGAAAGAAGCAGTTTTACATATATCTTATTGTTGTAAAAAAAATCTTGGTAGTCGCAGATATTTTTCTCGAAATTAAATGTCTTTAGGAAAAGTTTTTGTTCTTTTTCGTCTTCACTTATAGTGCTCTCTCGAAAACTGGCTATATATTCTGATTTCTCCCCCGATTAATCGGTTAATGGTAACGCTATATACAGCATGGATATTGGTTAATCACTCTGCCATGCTTTATTTTAACTGTAAATATTTCTGACACACGTTTCAAAAGAGCAACCCCTATATTTACTTTAAACTAAAATGCTTGTTATATTATTTTTTTTATTATGATTGGTTTTATTATCTTTATTATTATAAGTTTCTTTTGATGAATTATTTTGCATTTCTTTCGTGTATTCTAAAACATTTTTAATATTTTTCTTCGAAAGCAACCATTTCATTAGCTGACTGGAGTGATGCTATGGAAAGTGCAATTGGCTTAGGACTTCCTTGGAGATTACTTTGTCACAAACTGGCAAAGTATGACAAAGAAACAGGACAAGTAGAATATACTACTACAATGGAAGACTATCACACTTATACAGAAGGACTTATTGAAGTAAATATACGTTAAAAGAATTTAATTTTTTCTGAATATTTTTTTTTTAATTTTCTTCAGTAAAAAGTTTTATTTCTACTCTACACATCACTAGTCTGGAGAAATTAAAAAGTTCGAACAAAAAACAAAAATCATACAAGAGTTGGGCAACATAAAGTGAAAAATAGGCTTAACTAACTTCTTAGAAACAGCTTTTTTAGCTGCAAATTCTTTTGGAGAATTTTAAAATGTGAAACTGTAAGCCAAATTTGAAAAAACAGGATTAAAGGCTCTAGAAATTTTATCGTTTTTACTCATGCAAGGTTTGCATTGATTAAAATAGGTGATGGAAAATAAAAATCTTCTTTCCTTAATTAATGTCACAAAACTAAAATTATTATTTTTATTGATATCTCAACTATATATCAAGCTTTCCATCTACTACGAAATTTCGATAGATTAAAACTATATTTTGCTTAGTGATGACAAAGGTTATGTATCAATATTTTAAAGCATTTGAAATGGAAGTTTTGTCCACCACGACATACTAGTAATTTAAACAAATATATAAACGGTCAAATAGGCAAACAGTCATGCTCGGCCGCTGAGCGGCCTAGGCACCCAGTTTTGTTTAAATAAAGAAGAAAGAATCAGTCATGTTCTTAATTCTGATAAAAGCTTAATAAATATTTTTCAGTTTTAATACCACTGAAGGAAGTATTTTTCAAAATCCTCAAAAGTTGCATAGTATTCCATAGATGCCAAAAAAATGCGACTGTTTTAAAATTCGGAACAATTCGGCCGATCAGTAACAACTTGACCGATTTCGCTGAACTTTTGAATTTTGAAACGCAAAATTATGTTCTTTAAATTGATATAAGAAATTGTTCAATTTTTTTTAAAACTATACTGGAGTAAGAAATAAAGAGAATTTGCAGACTTGGTCAATTATCTCTAGAACTACTGGACAGACTTTAGTGAAATTTGATATGTACATACATTGATACAATACAAAACAAATAACCATTCAACAATCGAAATACACACTCATGATCATGCGTAACACTCGTTGAAGTCGAATGGTACGTGCCATGAATCCTCAACCGCGTAACCTGGTGCAGTTAAGCTCAACATTCTAGTGAACAGAACACATTCAAGAACCTAATTGTCCGTTCTGCGAAAGTTGGTTATTCTGGACAGATGGTCACATTAATGTGACTGAAAGTTTTTTCCCTTCAAACAAGCTAGAATGACGTGATTTTTTTGCCAGTTTTCACTCTTTTCCGTTCTGTTCATCTCTAATATCTAAATGTGAAGTTTATAAGAATGATTTTGTATCTTTAAAGTGGAAGTTTTGCAGTTGCTTTGTGATAGATCTGTAACTAAAGTTTTCTATTTTTAGTTCATGAGAACTAAATCAATCTAGTCATCAAATTGTTACACTTTAATAAATTACAGCATAATTTACTTGATATAAAAGTGTGGTAAAAGTCTAAGTGCTTCAAACGCTTACGCGCTCAAAATTCATCAGACTTGCATCTGGAAAACAAAAGTGATTCGAAATAAAAAAAAAAACGAAAAATTTAGCAAAAGCGATAAGCAAAACTAAAAAATTCGCAGTAGTCGCAGTAGTCAATTTATTTAATTTTATTTATTTATTTATTTTGATGTAAATGAAAGTTTTATATCATCAATTCAGTTTCTTGAGATTACTCATTTAATACTGTATAATTTGTTGAAATTGTCATTTGTTGAAAACACTCATGGGGGAAACATTTGTATTTTTAGGATGGACATACTTTACTTGAAGCTTTGTACAAAAACAAAAACGCATTAGAAGCAGTATTCAAGATGATTGACAAAGACGGAGATGGTAATAGCCAAAAACATATGAATATTCATTGTCTAATTGAATTTTTCAAAAATATCTAAAACTAAAATCCTGAATTATTCAGCATTGTGTGATTTCTTTGTGGTCAGCAGGCAGTGTGGTAGCTATGAGGGTTAAACGTGCTGATTAATTCTTATCTCACCAGAATCCTCAGAAAACTAAAAAAAACTGGTAGTAAAATGTTTAAATGAATATTTGAAAACTCACCTTTTCAACTTAATATTCTGAGAACAGAAATCCCTCCCAAATATTCTCCAAAGGAAATTTTTTTAAATAATTGGAAAGGTAAGTTTCAGGATGATCTTTAAGCCGACCGGCCTGTGTCAGGATACTGGCCTTACATCAGAAAGGTTCTGGGTTCGGCATAGATGTTCTTTCCTTCTTTGTACTGTGGGGGCAACGTTGTCCCACCTATTATGGTGTCCCTGAAAGAGTGGCCAACAAATCTGCTATTCAGATGCCTGCGTGACGAAAGGTCATTCTCCAGGTGGGCATTGAAAAAAAAAAGTTCTTTTAGATATTTTGCTATCAGTTTTTTAAGTTTTCTAAGAGCTCTGGACAGCTTACTCTATCATTCCTACCGGCAGTAACACGGAGATGTGAACTTCCTCCTGACAGTGGATAAATGTTTTCGAGTGGTAGTCTTTGTTTAGTATATTAGATTTATAAGGTTTTTACTCACCACTACTTCTAAATAATTCAAAGGCTTATGTGATACGCCACTTTATTGCAGTGTTGCTGCCAGATACATGAGAATGAAAGATCTAAGAAAAGATTTAAAAATAAACAAAATAGAGGAACACATAGCTGAACTACATATGTGCAAATTTCTGCAGAGATGCATTCTTCTGTCATACGTCATACTTTAAAAACTTTGATTTTGAGCTCATCAAAGACAACATAAAATATAGCCCGGCAACCGCCTTTTTTCTATCCGATGGGTATTGTCCCGCAAATTTTGCAAATACTTGTATATATTTTTGCGCATTTATTATCATGTATTTTTCCTATTTCTCTGAGGCTATGCGGCTACTGTGCACCTGCGAAGCTCGGGGGTAATAGCTCGGGGGGAGGCACGGCAATCTGCCACAAAAACCTCTTCTCTCTCTTAAATTTGTTTGTTTAAATCTCGTTATTTTATTTTAATTTTCACTCAGTAAATGTTACTGAACCCCAACTTTCGCCATTCAATTGCGCTTCGGCGATTTATCATATATTCCTACTCAGATGAATTAGTTAGAGCTGATGTTAAGATAGCTACAACATATGAGTATGAGTACAGTGATGCTGTGTTGAGCCTTGTAAGAAATTATCAAAATTAACCAAAAACTTCTAATTTTAGTTTGTAGTTCCCTATCATTTTTTAATATCTATTGTCGAATCCGGAGTAGTTGGCATCTTTGGTAAAAAGTAAAATGTTAAGAGCTCAGATTTACTACAATTATGAATTATAATATTTCAAAAATAATTTAAAAATAATCTTTTATTTTTATCTATTTTTTTTTCAAAGAAAGTAAGCTATCTATGGCTTTTTTTGTTTCTTTTAAGTGCAATTATTTATCTGTTCTGTAAAGTGCAATTATTTATCATCATCACGGATGCTCCTAAAGAAGGGGACTGAGCCAAAGAGTGATCTGGGAGCATACCACTCCTAGATATTTACTTGCTTTGCTCCCCTGATAAATATTACAGCTTAGCGCTGGTTCTTGCTCATCTTACACTACCCCCAATGATTTCCAATAGTTTGTCTACCGTAAGAACTCCCCCACCAGAAAGACGTTTTCTGCTATGGAAACAAGAATCGCGAATTTCAGGGAGGGTAGAACTCTGGGGGTAACAAGATTACCTTTCTCTCGCTGATCCGAGCCAAAACCTGTCCAAAACAGTGGCCCCACGTACTTGAAATGGTTATACCTCGTTACCATAGTTACCGCCACGAGTCCAGACGAATGGCTAGGGGAGAGTTCTTACTTTAGACAAACTATACTTGACGCATAACAATTATCTAGAGCCTCAACAGAGAGGAAAAATCCACAGTATTATGTCATATCAGATTTATCATCATTATAAAGGATCACACCAGAGGGTCACCTGTGGTGGTACTTTCTGATGCAATTTGGAGTTAAAAAATAAGTTTTTTTAATTCTAGATATACCCTCCAACTACTACTACCGTTGTTTCAGAAAGTATTCTTCCAAGCTGTAGCAAACGTAAATCTCATAGACGTAATCTCATAATAACTAAAATCTCATAATAAAAAGGAATTATTGACAAATAAGTCATTGACAAACGATCATGTTCTTCTTAAGTTCTCTTTCCAGAGAAATTTAAAATGGTGGTTTACTTTTTAAGTCCTTTTATTATTTATTCCATAGTAGTAATTCAACTTGAAATGTGTCCTTTATATAGGTTCAATCTCAATGGATGAATTTACAGACGCGTGTTCCTTCTTAGGAGAACAACTCAATAAACCGATACCCCCAGGGACTATTCAAGATTTGGCTCACAGTATTGATATGAATAAAGACGGTTTCATTGATCTTAATGAGTTTTTAGAAGCATTTAGGCTTGTGAATGGTCAATTACCAGAAGATATTGCAGCTATTGAAGATATTATGGAAAGTGCAAATACACCAGATAGTCAGATCAGTATTACTTCAGCCGAACAAGAACAGAACTCACTGTTAGAAAACATTGATGATGATGATAATTGCAGTCAAAGAAGATTTTAAACAAGCTCTTGCTGGTCTCTTCTATTCTAACTCAATATAAACAACCTTTATTTAAACAAGATTTTACTTGGAAAAGCAGTTGGCACAATTTGAAAGAGCATGCTTGATTAGTGAATATATATATATATATATATATATATATATATATATATATATATATATATATATATATATATATATATATATATATATATATATATATATATATATATATATATATATATATATATATATATATATATATATATATATATATATATATATATATATATATATATATATATATATATATATATATATATATATATATATATATATATATATATATATATATATATATATATATACAGTTCCTCGCCATATTATTAGACGCACTATGAGATTATATGTAAAATCTTAATTATCAGGTGATACTATACAGCTTTACTATTTTTACGCATCTGAAACCAGTTTGCACTTGCTCACGTTCGAGTAACAATTGGTTGACATTCTAATGCAACACGATAAAATTAAATTCAAATAGGAAGTATATAAAAAATCTCCTGAATGAAAACCCTTCATATGTATTTTTAAACATAAAAGTATTGTATATAAACTCGTGCATATAAGTATTGCATATAAGTTCGTGGGTTCAAACCCCGTCGGCTGAAGACTCTCCATGTAGTAAATGGTGACTGATGCACGTTAAATTTGAGCGCAATGTCCTCCATGTTCCCATAATAAATCAGTACCTCTGGGGGCACTGAATTAGAGATTGATCGTTCTCTGATTCAGGTAAAAATAACGATCTGTGGATGAATGAATGGATCTGTGAATGGGTCCGCCCTATAAACGGGTGTGACGTATGCGAGTGGCAGAAGTCGAATTCTTGGCCATAGATGGCGCCACTGGAAAACAAGAACAATCGCACCCCTCTGCCGTAATAGGTATTCGTCATCAACAACAATAAACTCGTGCAAAGCATGTAATTATTAAAAAACTACAGTGCGTCTAATAATTTGATCTATTTATTACAATATAATAATATAATACCTGATGTAATAAATATTCTATATTTGTATAATATATCGTCTAATATACCAATCGTCGAATTTACATTATATATCGCTAATTTAACAAATTGTTACACAAACGTAAACAAGTGCAAACTGGTTTCAGTCCCATAAAAACAATAAAGCTGTATAGTATATACTGATAATTAAGATTTTACATTATATATATATATATATATATATATTAAAATAAAGAAATTGTTTACCTGTTAATTATTTATCTCTCATTTAATGGTATTTTTTCTATTCTATTTCAGCGTTTTTTTTTTTTTTTTTTAATCTGTTCGCTACGACATTTGAAAACAAAATTTTTTCCATCGGTCAGCCATAAGGACGTATATTTCCTCTAGTGGGGAATGGGCAAGGGATAATTTGGTAGAAGTTTCCACCTTGTAAATGTTAAAGCTCGCTTGAAATATTTTGTTTTTTTATAATTCAAACAAAAAAAGTAACATTTTTTATAGTAAATTTAATTCCACATATATTGAGTAGAAAACTGTAATCTTAAACGGGGCTGTGTCTCTGTATTTATAAAATGTAAGGGGGCTTAAGCTCCCTCTGCTCCCCCCCCCCTTCCACGATCTCTGTGCTTGAAGCTTTCAGAAATGATGTCTTTTTAACCCATGCAATTTTTTCATCGACCAAAATGAGCGTAGGACAGTTAAAAGCTTCTTCCCTTTTTTTAATACCACTATAATTCTAAGAGTATTCTTATCTAAATAGTTAAATCCTATCACATGATTTCAAAATTATTGGTAGTTAAATTAGAAGGAAGTTATTTACTTCCTCTTCTTTTTTCGGCCGATCCGGATGTTGCACGAGTGAAAATGAATTCATTTCTAAAAGTTTCAAGCATGATCTTTCAAATTGTGACAACAGTTTTGCCTCCTAAAATCTCTCAAAATAGTTGTGTGCCTAACGGAAAGATTGTTTACAGAGAGTTAGTAAAGAAGTGCTCACATTATTTTGTTCGGTACTTGTGTATTGACTGGATTTTAAATTTTATTACAATGCATTGTAATTAAACATCAATTGTTTTACACATAAAAATATTGTTATCGTCCTCAATGGAGTTTATATTTAAAAAAATAAACGCAAAAGCTTTTTGATTGTGTGTCAAAGCCATTGCAGTTTTAGTATGGCATAACATCCAGAGTACATTAATAAAAATTACTGAAACATTACTTCAATCGTGTGTTTTCCCTTCAAATCGTACATGCACATTCAAAATTAACCCTTAAAATAATTTTAAAGAAAATTATTTCAATATAAAGTATTTGCTGTAAAAAGAAACCGGATCAAAATTTCAGAAATCCTTAAAAAAGACAATATAAAACTTTTTAAAAGAAAATTCGATTACTATTTCTTAATATATATCCTTGATCCGCACTAAGAGCTCTATTTTCAAACTCGGTCAGATATTAGATTATAAGATTATGTATAATCATACTAATGAAAATTTTTGTAGACAAATTAAAAGACCCACAATGTGGCACGTTTTCAAATTAGGAGCCCAATATGGTTCAATTGCAAAATCATGGGAAATTAGTTAAAAAGCTTGTTATAAGTCGGTCAGGCAAGAGTGATTGGTAGAGTAGAGTTCAGTGATATCAAGAGACAAACTGCTAGTCCCGAGGGTCTGAGGTTCAAAATCCAGACATGGTAAATTTTAAAATTGCATTTAATAAAGTTAAGCTTTTTTTATTTATTTTAGAATTCTGTAACGTAAATGAAGATTTCTTTACTTAAAATTATTTTTTCCCTTTTTTTGAGTGTGTAATATAATAAGTGAGTTAAAATGAAAAACTGTTTCTTGTATACTGGTATTGTATACTGGTATATTTCTTGTATTCAGGTATTAAATTATTACGCATTATACTACCATAACAAAGGAAATTTAAAAAATTATGGGGCCTACAATGGAGCACAATATTTAAGTATGTATTTATACATTTCTATGTGCGTATAACTGAGTTTAAATCACGAAATGGTAGTTTATATACTGTATATATATCCTTATATCTTCCCTTAATTTTAATCTATAAAATTCAAACTCGCTGAGATATATTTGGTGTGGTAGTATAGTATTATAAAACACTACATTACCGCACCAAAAGAAATAATTATAGAATATAAGGGGCTCACAATGTTTAAGTACATATGTATATATTTCTAAATGCGTATAATAGCGTTAAAATGGAGAAGTTGTTTCTCAAATACTGTATAGATATTTATGGCCCCTTAGCTTACCTTAATATTAACCTGTTGTTTACAAGCGCGGTCAGATATTAGATTATAAGATAATATATTATCATAGATAGGGAAATTATTATAGACAAATTAGGGGGACCACAATATGGCACAGTTACGAATTAAGGAGCGTGGTTCAATATGGTTCCATTGAAAAACCGAAAAATTTAAAATTTGACTAAAAAGCTTGTTTATAAATCTGATAGCCCAGTGTGACCGGTATTGTTAAATGACAGGGAGCAACAAATTGCTAGTGTCGAGGATCTGGGATTTGAAACACAGGCATGGTCAGTATTTAAAAATCTCTTCTAATAAAAATAATTTTCTTAATTATTTTACAATGCTGTAACGTAAATAAAATATTCTTTATATTAAAATTATTATTTTTTACTTTTCTAAGTGCGTACTATAATAAAAGAGTTAAAGTGAAGAAAATAGTGCTTATTTACTGCATATATATATATATATATACGTATATATATATATATATATATATATATATATATATATATATATATATATATATATATATATATATATATATATATATATATATATATATATATATATATATATATATATATATATATATATATATATATATATATATATATATATATATATATATATATATATATATATATATATCCCCATATCTCCCCTTCATATTAACCTATTATATTCGTATGTAACCTATTATATTATAACATACCATACTACCATACCAAAGGAAATAATTATAAACAAATTAGGTAGCCCACAGTGGGGCATAATATTTAAGTATGTCTATGCTATGTGCGTATAATTGAGTTTAAATTAAGAAAATGTTGCTTATATATAGTATGTGTATGGCCCCATATCTCCCCTTAATAACCTGAAATATTCAAACTCGGTCAAGTATTATATTATAACATACTATACTACCATACCAAAGGAAGCAATTATAAGCTAATTAGATTATAATATACTATACTACCTTACTAAAGGAAATTATTATAAGCAATTTCGGAGCCCCGCGAACAAATTATTATACAACTTAGAAACGGAAAAAATAATAATTTTAAGTTAAGAAATTTTTTATTTGCGTTACAGAATTGTAAAATAAAAACAAATATTGTTTTATTAAATATAATCTTTAAATATTACTGTCCGAGGTCTGAACCCAGGACCCTCGGAACTAACAACTTGCTTCAACTCTACCGGTCACATTTGGTTATGCCTTCTGTTACAGGCTTTTAAAGTAATTTCCCGCTATTTTTCAATAGAACCCTATTGTGGGTCCCCTACTTTTTCTATAGTTATAAACTGCGGGAGAAAAATTTTATGCTTTTCCAAATGAATTAGCTATAAGAATTTTTCTACCTTCTACAGTTTTTGAAAACTGTCAGTTTAATTTAGAACTCCTTACATGTTCAGAATAAATTTAAATATTACAAAATAGACTGATTTATTTCATTTCATCTTTAGGAAAAATAACAACGCACAAGATAACAAATAATGTGATCACAACAAGTAAAAGCAAAAGAATAAATGAAAAATTTAGTATCCAAAATGCAAAATAATAAACTGTCTTGTTGCAGTACTCATCTTTATATGTATCGTGAAAATCAATTTCTGCAGGAACTCCATACACCCAAATGCATCCTGAAATTATGAAAGCAAAATCATTCATAATTATTCCACCAATAGATTAAATAAGTAACGCTAGTCTCTTTAGATTAAAAAGTTTTTACAGAAAGAGTATCAATCCACTCCAATATCTTTACATGTTTGCTACTTCATCGGTAAACGGTCCCATAACAGACTGGACAGCAGTGAGCTAAGTAATCAGAATGAAACTGCCCAAGTAGTTTTTAGGATTGGTGAGCAATGATGAACCCAATACCAAGAAAAAATTATTGTAGAGTAATTAAATTTCGACAATGAGTTTGTCTGAGTGAACTATTTAATTGGTTAAAGTTTCCAGATCACTGGTTAATGCAATTAAGAGAACAACCATTTCAAATGAGAAATACTGGTTCATTAATAACCGGTGTAACCACCAGAATTTTGAATGCAAGTATGGAGATCAGCATGCATTGTGTCATACAGATGCCGTATGTCATTTTATGGGATCAAATGTCAAACGTTTTGTAGATCCCAACGTCAAAACTAGAAGGGGAATGCATAACCTGGTATATATGAACTATCCTCTCCCAACTTTGATGAAAAACCCTATTTTTTGTTCAGTGAAACAGATATTCTTTACCTGAACAACGAAATTTGCGCTGCATGCGAAACAGTGGTGTTCATTGTTTGCACCTGGTGTTGGAAATACTTATGCTCAAAACAATTTTATTTTGATATCACATTTAATGATTCCATCTTACTTTGATTTGCATTTCATAATCTGCTGTTATTATTAATTATTATTTGCTATTGTACTATATTTTATGGCAAACGAATTTCTATTCTTGCAATTCATAGCACTTATAGCAGAGTCTGTATGGCAGATGAATCCTATGAGTTTAATAATGGTCTTGCCATTGTACTCGGATTTGCCCTTTTTTATTTGCGGTTATCTCGAAAACCATTCATCGTGGGAGGGTAGTTCCATTGGCTCTACTCCCCAAGACAAGACTTTATCAGCTGTGTCACTTTTATCAAAGTCCAGAACCAGCACTTAGGTAACTTCTTCCCATATAAGTTTTCTTTTTTGTTTTTATGAGACGGTAATTGAAAAATGCGTCAATTAAATAGTACAGCTTTTTGCATGAAGACATTGAACTTACCTAGAACAAACCATATAATCAAGAAAATTTCAAGTGTGCAATCTATAACTTTGCAATACGCTCTGTAGACTCTCATGGCACCTTGAGAATCTTTAGGAATGTACTTTGTCCAGACAGCAATGAAATGTTGAAGCGTTCCAAATACTCCGGAAACAATAAGATAAACAGGAATATTTGGTTGGATATTGCAATCTTTTACATATATACTTCCTGTCAGCAAAAGGAATAACAAATTAATGTAAGGATTTTTAGAATTACATAAGATTTTATATCAACATTAATAAATGTATATAAGCTTAGAAGAGTTTCGTTAAACTCTGAAAATAGCAAGATAAACGGTATTAAAAAACGTAAAGGAGTATTTGATTGGCTATTACAATCCATACATGTTTCCTGTCAACAAATGGAATAACAACTAAATGTATATCTAGAGTCTCTAAATTTGAGGATTTTTAGAATGTCACAAGATTCTACAAGTATATCTACATTGATAAATTTATTGTAACGTTTTGAATTGCAAAACTTTTCAACAAAACACTTATAAAATTGAATTAGTTATTAGGGTAAACTAACCAGTGAAGGAACACTTAAGCTTCGCTTGCCTTTTAAAAAATCATATCAATTTCAAAATTCGTAATTTTAGTTAAATGACAGTGTCAACATATTTGTTACTAATTGCAAATTATGTAAATAAATTGCAGAGAACTTACATAATATTGCTTCAAAGTTTTGGAGGTTCAAATAACAAGTAGTAAGAAGACCAAGTGAAGGAACAGCTCTTACCAGTGAATGAACACCCAGTAAAGGAACACTTAATTTTGGTTATTTTTTAATGCTCTTTATGAATTTATAGGCCATACAAACATTTAAAAACAAGCCTATTCTTGAAATTATAACATATAAATACTTAGAAAATGTAAACTTTTTTTTGTAATCATGAATTGACATATTAACACATACTAACACATACTAACACATACACATAATTTGTCAACATATTAACACATACTGTTCATTCACTGGGAAATCTATTCCCAGTAAAGGAACATGCCTATTCCCTCACTGGTTTGAAGTTTTTTTTCGTATTTTTAACGTACTTTTGATGTGGAACATCACTAAAAGTACAAGAAAATTAAAGCTTATTTTTTATTTTCATTAACTTAGAAAAAAAACCAGTAAAGGAACACTTGTTCCTTCACTGGTTTTTCATCGTTTGGTGATCCAGTGAATAAACACCCCTTATCTCAGTAGTTTATTATGCTATGATGCTTAAAAAAATAAAACGTAACTTCAATAACTATATTTTGAATTTTCTTTTTCACAGTGAGAAAAATAAAACTATTACATGCAATTAATTCCACTTCAAACATATAAATACAAACAGTAGCCTTATAATTTTTTCAAAGAAACAAGGTGTTGCAGAGATAATAACAAATTCAAAAAATTTTCCAGAGAAGTCTATTTGACCAGGTAATCTAAAACATTGCTAGATGACTTCCTATTGTTTGGCAGTAAGCTATTGTTACCAATCAATCTAAAGAAAAACTTTCAAATTCTTATTCTTAATCAATATATATGAAATGTTCTTTCACTGGGTAGTGTTCCTTCACTGGTTGGTTTACCCAATTAGTCCTTAAATACAAGGTTCTCTTTGCAATAGTTATATAATTGTTATATGCATTTCTATATGCAATTATTCTTCCATTCCTAAATCATAGAAAATGAATTAATATCTTCATTGAAACTCAAAAAATTCGTCAAAAAAATTCTTAAGGCATAAGGTCCTTAAGTTTCTCTAACAACTCCCAAGAAGACTCGAAAAATCCTCCGGTTCCCTCAACTTAAAAAATCTCGAGAGAATCCGGATGCCGGAAGAGAATGAATTTGGGGGGTGAACTATTCGAGATTTAACAGAAATCCCCTGCTTAAAACAATTTTGAAGGAGCAAAATAGCTGAAAAGTTAAACTACATTGGCGGTTTAGTCATTCTACTAGAGGCAATTAAAAAGAATTCTAATTCAACTCTAATAACTTAATAATACACTCATGTCCATAAATTAAGGATAACTCAGAATCACACGGAAATCAAACTCTAAAATTAAAATTTCACCTGTAGAATTATCGCACATATCCTGAAGAAGAATATGCAAATTACAGGAAACCACTAGATGACGCTGGTAGTACGTCACAATGACGAAAAAATAAGAGAGGGGTATATAAAGAATGGTGGCAAAGAAGTAAAATTGTTCACAAGCGCTTTAAAAGCCTTTCAGTGCAATAAGCGCATAGTTATGGCACAAAGGAAACATTTGGATGATTTTTTACGTGGCAGAATCATCGGACGACTGGAATGTGGACGTACCCAGCTGGAAGTGTCAGAGGAACTTGGAATCACCCAGAGTGTCATCTCCAGGCTTTGGCAACGATTCCAAGATGATGGTAATGTGAGTAGACGTTACAGCACAGGTTGCCCCCGAGTTACAACGCCGAATGAAGACCGGTATTTGGCAGCTACTGTTAAAAGAAACAGACGGAGCACAGGATCAGACCTGTCTCGTCAGCTCTCTTCAGCTACCGGTACGACAGTTTCAAGGCAGACCGTGTACAGACGCTTAAGGCACATTGGTCTCTATGCTCGTAGGCCTGTCAGATGTGTTCCACTTACCGCAACTCACTGTTGCCTGCGATTAGCCTGGAGTAGAGGGCATGCATTGTGGACACCGCAACAGTGGTCTTGCGTGATGTTTTCCGACGAGTCCAGGTTTAGTTTGCAGTCTGATTCTCGCCGGACTTTCATATGGAGAGCGCCAGGTACCCGTTACCACCAAGACAACACCATTGAACGACACCGTTACGGTGGTGCAGGATGGCCCGTTTGGGGAGGAATTATTCTTGGTTCCAGAACTGACCTGCATGTTCAGAGTGTAACGATGACAGGCCACATCTATAGGGATGTCATTCTGGAACAACATGTACGTTTGTTTCGGGGCGCCATGGGTGCTGAATTTCTGTTTGTGGACGACAACGCCCGTCCTCACCGTGCAAACATTGTAGACGAATGCCTTCAATCGGAGGATATCACCCGTATGGATTGTCCAGCATACTCACCGGACTTGAATCCAATAGAGCATGTGTGGGATATGCTGGCCGACGAATTGCAGCCCGTCAACCCCCTCCCATCTGTCTACCGGACTTGCGGAGGACATTGCTTGATGAGTGGTGTAATATTCCCCAAGATCAGATTGATAATTTGATACTCAGCATGCCTAGGCGTTGTACGGCCTGTATTGCATCGTCCGGGAGACATACTCCGTATTAACCATCATACTAACCATGTTATACTGTTTTTTTGTAAATAGGTTCTTTTTTGAAATTTGCTCCAGGGAGTAAAAATCGCAATTTTTATTAATTATGTCAAACATATCGGAATCTTTTTTGCTCTTTACCTTTTGTTTAATACATAGACTTTACAAATAAGTCAAATTTGTTTGGCTTCTGTCTCTTTCTGTGCCTGAACTTCATTATCCTTAATTTATGGACATGAGTGTACATTAAGATTACATTAACTTTAAGAAATTTTGTAAAGAATTAAACAGTAGCAATAAAATATAAGGAAATGAAAGAAAAATTATCTTTTTTACATTGATTAGGAAAAACATAATTACCCATATAGAATAAAAGGAAAAATTATCATTAATATTTTTCTATTCTGCCCACCTCATCAAACGAAGCGGATGCATATCTAGGATGAATTTTTGTCCATCTAAGTAGCGTCTTCTTATTACAAATTTATTCCTGCACATTCTTTCTCAATAATGTTAAACTGTTTTTCTGGTTGTGAAAATTTTCTGCTACAGTAAAGAATGGGTTGATTCTATTTATTCATCCCCTTCTGCGCCCTAATTCCCCCAATACCTTTATCAGACGTATCAGTTTGAATAACAAAAACATTTGAATAGTCTGAAGAACAGGTTTTTCAGTTAATCTACGTTTCAATTCCGAAAACATTTCTTCTGATTCTTAATTTCATTCTATAGCTTCTTTTTTAGTTTTCCATTTTAGCACCCTAGTGAAAAGTTGGACGATAATACATAATTCTTAATCTAACGAGCCTGTTATTCCTAGAAATTGACGGAACTCAGTTTTATCTTTGGGTGGTGGGAATCTATTAACACTTGCATTTTTTGTTTCCGCTGGCATACGAAAACCAACCATAAGTCCATGATATTTCACGCTATTTTACGCGCATTGGTATTTTGATGGTTTTATTTTTAGTTTAGCCTCCATGGTCCTTTTTAAAATAATATCAATATACTTCAAATGATTCAGTTATCGGAAAAAATCTAAATATAGCAAGCAAAAATTTTCGCATTCTTTTAAAAGTAAAGCCATACATTTATAAAATTTGAAAAGCGTGGTTATTAGTCTAAAAGATATTACCAAAGGTAAATAACAATCAAATATAACATAAAAAGTTGGGAACTGGTCCGCGGGACTTGTCAATAATCCTTAATTAAGTCAGTTATGGTTATGAATTTTGCTGAGGCCACTAATTCAACTCTCTCTCCTTAATATTAGCAAAATGGAAATATTTTGTTAGAGTAATCGAGTTCTATTTCCTGTAATCGATGCAAGGACGCGGATCGCTACCAGGGGCCTCGACTGAAATCATAGGAGATGCATAGTCAGATTCTCCTATTTCGATGTTTATTAACTCTACGTTACGCTATTTGTTTTATATACGATATTTTATATACGATATTATTTATATTATTATTTCAGTCTGTCTGGGCGATGTCCTACATGGCTTTGATCTTTCGGTTTGGTTTTCTCATTAATTCTACATCGTGCTCGATTCAATTATTTATAGTCGGGTCATTAAAAGAAACCGTCTTTGAAAACTGTCAGAAAATTTGTGCTATAGAGAGCTTACTATCTCTATTGGTTTCCTCAAAATCGTAAATATTAGGATTAGCTACTGGATAGGAAATTTCCAAATTTGGATCATTCGTTTTTCAATCCAAATTATCCCTGATTAATAAATTTAATTATTCGACACACCTATGATATGGCTTTAATCCTTTTTTCTGATGGAATTGTGATCTTTCAAATTTTTATAAATGTAGTTAGTGTTCAAAAGTTGGCTCTCTATAATTCCAGGACCTATCCAATTTAATTTATTGATAATTTATTCGGTTTAGCCTCATCTCGGGGCTTAAGACCTTTATGCAACTGAAACAAAATTTGATTAAACTACTGGTTTCCACTCGCTTTATTCAAAAAATGTCTGATTCCTGAATCATCTGCAGCGTTAAGAACGTTACTTGTCACGTGACAAGCACGATAGTTTGACTTCGAAGACTAAGTTCAGTAGAACCATTTCTGACCAATCATAAGGCAGATATTCTTTGTCTAATGGCGGTGTCGTAGAGAAATCATGGGAAGGGGATAGAAAGATATAAACTTGGTTAGATGTTACAAACACTTCATGACAATTTGAAATTTACAGTCCATAACAATACCCAAGTAGCACCAAATATTAGATAACATCAGAAAACCAAACAAAAATCTAATGTTATCTTGCACAACTTTCGAATATTAGAAAGGTACAAAAAGTCGCTGTTTTCTCAGCATTATATAATGTTAGATTCTATACAAACTAATATTTAGCATTCGCCATTTATTTTTTATTGGTTTTGATGCTATATAATATTAGATTTTAGATTTTCTGTTTATCCTGGTTCGCTTTTTATTTTTGGAGTAAGCAAAAGGACGACTCGAATGGTTGTAGAATAATTCAGCGATATAATTTTACTTAATTTTCCATACTGTTGTGAAGCAGTAGAATATAGAATAAAAGTTTTAAGCTGAAGTAAGATGGTTATCCGTCGTAGAAACTTATTACTTTCGGCAGGTCACGTGTGCTATACTCTTTCTCCGACAGTTAAAAACTTCATACGCATTTTCTCAACTGTGAATTAGAGGAGAATTTTCGACTATGGCTTTCAAATTACCTTCAGCTCGCAAATTTCCGTTCTTATTTTAAATATTTGTGTCTGTAATCATCTAAAATATTACTTTTACTCCTAAAATATTTAAAGTATTAACAACATTTTCTTAAAAAACATTTTTTAAAACGGAATTGAATAGTAAGTTTGATATAGAATAATTATTTTAAATAATTTTGAATTTTAATCCATTTTTAAGATTCTCTTTATTAAACGTTTTAAGTTACTTTGATAAAGTATTGAAAATTATGATGAAAGATCTTTTTAACATTCGTCTTAAATAATAACTTGCAATTCCTAATATTTTTACAATTTTAAAATACTTATGCATCAAAAAACACATACATTTAACCAGATTGGAAAACGTAAGTCCGCATCAAGAACTGTAATGAGATAATACAATTTCAATTACCTAGTAGAAAATTATGATTAATAAATAAATAGTGATAATTTATTTTTGGAGGTAATAAATTACAAACAACGAACATAAATTAAAAGAGACTACTGATGAAGATCGAATCATAGTTTCGAATTTGAATCCGGAAATTACTTTATATATGCCATTAAATAATTCGAAATCTTTGCCTCTCTTAATCAAAAATTAATATAAATAGTTCTATAGAACTTAGCCTTTGAAGTCAAATTATCGTGCTGGTCACGTGACAAGAAACGCTACAGTTGAATCAGAAAACAGACAGGAACGGACAAATCGTGCGGATACCAGTAGTTCGATTGTTGCAAAGAGTCTAAATGCGTATTCGGTTACGACTGTTTTCTCTTCTTTTGAATCAGGCTCGAATAAAAGTGCTCTTAAATTCATTCCGCGAACTAACTCGACAGGATTGATTTGTGTGTCACAGCACGCAAAGATATCGCTGCAAATAAGTTCTTCCCCCAGCTATCTCCGTTTTCAGTACATAAAACCTTCAATCACCGCTAAACCGAACAGGATTTGATTCGGGATATCTCACAGAACCATGGATGTATACAACTTTAATCCCAAACTTCTCAAAAAAAGGCAGATTCAATATTGCTAGTGAAACATCTTCCTAAATCACATTTAATTTCTTTTGGAAATCCGAAGCTATTAAAAGAGCATCAATAACTAATTTTATATCTATGATTGGCAGTGGCTTTTGAATATTTTGAAACAGTCAAAGAGGAAAACAAAGATATCGTTATAACGTAAAATTTTCTGTCCACACTGATAAATACATAAAAACATAGAAAAGTTCCAAATTCTCTGAAAACAATAAGATAAATAAAAATATTTCAAAATGGGGAAATCATTTATAATACAAGGCGTTCTAAATTATAATGACAGTTTTCAAATATGTATAAGTTAGGGTTAAAAAAAATCCTGATGCAAATTTATGTGCCAGAAATTAATTTTCCTCCCAGAGCCCCTGATCACAATTTAAAAAGTTCTCGACAGATGGCGCTGTGAATATTAAAACTTTAAATCAAAGACAAATTAGTTGAAAAATCATATCTTAATATGTAACATTGCTCACATGGGTATTTCGAAAGCATAGCAGTGTGATTTTTATTCATTGAAAGATTTCAAGAAATTTTTATGTAATTATCAATTATTTTTCTTTGATTTACACATTCCCTACCTGAACCGCCACCTAAATATTTTTGAATTGAAATCAGGAACTCTAAGAATTGATGCCCTCTTACATTATAAATTTTTAAAAACCGCCAATTCAATTTAGGACATCCTGTAATACTATAGGTTAAACTAATCTATTATAGACAAAAATATGTAAAATGAAACCGATGCTTATAGAATAAAGTCCTTTTTCTTGAAAAAATTCTTAACATTTAAATAAAAAAAGTCATATTTTTTTTGTTCCAACCATAATGAAATGCCTCTTACCTATAATTAACATTGCTATAGACATTAAAGGGATTCCACCAACACAGCACAGCCATCCTACTGTTGCAAAAATATCAGAAAAAAATAAAGTATGAACTCTTCAGTGATTAAAATGAACCAAATAAATGAAATCAAATGCAAACACACACGCATTGTAACAAACACATTTTTACTTTCACAAAAAGTCCGCGAAGTACAAACTATCTAGATAAATAAGCATCGAATGAAAAATCTAAAAAAACACATTTGAAATATTTGCAAAACTGCATTCAATGATACTAAACTCTACTACGATACTAAACTCTACTCTACTGCGTTAATTTCAAAAAGGGGGTCTCATTTTTTGCTGCAGACTTTAATTCTTCAAAAAAAAGTACCTCAATTTAATCTTTTTTTTTTTATTATTACTATTATTTTGGTTCACACATGGCCCAATTACCACGGTGACTCCCACGAAGTTGGGCCGAGTTTGGGAGTGAGGGATAAGTTTGGTGTCATTGAAAAGGTTTATTATTTAAATTATTAGGCATGACTATTTTTTTCTCTCTTAGTTCGGATACGTATTTCTTGGCATAGCTTCATTTAAAACGATTTTTACTCCATTTTTATTTTGAGATTATAGCACCGTATCTTGTTATGTTAGGCCAACTTCTGTTTTCGCTAACAGAAAAGATCAATTGAGTGATCGGAAGTCATTCTATTGAAAATCGCACACCTGTGTGAGGAGGTCGTTGCTCGCCCAAACTACATGACGCCTAAAACGATAGAGTCACAAAGTGGAAAACCGTTATCTACGAGCAATTAAGTTCCAAAATGGCTGGATCACGCTGAGTGTTAACAAGTATAAATTTTGTAAAAAATATTAAAAAGAGTGATGCCTCTGTAATCATTGCAATCTAGTTTATCGCCCTTTTTCTGTATAATAAATCTCATTTTTCAATCATTTGTCATTTTCTCCATTCTCTTAATCATTCTGAATGGCTATTCGAAATCATTATTTAAAATCTGGTTAGTTAATTGTCTCCATCAACCATGTCAGTTGAAATGGGAAAAATATTCCTTAAAACCTGAGTGCTACTTAAGAAAAATTATTAAAATTGTTACCATTTTTATCCTTGCAATTCATTCACCCGGTTGTAAATTTTTAACCCTTTGACGCAGAATTTTTATTAAACATATTTCTCGTACTTTTATTCCTTATTTTGTATTAATTTAGGTTAAAATAAGTGAAAAGTTAAAATAAGTTAGGTTAAAATAAGTGAAAAGACTTACAAACAGTCTATAGATTATTTTGTCAAATTTTCAGTTATCATTTTCTTTATTACTTTCTGAAACAATCTTGGTCAAAAGGAAAGCAATTTTCTTTTTTTTTTTTGGAGGTTGTTTCGGAAATCCATCGTTTGTTATCATAATAAATTTTATTTGCTCTAGTGTAGTATTCTAACATTCTGTGTCCCACAACGTAATTCAACTTTTCGTTTTCCTTCAAACGGTCTAAATCCTCAGTCATAATTTTCATGTTCAGCATTTATAACAATGATATATTTATAGCCCCAACCTTTAAGACCTGTAGGAGAAATATTTTAAGGAGAACCTGGGGGATCTGAAAAGAGAACTAGGAATCATCTAAGAAGACCCCGGGTGACCAGGTTCTTCTTAGATTGGTTAATTCCCTCTGACCTGTCCAGCTTGGGAAACCCTGTCCATAACCACCTAGCCAGGATCTACTAGATGCTTATGCCCTGTCAGATGCTAAGTTACCTAAACTAAGGCATCTGTTTAAAAATGTCAAAACTATTGACAAAGATTTATATAGTAAAGATGGTGATCAAGGAACACCTTTTATATACATTTAGACCACATTTAAATGCAATGATATGTATTTAAAAATATCAAAATTCAGTATCATTGAGGCGAATATTAACATTTTGTGTACGCATTGTTGTTAAGAAGTGGTGCCGATTAACAAAATGTGTAATACTGTTTTTAATTTCATTCATGTCTAGTGTAATTTTTAGTATAAGTCATCTTTAGTGTAAGTTTTGACCCATTCAGGTGGTAGAAGATAATAATTTTCTTAATGATGGTAGTTTAAAACTTTTACTCGCGGTCACTAAAAGATTTAAGATGTTCCTAATTCATGATTCTAATGTTCCTAATGCATTTCAAAAGGCCATGATTTCTATCTGGGAATATTTATTTTCTATTAAAAAGAAAGAAATACAAATAGATTTGCATTCATTACAAATCTTCGATATCACAATAGATAAATTATATTATAGTCGTAATTTATGATTATCTATAATAACCATTACTTCTAATGATTATTACGTGTACTCATGAAAACTTGTAAAGATACATTATAAATACCCATTAATCATAATTACTTCTTACTATATTTTAAGATTGCGTGTACTCATGATTATAAGCAAATTAGTATGTGTAATCCTTACTTGATTAGAAACGCATAAATACTAAAGGTTCACGAAATAATTATTGAAAATAATAATTTGGAAATGCTTACAAGTGGAAAATACAATGGCAATAACTCTCAGTACAAATTCAAATACATTTGAAGAGGATGTCCACGCTAACTTCAATCTTAATATTGGAAATAAGTACATGGATGGTTTTTTATCTGAAAGACCTGGATCTGAAAGAAAAAAAATTATTCAACAGTTAATATGACAACATTTCAACCACTTTGAAATGAATACATTTTATTTGTCATTGTAAAGGACTTGGGATCGATCCCCGATCACAAGTTCCGAATCTAGAAGCGTAGTTTGAGCACAACTCAAAAATCACTCCTCGCAAATGTTTTGTTGAAATTGTAAGTAGTCCAGCCCTTAGGGCCCAATTCGGAAAAAAATTACCGGCAAAGGTTTATTTTTCTTTTCACCGCTTTGGTGATATGACTAATCTCAGTTTTCCCTTTAAGGAAGGTAAGCATCAGTTCATGGATCCTAAAACGTCACCTAAAATAGGATTTTTTTTTAATTATTGTTTTAAGGATTTTTCGTTTAGCGTGTTTAGTACTAAGTTGACCTTTTTCTAATAATTATATTGAAAAGTTTTCTTCATGGTGATTCGACGTTAAGATTCATTTTCTTGGGGTGAATATTTATTATTTTTCAGTTCGATAAGAAAAACGTTATTCAAAAATTTCATTAAAAAAGTCATAACGCAAGGTTTTTAACGAAAAAAACTAAGTCATACCCGTTGAGTCTCTAAATTAAAATATTACGGAATCATCATTGCAAAGCAATGAAATTATTTATTAATTTATTTAGATTATATTCTTTTATTTTAACCACTTGCCTTCCGTACTTTTCTCGATTTTTCTAAAAAAAAATGTTTTTAACGAAAGAGAGAGACATGAAGGAATATATTTAATGTAACACATTTCAGTTGGCCATTTATATCGTATACGATAAATGTTAAGACTGTTGGCACCTCGTATAAGAACTTAAATGTCTACGGGGAGGAATAAATTGGAGGAAACTTATAAAGTCCCTGGTGGTCAGTAAAAATCTCTGGGAAATTCGGAGAGTTGGTTGATTTTACTGAAGGGGCGAAGGTTTTTGAATGGCTGATAGGGACCCCGCCATTAATTCCCCCTTTGAATCTAATATTATTGAATCGAATGATAAGTAATACAGAAATAGTTTTTCTGTAAAAAAAAGTCGAAACAATCTTTCGAAACCGAAACTAATAACTATAGTTCTAAATTTTTCTTCTGAATTTAATTGTCCTTCAACTAAAAATCAATGACGGTATTGCATTAAATGGATGATTTTCTATCCAAACTAGCTCCTTAATGCAATTAAATGAACTGTTTAGTTATAAAAATTTGGCGAGAAACATCACTTTACGTTTAATGGGAAGCGCATATTAAAGATTCAGTTTAAGACAATGTTTGGAACGCTAAAAGGCGACGTCATAATCAACGTCATCACTATTCTTGTCCATTGCTCTCTGTTGTATGATGGGTGAATGTGGTCCACCTTATGAACAGGTATCTCTGGCAGTGTGGCGCAGGTGATAATGCTAGCCTTTGTGACTTGGGCTTACAGGTGACCACCGCACCGAGTAACGTTAAATGAGCAACAGTTCCGACATCTTCCGGGGCAAAAAGCGAAAAGTTCAGTATCTGCCATTAAAAAAATGTGTCAAAAATACACTTTAAAATTTCCACATTCTTTACTTTAAGCACAATGTTTAATGCAGAGTTGAGCCGGGTTAGAATCCCAGCGAAGGCTGGTCCATATGGATTCTGCACCCGGCTTGCACCGACCACAGTGCTGACGCAAAATATCCTCAGTAGTAGACGTATCATGGGTTAGAGTCCCTTTGCCGTTAGGCTAACCTTTGATGGTTTTCGTGGTTTTCCTCACCATGTAACGCAAATGCGAGTTAGTTCCATCAAAAATTCCACCACGAAGGCGTCTTTCTCCCAATACTTGATCTAGGTGTTTCCTTGCCTTCAAAATTACAAGACTACGGAGTTGAACATTAGTAGTCGTAAATACAAAATTGGGTCGGCTGTGCAACGACGGTTATAAAATAAAATGAAATGTGTAATGCAGTTTTGAGTTCCGTATAGCCTCAAACTTTTAAAAAATTTAATTGGTTTGAAAATCAAGGCAGAAACTAACCTGCTCCCATGACTATCCACAAGGTGAAAACATCCCTAGTGTTACAATAGATCGAGTGTTGTGATTTTTTCCCCACCTGTAGCCCCTTTCGATGGCCAATACCTGCTAACATATTTTGAGATAGTACGGATAGAACACATTTTAAGTTAACATTGCGGGAGGCAGCGTATCCATTGAAAAGTGCTTTCACTTTGCTTGTTACGCGCTGAATCTTAGTACACGTGCTCTGCTAAATCGGAATATGTTACTCTCTGTAAGTTGTTTTTCTGATGTAACATCTCGTACTAAGCAGTTCACCGTATTAATTACGTATTCGGACAATTCTTCTCCTTTCTATATTCTTCGATTTGAAGCCCATCTAGTCTCAGATCGATGGAAACCAGCTTGTCAGGGAAGTAAAGGCGGCTTATGTGCAATACTGACTGCATTTCCTGGTCTCAAAATTGGGGAGCTTTAACCTTCTTAAACATTCCTCTTCCCTTTGGCTCTCAATGAATGTTGCGGGAATATTTTACTTTATAGTTTCGTTATAACAGAAAAATACGGGAATGAAAAAAAAATGTTTTGAGGGATTAAAATGTATCAGTAAGGCTGTTATTCTTTCGAGCCAGGAAATAACGTTTTTCAATTAATAATATACTACTTTTACAACTGTTGTAAACATTTAACGATAACTGTTAAGTTTTGGATATCTTTAGTCTCTTCGAAAAATGACGCCAAATGAAGAAAAGCCACCATTTTAATAAAATGGTTCGAATTTTTTTAATGTTTGAAAAACACAGAATTATCTAGGGTCATAAATTACGAATTATTAATTTGCTTACATGATTTACACCAAGATAAGCTTGGAGTAGATCATCGAAACAAATTAGAAAAAAAAATTTAAAAAAGTTTGAGTAAATATTTAAATTATTTCTCGGTTCTAAAGACTCTTTCCTGCAAGACAAAATTATAACTTTGCCACGATAATAAGACACTGTTTTCTAAAGAAGAGAAACACTTGAAAAAAATTAATTGTGTAAATAAAGTGGGGGTATAAAGACGCTTTTTGGAGCACTTTGCTTCGATTGAAGACCGGTAGCTACTACAGTAGTTTGAGATTAAGATTTTTTTTTTTAATTTGAAAATTTAATCTAAGATATAATACTTTAACAGCTAACTATTCTCTTAAGGAAAACTTTTGAGAATTGCAATTTTATGAAACGCAGATAACAAAAAAGGGTGGTTTGTTTGAAGACTACTGAAAAAGTCACCGAGTGTTTGGTAATACAAGCAACATGTATACACTATCTTTTATTTTGGAACTAATATTTATGAAATGAAGCAAGACTTGGAGTGAAAGAGGAACAAAAGAAATTTTTCATTTTAGAATGCTATGAAGAAAGATATGGATAATGATTAATTCAGTGTAAACCCATGATCTGCGATCCTTATAATTTTCACATTTAGGTACTGTGCGCCATGCTGCATGTGTTATAAATTGGATTGGTGGCATTCGCGAATTCAAAGCGTGATATTTTATTTTATAACCGTCGTTGCGAGCAGCCGACCCAATTTAGGGTTTACAACTACTAATGTTCAACTCTGTAGCGCTGTAAATTTGAACCCAATCCAAAATACAAGGGAACTCCTGGATGAAGTAGTAGGAGAAGTTTGCTTCGTGAAGGACTTTTTGATGGAACTAACCAGCATTTGCTTTGAATGGAGAGGAAAACAACGAAAGTCTACCACGATTAGCCTGGCGGTAAGAGAACTCTAACCCATGATTCGTCTACCACCGAGGATATTTTACGTTAGCACTGTGATTGGTGCGAGCCGGGGGTGGAATTCAGACCCGGTTCACTTTTTTGGAAGGCGAACCTAAGCCACCATAGCTCATGACAATACATAGCATGGGAGCCGCGATGACTCAGGGGATAGAGCGTTCGCCTTCCAATGAGACGAACCGGGTTCGAATCCCAGTCTATATGAATTCCGCATCCGTCTTGCACAGACCACAGTGCTGACGTGAAATATCCTCAGTGGTAGACGGATCATGAGTTAGAATCCCCTTGCCGTCAGGCTAACCGTGGAAGGTTCTCGTGGTCTTCCTCTCCATGTAACTCAAATGCGGGTTAGCTCCATCAAAAAGTCCTCCACGAAGGCAAATTACTCCCGATACTTGATCCAGGTGTTCCCTTGTCTTATGGATTGTGTTCAAAGTTACAAGGCTACGGAGTTGAACATTAATAGTCGTAAACCCACAAAAATTGGGTCGGCTGTTCAACGACGGTTATAAATTATACATTACGTAGCGTGGGAAATAATTTTTTTTTGTAGAAAATAGTTTTCTATTATTTTTTTTATTATTATTATAAGTTACACTTTTGATGTATTTCGACTTTTGTTGCACCTTTGAGCTGAATTTTATTTAAGTAAAAAAGTCTCTTTTCATACACGATAACCTTACCCAATGGGCATAAGTTCATACTGTGGTTTCAGACGAGATAATGTTGGTGCAAATTAATGCTTAGTTTTCTTTCTTAGCTTAATCTTAACTTATTCTTATCTTAAACTAAATGCAGAGCAATTCCACTTGTGACAAAATAACATTTTTAATGAATGAATTATAAAAATCAAAGTAAATTGTTTGATAAAAATAATGAACGATTTATGTCGATTATGTCATTTAAATTTAAATATTAATTAAAAAGAGAACTAACTTTGTTTTTAAATATTATAACTCATTTGATTAATTATTTTATTTATTTAAGTTAGACAAGTAATATTTTTGTCAATCATACCAAAGGTGTTCAAAAAAATATTCCATCGGTTGGGGGGTAAGGGGTAATCAAGAAAAATATTCTTTAAAACATTTCAAAAATTGTATTTGATTGTTTTTTTTTAACTGTGTGCGAGTCGAAAATTTTCCAAAAGATTTCAATATTTTATTTAATATTATTAAGACAGAAAATTTTGATACAAAACTTTGAATTTCAGCATTTAAATTTTACAAAAAATAAAATATCACATAAAATTTATGGTTTCTTTAAATGAAATATATAGTATGTAAAGAAAGTATCTCTTTTACTTCATATAATTTTTTTTTCGAACAATACCATTTAAAAATAAGTTCATCGCAGCATAAGCTTTGAAAATACGGACAAATGAGCCTTTTTTGAAGTGTAATATTTTGAAAAATAAAAAAGAATTTTTAATAAAAAAATAATTTTTATCCATTTTAACAAGTAAAATTTTCTCTCATTTTTTTAATTATTGAAAGCTTAGATTACGATGAATTTTTGATTTCCTTTAAGTATACATAATTAGTTCCATTACACGCTACTTTTGCTTTAAGTACTTGCATGCATGGTACGTAACGTGACCAGAAAAAATAAAAAATTTATAATTTGCAATCTTTTCTAGCGATTCCATGATTTTTATTAAGGTCTCCTTATTTTAAAGCTCGGTAATTATAAAACCTACAGTCGCTAGCCAAATTATTTGACGCGCTAAAGATTCTATGTAAAATCTTAATTATCATGTAATACTATACAGCTTTATTGTTTTTGCACGACTGAAACCATTTTGCACTTGTTAACGTTCGTGTATTAATTGGTTAACATTATAATGCAATACGTTAAAAATAGATACAAATAGGATGTAGGGTAAACCAACCAGTGAAGGGACACTACCCAGTGAAGGAACATTTCATATATATTGATTAAAAATAAGAATTTGAAAGTTTTTCTTTAGATTGATTGGTAACAATAGCTTACTGCCAAACAATAGGAAGTCATCTAGCAATGTTTTGGATTACCTGGTTAAATAGACTTCTCTGGAAAAATGTTTAAATTTGTTATTATCTCTGCAGCACCTTGTTTCTTTGAAAAAATTATAAGGTGAGTGTTTGTATTTATATGCTTGAAGTGGAATTAATTGCACGTAATAGTTTTATTTTTCTCACTGTGAAAAAGAGAATTCAAAACATAGTTATTGAAGTTACGTTTTTTTTTTTTTTTTTTTTTTTTTATTTTTTTTAAAGCATCATAGCGTAATAAACTGCTGAGATAAGGGGGTGTTTATTCACTAGATCACCAAATGATGAAAAACCAGTGAAGGAACAAGTGTTCCTTTACTGGTTTTTTTTTTCTAAGTTAATGAAAATAAAAGATAAGCTTTAATTTTCTTGTACCTTTAGTGATGTTCCGCATCAAAAGTACGTTAAAAATACGAAAAACAACTTCTAACCAGTGAGGGAACAGGGGTTCTTCAACCAGTGAGGGAACAGGCATGTTCCTTTACTGGGCATAGATTTCCCAGTGAATGAACAGTATGTTTTAATATGCTGACTCTTTAATTTTTAATTCATGATTACAATAAAAAGTATACATTTTCCAAGTATTTATATGTAATAATTTCAAGAATAGGCTTGTTTTTAAATGTTTGTATGGCTTATAAATTCATAAAGAGCATTAAAAAATAACAAAAATTAAGTGTTCCTTTACTGGGTGTTCATTCACTGGTAAGAGCTGTTCCTTCTCTTGGTCTTCTTACTACTTGTTATTTGAACCTCCAAAGCTTTAAAACAATATTATGTAAGTTCTCTGCAATTTTTTACATAATTTGCAATTAGTAACAAATATGTTGACACTGTCATTTAACTAAAATTACGAATTTTGAAATTAATATGATTTTTTAAAAGGCAAGCGAAGCTTAAGTGTTCCTTCACTGGTTAGTTTACCCTATATAAAAAATTTCCTGAATAAAAACCCATTACATTTATGTTTAAATGTAAAAGTATTGCACATGAACTCGTGCAAAACATGTAATTCTTAAAAAAACTACAGTGCGTCTAATAATTTGATCGAATTATTATAATATACTTATATAATACCTGATATAATAAATATTCTATATTTATCTAATGTCTAATTCTATAGTCTAATTCTACTTTATCCAAACGTTGAATTTATTTTACATATTGTCTAATTTTACCAATTAATACACGAACGTAAACAAGTGCAAACCGGTTTCAGTCGAGTAAAAACAATAAAGCTGCATAGAATCACCTGATAATTAAGATTTTACATAGGTGCGTCTAATAGTTTAGCTACTATAACATGCATAGCATTTTTAAGATTGCAAAAATTTCAACAAAATTTTACTTTTAACGTTCTCCTTGTTTTTCTTATTTAGAGGTAAAGTTGGTGTGTCTTCACCTTCATCGTCTGATTTAATTTGCAACTTAACAGCAATATCATCCAATTTTTCTCTACTTTCTGCATCTTCATTGACGATATTGGAGGATAATTGTTTTTCCTCTTTCTGAAAACTTTCTATTTCAACAACTTCATCCTGATACTCGGGGGATGATACATTGTCTCCTGCTTCAGACATCACTCTTGACTGAAAGAATAAATCGGACATTAAAATGCAGCAAAAAATTAGTCCAAAAGCAGCTAACTTTACAGTGAAAGAAAAAAAAAAAAGATATCACCCTGAATAACTGTCGTTCTAATGGTCGGATTTTCTTTTACTAAATGTCAATCTTAATGGTTCCTGGGGGCTGCCTCAAATATGCTATTTATTTAATGCTAATTATTAATTATGTTAAGAAATCGCACGCAAAAACGTACTTTCTCTGAATAAACATTTTTTCTATTTTTTACATATTTGGATTCTTAACTTTTGAAATATAGGGGGTAGCTGCAATCTGGGAAATATGGTCTCTGTTGTTTGGACAGGAGAGCGATCCAAAGTTTGGACCCCTTAATGTTAATTTCACCTTTTACATTTTTAGTCATATTTTTATAACTAATTAAGCAATTTTAAAAAAAATTACACCATTCATGAAGTACATTTATCCAAGGACAATTTACTGCAAAAAAATTTTTTAATACTTAGGGGAGAGTCGGGTAGCCCCGCCCACTTCAGGAGTATTGCTTATATGTCTGTATAATATTGAGTAATAATCAATATTTTTGTATGTTTCTATTGTTTTACCATCTAATTAAATAATGCAAAAGGAATAAACCAAAAAAAGAATAGTTTAACTTAAAAAAATAGAAATTTAAAAAAAAACATGTTTTTCAGCTCTTTTCAAAATGTGTCGGGTAGCCCCACCCAGTTACAAAAATTATGTTTTTTGACTGTTTTTTCAGGTGTAAAAGAAAGTGACCAATGTATTGACAATAGATAAACCTCATTTATCATTTTTATCACAAAATTATTTTATTTATTACATATTTATATACTTTTAGTGAATTCTATCATTTTATAACAATAATTTAATAACAACAATATTTGCTGTTAAAAATGCATATAACATTCAAATTTCAAGCAATAAAATAATAATCTTTGCAACCGTACATTTATCGACGAAATAAAATTGGGCGGTGATACTCAGCATTCATGTGAGCGGGGCTACCCAAAATCCAATTTTTTTTGTAAATTTGTAATTACTGGAACAATTTTTCACATATAAACTTCTTTCTTCGTGCAAATTAAACTTAAGACTACATACTTTAATGTTGTATGTATAGAAAAAAAATTTTTTTTAGTATTAAAATGAAGTTTAATCAAAACATTCAACCGATTTTTCTTAATTTTATGACTACTGTATTCAACATATTTTCAAAACTATTGTTTACCATGTTAACTGCGGCATAAATTCTTGAAACTTTGAAAATAATCTTTTTTTAATACAACAATTAATGTCCGATGGCCCATTGACTTGAAAAAATATTCTATACATATGAAATTGACTGTGGGTGGGGGTACCCGCTGTGCGGGGCTACCCGACTCTCCCCTATTTATTATTTTTTATTATTTTATTTAATTGAGGAGGAAAAAATTTTGAATTACGAGCTATAAGTTTTTTTTTATCCATATTAATCTGCCTGTTTTTCTATTGAAAAATCTAAAATCTGAACTCTTTTTATCTAGTAGAAGCGGAGAAAAATTAAAGTCAATTATTTTAAAAGAATAATTTGGCGACAATGAAGAAATATTTAAATGGGGCGATTTACTTAAATGATAATTTACGAGGAACTTGATATTTTTTTCGCTAATAACCAATTGCTAATCTTTTTCGTTTTTTCTTTCTAAATAATAAAATACGATCTTTTCTAGTCGTCTAAAAATTAATTCGTAACTAAGTAAAGAAATTTGAATAAAACATTTTATTTAACGAATGTCGAGTTTTATAAAAGCATGTTTCTGGTAGAATGAGATTATACATCTGATAGTGCTTTTATTTAATGTGATTATATTTTATCTTTTAGTTTGATTTTTTAAATAATTGCATCTTAAAATTTCTCAACATCTTATATATTGTCTGAATCTTAAACCAAATTTTTTAATTACCTGTCCGCGTCGGTTTCGCAGAAATATTTTACCAACTATGTAATTAAATTTTACAATTTTTGACAATCTTACTCTTTACGTTATCACGTATAATATTTTTTCATTAATATTCTAATCATTTTTTTAGTACTTTAATTTAGGTTTATCCTTTAAAGTAAAGTTTCTTCCTTTTTAAATTATTACCAAGTTTTCATTAATAGAAAACTTAAAATTATTGCCTGCTAGTTGAGGATAACATTTTGATAAGAAATTAAAAAATATTTCGATGCAAAACAGCCGACTATTTACTAAGCCTACTATTTTTCGAAAAATGAAGTTAAATTATTGTGATTATTGTTTCTTGTGACTTCAACATAGATAATCTAAAATAGTGTTGGTCACTACAAAGAGTATAAAGATACCGAACATAAAGAACTGTCGAATAAACCAAAATTTTTTAATCGTCTTAAAATATCTCAGTATCTTAGAAGTCGTTTTAACATCTTAATTTTTAAATTAAATTTTAATTACCTAGCCACGTATAGTTTACAGAACTATTCAACTAATTATTTCATTATATATTTTAATTTTTCTTTATGCTACAACGTAGATTTTTTTTTTTTTGCTGATAATATACTAATCTATTTTGTTTAATATTTATTGGTACTTAAAGTTTTGCTTTAATTAACACTATCCGTTGTAAGTAAATGCTAAGTTTTTTTTTTCCAGTCTCAGCCTCAGAACTACAGCCGGTTAGCTGATAAAATTTTAAGAACATTTTGTATGTTAAAATTACTCAGAACAAAACGTTTGACTAAACATACTAAATGAGTGCACCCTTTTCTCTAAGATAGAAAAAAACAAATTATTTATTTACTTCATTCTTTCTTATTTGTTTGGTTTGTGAAAAGTAAATGCATATTAGTGCAACTCAAAAAACCACAACTGTTCGAATTTGTTATTAAATAAACAATTTCGAACTGCACTTTTATTTTGATGTTAGAACTTATATATTACACCGCTAATTTTAAAAAAGCTGATATTTTAACAAAAAATCTTGAAAAAAATTTACTTTTGTTAAAATTATTTTTAAACAATAGCACAATTCCCAAGTTTGGACAAGACAGTTAAAACTAGAAAAATTTAACTATTATTAATTATTTAAGCTTATTCCATTAAGTTAATGATAGTAGTATTAAGGTTAAGGATATGCGATGGAAGTCCCGTTTACTATAATATTATAAATGCATTAAATCATATAGCTTAAATAATTTATTTTAAACAAATTATTTAATAATTTTAAGCAAATAAGGGTGTAAGAATAAACTTAATCGAAGTTCGCCTAAAGCATACCCTAAAATATATATAAAATAAAAATTGGAATCTATAAATAATAAATACATTTTCAAACAATTTCAAGTAGGACGGAAAAGCTAACTTGTTTGAAATAGTTGTTCTTGTAAATATTTAATTTTGATTCCTGGGACGAGGGGACATTTCATTTTCACATACGACTTTCGAAATTTCTACATTAAATGGAATTTTTTTTTAAGTCCTTAAAAATTTTTAGTAAGGGTAGCAGTAAAAAAAATTGCATTGCATTGATTTTTTTAGAACGTAGTGACTAATTATTATTTTTTCAATCTAAGAGCATATGCCTTCATCTTACATTAAACTCATTTTAATATAAGGTGAAATAATTTAATATACTGTGTTACTAAATGAATAATCCCAAGAAACTGAATCGAAACGATAAAAACTTCATTGATTCAAAAAATAAAAGATGATAATAAAAGTAGACATGTTTTGAGCGTCCAATGATTAACTTCACAAGTCATTCATGCCTGGCGAGTCTTGAGAATGGGCGCTTATATTTGAACGCTTGAAATAGGTCGACTTTTATTTTCCTCTAGATATTTTTTGAAGATAATGAAGTTTTTATCATCAATTATACTGTTTTACATCTGGGTCTTGATCATTATTTTGATGAGAATTTAATGCTCGTAAAAGCAAACCTATGCATTTTAACAGGATTCATGTGGTCCTTAAAAGATTAGGAGAACCGTAGCATCAATATTGTAACTATGAAGTAAAATTATAATTTTGAGAGTAGATATTTTGAGTTAATGAAATTAAATTTTTTATCTTCTACGTTTTTGTGCCACCATTTCAGTATCTCAAGGACCTTACGAACTCCGAACTCTGTTTAAAAGGAGAGTATCGTATCAGATATGTATAAGAAAACAAAGAAATAATAGTAGCGATATTTGGTGATAAATGTAGCTTATCGTAATTGAAGAACATTTAGTGCTACATTTTATGGTGAATTTGCGAAAATAAGTTTCAGAATGTATCGAAACATCAGGATGATATTTTCAAATCATCTTTATCCAAAGAAAACCATGTAAACTCAATATCTGGCAGAATGAAGGGTTTTTTTAAACAATGAATCATACAATACGCAACATATTATTTCAATATGTTATTCTTAAATATAACATATTTCAGTGTTTTTGAAATGCCACTGAACATTCAGCAATTCCTTCAGTTATAGAAAAAAGAAATATCCTAAAATACATAAAACCTTGTGAATGTGCATTAGAATTACTATACAATCTACATCTTTTTCAGGTACTTTTTTTTTGTTTCGGGAAACTTTTTTGTCTAGAAGACTCGATCAAAGCTGTAAAAATTATTATCCCTAAAATTTTGTATAGAGTTATAATAAGTTATGTAAATTTGATTTTAGTATGAAATCCTCGTATAAATGAAGTAAAAACAAGATAAACAAAAATAATGTCAGATAAAAAGTTCATGTATGCAAATTCCAAAAGCTTTGAAAATCATTATTAATTTATAAATCGATTCAAATTTTCTTTTATCAGATAATAATAAAAAACAATCTTTGCGTTTCAATTAGAAATCGACCGAAAATTGTTTATTGCCCAGAAACTTCGAGATATTTTCTATTAACTATTAATAAATTAACCTCTCCGAGCAATCACAGAGCATTATTTATTTATTTTTTTTTTTTTTTTTGCATCCTGAACTTGGTTGCTTAGCAACGGAGTAAAATTAAGTAGTATTCTTCTCTTGAATTAGTCTCAAATATTCCTTTGAGGCGGTGACTTTACTTAGCTGTTTTTTGGGACTATCCCTAAATATATATAACTTATTAGCCCCTCCCCGAATTTCTGATCCAATCTTTTCGAAATTTTGCTTACCCTCTCCCCCCCCCTTTTTTTTTGAGGGTCAGGAATCGAAATATCTAAAAAAAATATATGTTATTTCAGAGAAAGTGCGTTTTTGTGTCTGATTTCGTAACTTAATTAATAGTTAGCACTAATTAATTAGCATATATGAAGTCATCCTAAGAAACCATTCAGATTGACACTTATTACATGAAAATCTAATTATTAGAACAAAAGTTATTCAAGGTGATTTTTTTATTTATTCATCTTTTTTTTTTTTTTGCTCACTGTACATACAGGGAACATTTTGTCCTCTTGTGGGATTTCAGACCACTTTCTGGACACGACATCGTATTGACTGACCGAGTAAAGAACATCTCAAGACTCTCGGAAGATACCTTTTGGACTTATTATTCGTAATAAAGGACGTATTTAAAAAAAATATTTAACAAAATTTTTAAATATTTCACCTTTTTAATTACTAAGTTACTTTTATAAAATTGTATAAATATTTCATTCGTAAAAATATTTGAGTAACTGGTTGCAAACATAATATTCATACAAAAGGAGACATTCATTTAAAACTGGATTTTTGCATTACCTAGATGACTAATTAAGTAGTTTTTATGGGGATCTTTAAAATGATTTTTTTTTTTAATGTCAGGAAGAAAAGAACAATTTTTTGTGTAAAAGTTGTGCATATACAAAATTTTCATTAACGAGTCCCATGCTATACAGTTCTTTTAAATATAATTTTAATAATTTAAAATTTTGATGACGAATAAGATTTAGAATAAATTATTTCGAAAATATACTTGAAATGATTTCGATAACTACTTGAAATACATTATTACTTGAAATAATTTCAAAAATATATATTTGCAATGATGAACTTAAAAAGTTAAAACTTTCATAAAATTATATAAAAAAGGATGACATAAAATGATTTTACTTAAAAAAGTATGCATTTCAAAACATAAATTTTCAAAGCATTTCATTCATTTTAATACCTTTTATTACCTATGCTATTTACATTTTTTTGTCGGAAAAACTTTTTAAAAAATGGTATTTTTAAAAAATTATTGATCAAGGTTCATTTTTTAATTACGTGTAATTAAGCAAGTTTATGGGCTAAATGTCTCCTTAGCAAATCATTTAGAATTGTAACTATACTTACTTATTAAAATGCAGTCTTTAAAAATTGTAGCTAAGAGCCGCACCTACAAAATTATGAAATAAATTAATATCGACAGAATTACTTATCTCTTTAGAAACAGATAAGGATATTTATCTATAAGAACTTTTCAATGAAAGCTTTCAAAAACCAGGTAGTCTGAGAATAAAAAGAGAGAAAAATTGCTTCTTCATTTTTTTCCCTACCTAACCTTAATTTGGCTTATCATGGAAGCAAATAGTAATCTTATGAGTTTCAGTTTTTTACTATACATGGTGTTATGCAGTTTCACAGTAGCAACAGTCACTTTGCTCTTATTACGAGGGTTGATTTTTAAATAACAGCCGTTTGAAAATAAAAACCGAACGAGCAAATTTCAAGAAGCAAATTTATTTTCAGATTCTACATACGTTTCTCTTTATTCAGCTTAGTTGTCAAGTTTGTTTAAACACTACAACTTACAACTAGATCATAACTTACAATCATAGCTTTAGATAGTACATCAATAGAACAATCATAACTTACAATTAGATTTAGAATACCCTCCTCATACAAGCTTGCTGCCTGCTCCGTTAACCAAGAGGTCACGACCGTTTTCAAGTATTTTCCATCGTTGTTGTGATTGACGCAAAATGATGTTTGAAATATCGAAAAAGATGAAAATAACTCAGCGCAAGGTCTGGGCAGTAGGGAGGGGTGGTCCAAAACTTCCCAATCAAAAGAGTCCCATTGAAGAAGGGATCTGAGCTGCTGAGAGAGTCATTGTCGTCGAGTAGCAAAATTCCCTGTCAGCATGGGAGGGAATTTTGCTACTTCACAAAGCGTAACTTTCCCAATCTGCCAATGAATGCATGCAGCAGACAAGTTTTTTGCCGACTAAAAACGCATTACTGGTCGCATCTCGTACGTGGCAGGCGATTTGTTAAATATGAACAATTTAAAGACACAGAACTATCAGTAAAGTTTGCTATTGACTGCTGCAATTGAGCACAGTTATTCCCAAGAAAAGTCGGGACACAACTCGCACTCGTTGCTAGACATGTAACACCTATTAGTGTACACAATAAAACAGCCCTTACTTAAAAAGCAACCCTTATATTCACGTTTTTGACCATGTTAGATTTTTATTCATCACTAGGCCTGATTTATGGCTTTTGATACTCTTGGAATCACATTGTCAAAAAATACTAGTTCATTATGCTCTCATATAGATTTTCTGCCTTTTTGTAACAGTTGCGACTTTTGAGCATTTATTTCAAATAATCAATCCATGCACCATTCCTCATATTCACAAATTTTATCTTGCAGTTTCTCAATGGCTAAGTTTGGGTCACAAGATTTTACAGTGACTCAACAAAAAATGCAGTTATACTATTGTACGAGGGTTGCTATTTATATTTCTGGCCTAATAATGAAAAAACAAACATGTAGGATCGAAATTGGTTTTATTGTTTTTCAAAATATTCTCCATGATGATCAATACACTTTTGCATGCGTTTGAACCAATTTTCAAAGCACTTTTTCCAGTCCGATTGAGGTAACTCCAAAACATGCGTTTTGAATGCATCAACCGCTTCTTCTGGGGTCGAAAATCGTTGTCCACGTAATTTATTTTTGATGTGTGGGAATAAGAATAAGTCATTGGGTGCCAAATCAGGGCTGTACGGCGGATGACCCATCAGTTCGATCTCTCGCTCCGTCAAAAATGCCTTTGTTTGAGTCGATGTGTAAGAGCTCGCATTGTCATGATGAAGAGTGATTCGCCTGTTCTTCTGCTTTTTTCGAATTTCTCCGATGACTTCTGGCAAACAAATGGTCGTTTACCATTCAGAATTGACCGTCCTGAGTTGCTCTAACGCCACTGTTGCCACATGACCGTTAATGCCGAAGAAACAGGCAATCATTTGTTTCGATGTGCTTCTTCCTCGAACAACTTTTGTTGGTTTTGCCTCGTCTTGGAAGACCCATACAGTTGATTGCTGTTTTGTTTCCGGCTCATATGCATAGATCCATGATTCGTCACTTGTGTAGATGTTATACACAGCCTTTGATGTACCTTGAACGTATTTTTCCAACATTTCCTTGCACCAATCAACACGAGCCTCTTTTTGAGCGTTTGTCAGATTATGCGGGATCCAACGCGAAAAAAAAAAATTTTACGCTCAAATGTTCATGCAATATTTTATTGATGCTAGTCATACTAATGTCCAAAGACGCCTCTATCTCACGGTATGTCACATGACGATCTTGCTTTATCAGTTCATGCACAGCATCGATCTTTTCTGGCACAACAACGGATTTTGGACGATCTGCACGGGATTCGTCCTGGATCGAACATCGACCACGATTAAATTCGTTATACCAAATTTTTACAGTGCTGTAGGATGGCGCTTTATCGCTGAATAAAGAATTAAGTTCATCGAAGCACTCTTGTCTTGACAATCCACGTTGAAAGTTATTAAAAATAATGACACGAAAATGTTCACGATTCAATTCCATTTTTTGAAAGAGAAGAACTTTTCAATTTACTGTCAACAACACAAATGAAGCTATAATGGTAAATCGTCTGCTGAATTTATGTTTAAAAATATCAAACTTTCGATTAAAATCGTCTGCGGTCGCCTAGCAACACTTACTGTTGCCAAGGCCAGAAATATAAATAGCAACCCTCGTAGTCCTCTTTATCAATAGGAAAGTCGTGTGTAAGTAGGATATATAAAATTGGACCAATTGGATAGGATATATAAATTGTATAAAAGTATGCTATCTTGCGGTACTCCTGCTCTGATACTTCCCACATTCGAAATTACATTTTTCATTTTTATTTGAAAATTTCCATTCGCCAGATGATGAACTCAATTATATCCGATGGAAATTTTAGTTCAATCAGTTTATAAATTATGTTATTGTGTATACTCTATCAAATGCCTTACAGATGTCAAGCAATAGCAAATCTGGAGTTTGCTTTAGGTGTCTTCCAATATAATCCACTATAAGTAGCAGTTGTTTTGAAGTGTCCAGCTTGGCTCTGCATTCATATTGTTCATCCGATAGACAGAATAGATAGAGTTTTAATCTATTGTACATTATTGTTTCCATTGTCTTCCCAAGAGTGCAAAGCAAATTTATAGCAGAAAAGTGATAGTAAATCTTTATTTGGTTTAGGAATAGCAGTTATTCATAGATCAAGGAAATAATTCAACGACAGACATGCATTATAAATACTGGTAAAGCATTCCCTGAAATTCATTGGAAGGATTTTGATCATTTTATTTTTAAACACACACACTCAAAGCATTTCTATTTTATTACACTCAAAGTATTTCTTTTTTTAAATTAACTGTCGTTGCTTCCTCTACATAAGTTGCTTCTATTATTTAAGGATCGGTACTTTCCAGAAAAAGTTTTCAATGCTTTCATTTACTAGCCAGTCGTGAACAGAACCGGTCAAAGGTGCAAGCCTAGTAAGCGGCTGCGTAGGGAGCCGAGTAAGGGGGGCAACGGAGTCAAGTAAAGCTAGATTTAAAGAAAAAAACTTTTTACTGTTCCCCCCCCCCTCTTCTGAAAGCTTTTTTTTTCACTTGCGTGTCTAAAAAGAAAAGTTAAAATGAATTTATTTTCCTAAAATAAAATGTTAATTGACTCTGAACTCATACTGTTCGTCCGGTAGACAAAATAGATAGACTTCTAATCTATTGTAGATTATTCTTTCCTTTATCTTCCCAAGAGTGCAAAGCTAACTTATAGCTGGAAAGTGATAATAAATCTTTGTTTGATTGAGTAATGGTAGTTTTCCATAAATCAGAGAAATAGTTCAACGACAGACATGCATTATAAATACTGGTAAAGTATTCCCTAAAATTTATAGAAAGGATGTAAATCATTTTATTTTTAATATTATCAAAGCCTTCTTTAAATTTCAATTTAGCAGTGGTTACTTTCTTTAGTTACCTTCAGTTGCTTCTATTATTTAAGGATCATTATTTTCTATGAGAAAATTTTCAATGCTTTCATTTACTAGTCTAGAATTAACGGAGACGGTCCAAGGTGTAAGCCTAGTAAGTGGCTGCGTAGGGTGCCGATTAAGGGCGGGTACCGGAGTCAAGTAAGGCGAGTTTTTAACCCATTCCTTCTCGCTCCCGTGAAAATGTCGGGGTGAGTTTACGTTTGCTATTTCTCGCTCCCGTGATATTGACGGACTGGAGTGTTCAGTAGTAATGCGCCAATAAGAATAAAACTAATTCATTTCTTTTGCCAGGAAAACATTTTATTTCTCATTTCACACACCATATAACAGTACCAGGATATTTTTAAGGTAATTGTAAATAGTTAGTTTATTTTGAACTAGATACTAGCACTAATCAAATACGAGTATTTGGCAAAAATAGACACTTTTATGACCGTTTTCTTGAAAATTAACCGATCGTTTAGAGGTTAAGGAAAAAACTTTTTACGTTTTTTTTTCGCTTGCTTGTTGAAAAATAAAAGTTTAAATGAATTTATTTTCCAAAAATAAAATGTTGAAGTATATATAATACTCTGGTGACAAATTAACCCTTCAAATTGGATAACATTCCTTGTCTTAGATCTTTTCACCAGTGCCAATGACATTCCGCCCGATAATTTACGATCTGAAGATTCTGATAACGGTTACTCATAAAAACTAAGGCCTGTAGAGTTTTCTTTAATGTTCTTCGAAGAGCCGTGTGATGGCGCAGAGGATTGAGTACTCGCTTTCCAACGAGGTGAACCAAATTCGAATCCCAGCAACGGCTGGTCGATACGAACTCCACATCCGGCTTGCACCGACTGCAATGCTGACGTAAAATATCCTCAGTGGTAGATGGGTCAGAGTCCCCTTGCCGTCAGGCTAACTGTGGTAGGTTTTCCTCTCCATGTAACACACATTCGGGTTAGCTCCCTCAAAAAGTCCTCCACGAAGGCAAGTTTCTCTAAATACTTTATCCAGGAGTTCCCTTGTCTTCTGGAATGGGTTCAAAATTAAGAGGCTGCGGAGTTGAACATTAGAAGTAGAAAACCCGAAAAATTGGGTTGGCTGTTCAACGACGGTTATAAAATAAAATAAAATGTTCTTCAAGAAAACCCTCAGGAGACGGGGAAGAGGTACTCGCCTATAGTAATTTCACCTCCCAAAATGCTCTAAGAATTTTTTTTTTTTTTCTTTTTTTTTTGTGAAGCTAAGTGCATACCTGCCAACTCTCCCGGATTTTGCGGGAGATTTTACTTTCATATTTAAAGTGGTAGTAAATATATACTATTTTTTCCTTTATAAATTTAATTTTTAAATGATTTTGATCACCACTATTCTTACAAAACTTAAGCTTACATATTAATATGCGCTACTATCATGGTTGTCAACTTAATTTTTTTCAAATACAACGTATTTGTTTGCTTAAAATTGAAGTTTTAATTCCATTTTAATACCACTGGGAAAAATGATAATGGAAGGGATTAAAAGTTGGCAGGTCTGTAAGTGTTTTCTCCGTAAAGAAACATTGGACATTGGTCTATTCACAAAAAACAATTGATACAAAATTCCTAATAAAAATAAATAAGGGAAAGGTGATTTCTGATTTGTTAGAAAAATTAACAATTACTATCTTAGAGGAAGTGTATCACGGACACTCCTTGAATTTATTGCTGCACAGTACTTTTAAAGAATGTATCCTTCTAAAATTTTTATTAATTTTTCAAATTCTAAAAGTGTATCATCAATTTGAGATTCAAGCTATTTTTTTGCTTTTTCTCAAAAGTACAAAATTTAATACTTTCATTTTGTTAAATAATAATTTTATAAATTTTCCCTTTTTAAAATGCAATATTAATTTAAAAGTTTTATAATCATATTTTTTATTTTATCAGTTTATGATTTGTTAACAATGCCTATGCTAAAAAATTTTCAAAAACATAAAATTGTTTTCCTTTTATTTCTTCTTCTTCTTTGTCAGCACTACAGCCTAGTGCAGGCCAAGGCGTTCTCAATTAGCTGCCTCCAGGCAGGGCGACTTTCAGCTAGATTTTTCCATTTGTTTATTCCCAACAATTTTAAGTCCTTCTCAACACTGTCCAACCATCTTGTAGCTGGTCTCCCTCTCCTTCTAGTTCCTTCAATTTTCGAAAAAGTAAGTTTTTCAACTAGGTTCAACTCTTTACGCCGAAAAACGTGCCCCAGCCATCTGATCCTGTAGGCCTTAATAACCCTCAAAATATTAGGTAATCTATATCTATTGTATATCTCATGATTATATAAATTTCTCCAAACATTATTTTTCTTAACTGCTCCAAAAATTGACCGAAGGATCCTTCCTTCAAAAATGAGTAGTCTATTTTCCTCTGTTTTATTAATTGCCCAGGTCTCGCTGAACCATGTAGAATAATTGGTCTGATTGAGGTTTTGTATAGATTTACTTTTGCACCAAAGGAGAGGAATTTCGATTTTAATTGGTTCCTCAGACCAAAGTAGCACTTATTAGCCATCAAAAGTCTGTTCCTAACTTCAACCCTTATCTCATTTTTGTTGGTAACAAGCGTACCCAGATACTTAAACTGGGTAACTCCTTCAGAGGCATAATCCCCAATTCTGAGTGGCTGTACATGATGCACTCTAGAGCTTACTACAATAAATTTTGGTTTTTCTTCGTTTACTGCTATAGTCTGTTCAACGAGAACTGATAGTGAAAGTAAACAAAGCAGCGTGCTATTTGGCGCAATACCGTTGCCTGCTTGGCGCCGGATTAATGACAAATAGTGCCTATCAGTCAAGCAAAAACTTTCTTAGAGGGTTCTTTGTTTCGCCGTGGTGTCTTATTGCAGGTGTTTCATGAGAAATATGGAAAATGAAGTGATAGATTTAAGTCCTCCTAAAAACCGGCAGAAGAAATCTTACATAAGTAAAGCTGAGAAGGAAATAATATTGAACATTTATAAAACAGAAGTGCATTCAAAACCAGATGTTCCAATCATTGATGTGGCTGACCATGCGGTTTCTGTATCGGGAGTTAGCACAGCTTCTGTTTTCAGAATTATTAAAGAATATAAAAAGGATAATATATTACATTCACCGAAGAAGACTAAATCTCGTAAAACTCTTTTGGATGACATTGACGATTTCGACAAAAATGCTGTAAGAAGAAAAGTTCATGATTTTTTCCATCGTAACGAAATTCCGACAATAAACAAAGTTCTGAAAGCTGTGGACGATGATTCTAATTTACCAAACTTTAAAAGAACGGCATTTTATTTACTGTTAAAAAAAAAATTAGGCTTCACACATACTTCCCTTAGAAAAATAAAGGTAACAGTTTAATACAAATAAATGCAGTTCCTTCAAATATATTTTTAAATCAATCGGGGAAATATAAAACTATTTTAAATATTATTTAACTTATAATAAATTTTAAAAAAAATTGTAATTATGAAAATAAAGAGTATTTTTTTAAACATATTCTTTCAATTCTATACGACTTTTACGATGGAATTATAAAAGTTGTTTTGCATAGATATTTAAGCAAAATATAATATAACTAATTTAATTTAAACTTTAAAAAAATACATTAAAACTATTCTCAAAATAAAATTATGAGCTTACTGAAACAATTAGAAACGTATTTTCATGTAAATATTTTAATTTTGCTCTTTCTTATCTAACTTTAAGGTATCAAAAACCGAATATCATTTTCGTTTTTCTATAATAACGAAAGCGCTGTCGATTCAAACGAAATCGCCCATTCAGCGAAGAAACTGTTGAAGTGGCAAACGTTGGCAATCAAATAGCAACCCTTATGTTTACTTCCACTATCAGTTCTCGTTGAACAGACTATAGCCCCATATCCCTGGCAACTTTCTCAAGGGCAGTAAACGTCTCAACCACATCCTGCATTGTTCGCCCAACTATATCAATGCCATCTGCGTTGGCTAGTAGTTGTATAGATCTCTGCAGAATAGTGCCTCTAGTGTTGATCCCTGAATCCCTTATAACTTTTTCAAGGGCAATATTAAATAAAATGCAAGACAGAGAGTCTCCTTGTCTAAGACCTCTCTCGGTATAGAATACTTCTGATACGTCAGACATGAGTTTAACTCAGCATTTTACACTTCGTAATGTCATTTTGACAAGATTGGTAAATTTGGGAGGGATTCCAAGTTCACACATCACCTCAAATAGCTTACTTCTATTGAAACAATCATAAGCTGTCTTAAAATCGACAAACAAGTGGTAAGTATCAATTCCGTATTCTTTTGTCTTTTCGAGTATTTGTCTAAGCGTATGTATTTGGTCTACAGTAGATTTTCCCTCCAAAAAACCACATTGATATTTTCCTATAATTTTTGTAACATATGGAAGAAGTCTACGAAATAGGATGTTGGAAAAGATCTTAAAACCCACGTTCAAAAGTGGTAGTTGTGACAGTTCAGGTTGTCTCCCTTTTTATGGATGGTGAAAATCAAGCCCTTTTCCCATTGAATGGGCATCTGTTCTTAGATCCACACCTCACAAATGACATTTAAAAGCTCATTATTCAACTCCGGTGCATTTGCATTAAAAAGTTTGGCCTTAATGCCATCTGGGCCAATTCAGCTTTTTAAGAGTATACTCCAGTTCACACAATGTGGGTACATCAGCATCTTGTATTTGTACATGAGTATCTGATATTTCAACATCAACTTCTTCAACCGGGCCATCGTTTTCCTTTTATTTAGTATAAAATAATGTGAACTTGATAGAATAGTATTCATTTTTTTTATTGGTTATTAAAGTAGTTTTTTTTTTGTGTTTTAAAAAATACTTCTATTTTAAATTAAAATCATTAGTAAATTATTCTCTAATTTCATAATTTTATCCGCGAGACAACGCAGACTTTAAAAAATATGCCATTTCATTGATTTTTCAGAATCAAAATTTTATGAATTTCTATATTTTAGTGATTTAATTTTCCTTGTTTGTAATTTTTTCAATATTGAACTTAAAATTATGTCAAATTTGAATAAAATGTCATAAGATGTAAAATGTATGTCATACATGATGTAAAATGTATGTCATATTTGAATAAAATTGAAAATTATAATATTGTTTGTTACCTCTAAAATCGATAAATTATAATCTTTAATGTATAATAAATTTCTTTTTAAAAAAGTTCAAAATATTGTTTGTCTTTTACTTTTTCCCGTTTAACAATTTAGTGATTACATTTATATTTTAGTTAGTTTATTTTCGCTTACATATACTACCCATTGCCCTCAACACAAATTGTCCGTCGAAGCCCTTCATCTTACGAGCAAAGTAATATGTTCACTCTAATGTTGGCATGTAACTGACATTAGAGTGAACATAGTACAAATTTTTATACAGCAATTCAAATATGGTTTTAATATTCTTCGAAAATATCCATTCATTTTTAAAATTGATTAAATTATAAAAGTTCTTTTTTAGTTCAAAACATGCTACCCCCTCTGCTACATGAAGTCACAACAGGGTGAACGATTTTCAAATTTTTCTATACATTTTGGGAAAAAACGATTTTTTAAAACCAGTTTTAAACCTAAATATGGATGTCATATTTTTCGAAATACCTATTTATGTCTATAAATATTTTCAGAAAACTTCTGCCTATATATATATATACAGAGATGCCAACTTGCTCCGGACAGCAAATACATATTTTAAAGTGGTAGTTTATCAATTGTAATTCTTGGTTTAATAAATCCAATTTAGTATATTTTTATCCACCACTATTTCTAAATAATTCGTAGTCTTATATAATTCACAACTTTACGGTACTTAAGTCTTGCTATACCTTTTAAAAAGCAAGCAAAAATAGTCAAATATTTGCAAAATTTACTTTGAAGTTATTTACCGTTTTATTATTTATTTTGGCGTGTCCGGAGCAGTTGGCATCTCTGTATATATATATATATATATATATATATATATATATATATATATATATATATATATATATATATATATATATATATATATATATATATATATATATATATATATATATATATATATATATATATATATATATATATATATATATATATATATATATATATATATATATATATATATATATATATATATATATATATATATATATATATATATATATATATATATATATGTGTGTGTTACTTAATAACCGCCGTTGAACAGCCGACCTAATTTTGGGTTTTCAACTACTAATGTTCAACTCCGTAACCTTGTAATTTTGAACCCAATACAGAAGACAAGGGAACTCCTGGATCAAGTATGTGGAGAAATTTGCCTTTTTGGAGAACTTTTTGATGGAACTGACCCGCATTTGCGCTACATGGAGAGGAAAATCACGAAAGCCTTCCACGGTTGGCCTGACGGAAAGGGGACTCTAACCCATGATCCGTAGACCATTGAGGATGTTTTACGTCAGAAATATGGTCGGTGTAAGTCGGATGCGGAATTCGTATCGACCTGCCACCACTGGGATTCGAACCCGGTTCACTTCACTGCAAGGTGATCGCTCTATCCCCTGAGCCAACAAGGCTCTTTACCTATATATAGATCATATTCGGGTGGACAGTTTAAGACTTTTTCGTAATTTTTTTAAAAACGAAATTGATTTGAAATCAAGCTTAAACATGGGCGCAATATTTTCCGAAAATGCACATATATGTTTATAAATGTATTAAGAAAACTGCAACAACAAAAAAAAATCCTTTTTATTCCAAACTCCTGTTATTTTTTTACAGCTAGATTAATTTGAAAGTATTTTTACTCGCAAATAAGGACATCATACATTCCGAAAACACCTATTTATGTCTATTAATGTTGAAAGGAAACTTTAAAAAAATTCTTTATTCCAGAACATGCTAACTCTAAAGCCTGGTTGGAAAGGCGTTGGACTCGTGTTCGTGAGAACGATAGCTCAAATCCAGCAGGCCAAAGAATCCCGGTGCATTAAATGGTGACTTGTGCACGTTAAATCTGTCGGGACACAAAGTTCTCCAAGTTTCCATAACAAATCAATACCATAATAATCTGAGGGTAGTGATTCAGGAGTTCCTTTGTCATCTGGCTTGGGTTCAAAATTACAAGGCTACGGGAGTTGAACTTTGATAAAACTCTAATTTGGGTAGGCTGTTCAACAACGGTTACAAAATAAAAACTCTAAAGCCTAGATATAGTTCACATCTGGGTGAAAAATTTCGAAATTTTTATTACTTTTTGGAAAGTGAGATCAATTTGAAACTGCTTTGACGCTTAAATATAGGCATTATATTTCTCAAAATATCAATATGTGTCTATAAATTTTTATATGAAACTAAAATAAACCAAAACATAACCCCCACTGCCTACATACAACTAACATTAGAGTAACCTATTAGCTATTTGATTTTTTTTTTTTTTTTTTTTTTTAACTTTTTGGAAAATTAGATCCAGTTGAAACTGGCTTCACAGTCATACTCATATATCGTCTTCATATTGCCCAAAAATATCCGTTTATTTCTAAAAGTATTAAGAGTAAATTCTGAAAAAATTATTTTTTGGTCCAAGCATGCTAACTCCGAAGCCTACTTATAATCGACATGCAGCTCACATTAGGATGATCATTTTGCAAATTTTCTTTATAATTTTTTGGAAAGTGAATTGCATTTCATACTGGTTTCGCATTTAAAAAAAGAACGTCATATTTTCAATACTATCCATTTATTTCTAGAAATCTCTTAACTAAATTAAAAATAATTTAGCAGAAATCTTAAAAAGAAATATCGTATTTTATAATTAAAAATAAAAAAAAAGTTTAGCAATCGACAACCAAGGAAAAATAGGAATGAAATTTTATGCTACACATACGCAAGTTTTTTGTAAGTTAACCACATTTAAATATTAATCACCCCAATTAAATATTTCTTCATTGTTGCCAAATTATCGTTTGTTTTAAAAAATAAATGCAATTTTTCTCGGCTTCTATTAATCAAAAACAATTGAAATTTTAGATTTCTAAATAGAAAAATACATACATTAATATGGTATAAAAAAGTTATGTCTCAAAATTCACAATTTCTTTGTCCACCATCCACTATTAAATTAAATGATAATAAGTAATTATAAAAAATTACTTTTTGCATGAAATTACTTTAGCATGAAATTATCTTATTTAGTAAAACGAGTTTCATGAGTGGGTGCAGTTTCTTTCTTCTTTTTTTTTTTTTTTTTTAATTGTACAATTAATTTTAAAGGTATGGCTGAAAAGCTCGAAAGTAAAATTAACATTGAGGGGATCAAACTTTCATCCACAAATACGTTTTTGTGTCCTATTATGTTACTTAATAGTTAACATTAATTAATTAGCACAATTGAAGTCACCCCCTGGAACCATTAAGAATGACACTTACTATGTGAAAATCTGATCATAAAAACGAAAGTTATTTAGGGTGAAATACCTTGCATCACTGTGTACACATTAAACATTATCTATATTCTATTACATTTACAGTAAACAATATTTCTACTTTTTCTTGGAAAGCATGTGAGTGGAATTAGTTGTAAGGAGAGAATCTAAACTAAATTGCTAATTATGACAGGGTATTATTTTTCTGAAAATTTCACTTGAAAATTATATGCAACAAAACTTTTGAGCAAATATGCAACAATTTTGAGTTGAAGCAGGTTTTTTTTCTTTTCTTTTTTTTTTTTTGCTCAAAAGAACACCTATAAATACTACCATCTCTCATAATTCAGACTAAATAAAATCTGAAAATTAAGGAATCATACAAAACCACACAAAAACTGAAAAATGACACGTAAATCCTCTATATTAAGCAATGGTTCCAGCAGACATAAACAACATGAAAAACTTCCCATTAACACAATCTTAATATAAAAAAAGGAATTTCTATTAAAAAAAATTTGACTCTGATAATAACAACCTTTTTGCTCAATTTTGCTATCGTGCAATTTCTTTGCGCTGTTCACCATCAATTCCCTACGTAAAAAAGCTAACATGAAGACATTTTAAAATGTTCTATTATAACAAAAATTGTGAACTTCATATTTGCAATCTCCAGTTCTCTAAATAGTTACAGGAAGTGGAACCTCAATATGGCAGACTTCTTGTATTTGTTGGCTAAGTTGTGAATAAGTCCTTCACAAATTCATAGAATTTTTAGGTGAAACTAAATTTTCTTATCACAAAAAGAGCAAATATTTCCTCAAATCAGTAATCTAATATTTCTCTATTATTTACTGTTTAGCAGCGACTTTACATCTCTGTATAATGATATAAATAAGGGATTACAAGAAGAGGGACGAACTGCTAGTAGATTGTTTAAGATCATAAAATCTTTAGCGCATTAACTTGACGTATTCTTTAAAAATCTTGAAACAAAGAAGTTTAAATATTTCCCTTAGCTTTAAAAGGCAGATAGAATTAATGTCGATATTCGCCAATAAAATATTCTTTGAAGACAGTGAAAATGTTCTTAATAATATATTGAGGTATCTTAGAAAATTCAAAGGATATTGTATATACATGATTATCTCAATTCCCAGATTTAGAGAAAACGTTGCAGTTTATTTCAAGATCACACATTGCTTAAAATGGATGATCTTAAAGGGACATTTTGTTTGATGGTTTATAATGGCAATTGTCAATGGAATTGACAGAATTTTGAGTAAAATTTACATGAGTGAAAAAATTTGTCAAACTAGGAGACACATTAGAAAAAGTGAAGTGTGCGGATTCCTAACATTACATCAAAACACAAGGAACTTAATACTTGAACAATCTTCCTCAAAAGTTTTCGATCATGAAAAAATTTCAAAATCACCGCTCATAATATCTGGGTCTTGATATGCATGTCAGTAGATCTTTTCATCAATGAACTCCATAAGAATGACTGTAAAAAGCCACCTTCATTCTGATTGAAGTGATTCTTGTGTATTATTAAGGACCAGCTATAACCCAAAGATAAATGCCAATAACTTTCAGCAACAGGTGTCAAACTAAATGATATTAAATGAATGCAGATTTTGATGTTATATTTGTCTATATAATAAATGAATGTGTTTTAAAAAGTATATTAAGTAAAGAGGCTTAAGACATTTTTCAGCAAAAAAAAATAAATAAAAGTAATTAACAACTTTTGAGAAGTGTATTTAAAAAGCTCCTCACTATAAAAAATTTAAAAACATTATCTTTATTTTTTTTTCTCCCAGGGGAATTATTTTCAAGGCACTATCTAAATCATAAATTAAGCTAAAATATTTTTTAAATACTTTTTATTCAATTTCGTTTGATAAAAAAAAACAACAACAAAAAAACAGCCAATATAGTAATAAAATATAAATTTGACAGTTTGAAATCACAGCAAGTGTAAAATAAAATCTAATTTAAGAAAGAAAAATTGCACTGAACTGCGGCACACTGAACATTTTAAAATACATCAGAACTCAAATGGCACACTAATCGGAGAAAGTTCACCATCCCTGGACTAGACAGTTCACTATTTATTTGTTGATCGACCATTTATCCATCAGCAAAGTTTTTTTTTTTTAAATTAATAAAATACAAATTTATAATATAATATTGAATATAACACATAATGAAACAAATTTATAATATATAAATTTATGGTAGTAATAAAATATGTATTTACAATATTATAAGAAATATAAAATAGTCATACTTCATGAAATGATATGGATGTGTTTCAACAATGTAGAATGTTTTCAGATTAAGAATTTAAAAAAAGTAAGGAATTTTGAATTGACATTAATGAGTTGATTAAGTAACTATATGATTCAGTATTTCATAATTCAGTTTTTAATCTTTTTGTGTCATTTTTAATATCAACAGTGTAAGATGTGAGCTTCATAATGAGTTCTTTTAGATCTTGAAAAATATAGTATCTAAGTTCCACATCTATAATAGGTTCATACCACAGATTTAACCTTTTGAAAGGATCATACAGCTTCATTAAAGTTTTCAGCTTCTTAGTAGCATTTCTTATTTTAAATTTTTCTTTACAAATATCCAGCATAGTAGTCATTGCAGAAACTATTTTCTCATGAAATTTGTACTCATTAAAAGTAAGAAAAAGGTCCATTATTTTATCACAAACAGAGTAAAGTTCAATGTCACGTGTAAAGTTCCTGAAAGAAACAAGAAGTACAACTTATTGAAAAATAATTTTAAAATACAACTAAGCTAAACATAAAAAAAAAATATTAAAAGTCTTACAATTAAATGTGTAGAAAGCAAATAGTTTAGCCAAACAAGCCTAGGATTTTTTAAGCATTTATTATTAAAGCTAAAAAAAGTGATTTGAAAGAAAAACTTAAGAATAAATCTGTAGATCAGTGTTCCTTAACCTTTTTGATATAATGGACCTCTAAAAATTTTTAAGAAGTCACGAACCACCCCCCTGTGAAAAAAATAATTACACAAAACGTCAATTATCAGAAAACATGCAATTTTATTATTTTAATAGTACATAAAATTTTTAAAATTAAAATTTTTAATGTGAAGGTTGCTGCTGCTTTTCCTTACTTAACAAATTGAATTGGGGATGGTTTTCAACAAAGCAAACGGGCATATCATGTTCAACATTCAATTGATTTCGATGTTATGTTTTTATTGTCACAATTGTGGAAAATCCCGCTTTGCAAAGATACACTGTAGCAAATGGAATTATAGCTGCCATAACTTGCTTTACAAGCAATGGGTAGGCTTCCAAACATTTTAAAAATTAGGAGTAGTCAGCGGACCCCCAAAATATAACTCATGGACCCCTTAGGGGTTCATGAACCACAGGTTAAGAAACCCTGCTGCAGATTGATTTTGAGTTAGGTGGGAACTCAAAAGAAAGAAAACAATTACAACAGGTTTAGGATTTTTTAAACTTTTCATATTTAGACACTTTTTGAGATAATATTTTTTGGTTAAAGGTTATTTATTTACATGCAATTATAGTTGTGATTTTGTATTTTATTTTGTGATTATCTATTTTCAGTAACATCCTGCAACCTGCTTTTTTTCTAAAATTTCACTTTTATAAAAGTTTTAGGAACAGCTTGCTGTTCAACTTTTACATTTAATTGAGCATTACTATTTCTGGCAGTTTCCAGGGGGAAAATAAAATTTTTCACTAGTGGCAATAACTGCATTATAAATAAAAGTATCTCTAGATAATGCTTCGCCAGGCATAAAAATTTACTATTAGACCAAAGATCAGGGCCGGATTAAGACCTCTTGAGGCCCTAAGCACTGAAAGTATTTTGGTGCCCCATCTTAAAAATATATCCCATATTAGGTATCGAGTTAATTTAAAATAAAAAATCACATTTTTTAAAAGAATTTATTCAAATTTTAAAAAAATAAAAATATTAAAAATAATTCATAACTGCTAATTACAAATTTTGTGAAAAAAAATTTTCCATTTGAAATGAAATCAAGAAAAATTTTAAAAAATAAACAAATTTTTTTTATTTAGGTTTCACTGGCACTTAAAACTATTTAGAATTTCACAGTATTTCTTAATAACTACTGACAATATATATTTCGAAATTCTTTGTATAAAATTAGGTGGAGAAATAGGTTTGTTAGAGGTCGTAAATTAATACTTATATGAAAAAAATCGAACTTTAACGAAACATCATAGAGATTCGTTAGATTAAATGGTCGGCATTCTCTAACATTAGAAAAAATATTTCATAAAAAGCTTAAAAATGTCATGTAAGATATTTATTTTGGTTTACATTGTGTATATCTAAGTAGTTCTCTCCTACTTTTTTTAATTGCAAAATCTTCGATAATATCTTTGAAGCTAATTTGTCACAATACACCAGCTTCTATCCAAAATAAAGATAAGGTATCTAGTTCTTCCTGTTGCACTGTTGTTCTTAAGGGGATTTCAATGCAATGCAACTGAGAAAATGAACACTCAGCAGCACATGATTAAAAAAAAAATTTCTGCCGTTTGTTTCCACAAATTCATGGTGTTGGTGTACATATGTATGGAATTGCTTCAGCTCTACTGCTTAGTAACTATTTAGGTCTTCTGGGTACGATTTTATTAATTTTTGCAGAATTGAGAAAACCCTTGTAAGTCAATGGTCAGCAATGAATCACTCAGAAAAGAAAATTTTTCAAAAATTCCTCATAGATTTCGCCTCTTCTTTTCAGTTCAGTAGTGAGTTTATCCGCAATTTCATAAAAAGGGGAGCTGAGAAATTTATCTCTTGCACCCAATCAAACTTCTGCTGAATCACCGTCAATAGGCCATTTTAACACTTAAACAAAATCAAACTTATATTTCATTAATTTGCCTTTAAAAACCTGTCTAAAATTCAATAATTTAAATTATCTGCCTAATGAAAAGGAAGAATCCCTAAGTATTGTTAATAAAAACATTTTAATTTGCAATAAACAATGGGGAAGAAAAGAGGAACCAATTTAAAAAGAATAAATGGTTACTTTCATCAAGTCTAAAATTTTTGCATAAATCTTGTTCCTATTTAAAGGCCTGTAACTATATCGTTGGCTGAAACTTTTCTTTTAAAATAGTCACGAAAACAAATAGTAAAATAATTGATGAAGCAAAATAAAAAGTAAACAATTCGAAAAAAAATAGAAGTAAATAATGAACAAAAAGTAAAATAATCCAAGCACGAACAAAGTTAAACAAAATACTTTAAGCTAAGGTGTAAAGTGTTCAACAAAATGCTTAATTGTGTGTAGATACGGGAAATTAGTTACTGATTGTAGCTTAAATCATGTTATTGGTTAAAAATTATGTCTATCAAGAAACCTCGCTTTTACTAGACCTCCTTCTTTCTTATAACAGATCCTAAGTTACCACTTATTATTCTATCGCTAACCCCTCGAAAGAAAGACAATTTGAATTTTCAAAGATATGGACCTTTTCCCTAATGGATGCTTAAAGATATCTGAGATGAAAGGATGTTCTTTGCAGTAAATCAATTGGTTACACTTGTTATGTCCTTAAATGGTTCTCAGAAAATTTAGCTTTGTATTTCAATCCATATGTTGTTGAAAATCACGGTGTTCCTTTTCCGGAGCCTTTGAATTCATAAAATCGAATGCTGGCAATATACCATTTTTGCTGTTATCCCGTGGAATTGTAAGTTACACACAGAAAGCTAGATTAAGTTAAATTGAACCACGTTTCCCTATAACCTTTAGTGCTTACACCAACAATATTTTTTCCCCTCGTTTATGAAGAATGACTAATTTTTATATTTAAAAAAAAAGAAGATAAATGGACGATGGAAATGCGTTATTTATTTATTTCAATCTCATGCACGAACGAGCTACAAGTAAATTAAGCACAATTATTAAATTTATTTTTAGTAACAGAAATATTATTATTTTCAAATTTTTTATCTGTCCAAATTATCATCAGGGGTCTGTCCTGGCCAAATTTGCTGTCCTGGCCAAACCGGAATGAAATTCGATAAATTTTCCCGCCATTTCTTAAAAAATTTTTTGTTTTTTTCCTTATAAGATTTTAGGATTTTTCTTTCTTTTTTGAAAGATGTTCACCTTACCATCATTTTGGAAATAATCATTAGTGTATTACTTCATCGACTTTTCTTCTTTTTAAGATTATTTCCAAATTTTTTTTTTTTTTTTAGTTGGGTTTAACAATAAAAAAACGGCTTTTTGTAGCGATTCCGAAAACCGGAAAAACCAGTTATCCGGAATAGCGATGGTCCCGATCGTTCCGGATAATCGGTTCCCTACTGTATATATATATATATATATATATAGTGACCTCTCACTTATGCACCACCTCTTTTAAGCACTTTTTTCATTTATACGATGATTTTTATAGGTCCCAATGCATTAGGTAGAAAAATAATGATAAACATCTTTCGTTTATGCGTCGCTCTAAAACTAAATTTTTCGATTATGTGCCAAAATTTTAGGCTGACATTTTAATTTTTTTATCCCTTAAATATTTTTTCTTTTTTTAAAAAAAAAAAAAGTTTTAATTTAAAAATGAAGCAAATTAGCAATCTTGTTACAGATAAAAAGAAATATATGTTGTTAGATTCTATTGAATTTTCTTCCCTCTGTGACCTTCTCATTTTTGCTGTTTCTGGAAAGACATTCTTTCAACAATTTTGAATAGGGTGTCTTATCTGTTACACCAACAGCAATGATCATCTTTATCTCATTCATCTTTAAGAAAATGACCATTCCTCTTGTCCAGAAGTTAGTTTTACTCCCATGCTGTTTTCTAGAAAAAAAGGACACCTGGAATATGAAAGAGACGGCTATCACTTACTTGCAGACATCATGCACTTACTTGCAGACAGATGGACATCATGAGTAAATAAAAGGAGGTGGTTTGTTTAGTGACAGTAGTAATCGAACAACTTATTGTGTAGCATATTATGACGTCAAGTACTTTTCTTAGAAATTTATCATGTGATATTTCACCCCTTCCCATAAAACTCAAATTTTTTGTGAAGAACTGTTCATTTATGTCAAACTAAAACTTGTGGATGATGAGAATGTGGTGGATGATACCGAGGAGGATGAAAAAGTTCCTCTGAATCACACAGCAGTATTAGAAGCTTTAGACACTATTTGGGACTATTTACAATTTAATATTACTTTTGAAACTCCCCCTTATCCCTTTTATATGAACTGGAAAAAACTGTTTTTGAAATATGTGGGCAAAAACAAATACAAACATGTATTAAGAATATTTTGTGAGAAAATAAATTGTCTTAAGTTATGTAAAAAAAATTTTTTGTATAGTTATAGTAAATACCAAAACAATATAAATATTAACATTTTATCTTTAGACACATATTTATTCATATTGTCCCTGCAATTTACGTTGTATTTTAGAATTTTGAAGTTTTTCACTTTTGCGCTTTTTTCTGTTGGTCCCTTACACCGGTGCATAAGTTAGAGTTCACTGTATATATTAAAGACTTAACCCAATAATTTAAGCATGGAGGTCACAAGAAATAAATCAACATGCCTGGGTAAAGGCTGAAACTGGACTAAATATTTCATTATAGATAAGGGGTTATATTAATGACAACACTGCTGCCATCTATGTCAGCATTTTTGATGACAACATGTACAACAATATAAACTAACTCATTCAACACTCCCACTTTAGTTTACATTTTTGGGAATACTAAAAGAAAAATCACAAATGTGCAGAAAAAATAAAAATAAATCATTTTAGTCCCATTGATTTTCCACAATGTTCATGCTTAGTTCTATTAACAGTTTTTGTTAAATAGTTCGCAATCATTTGAGACATTTCTACACCTTGTATTGTAACATGACCAAGTTTCACGGCCTCACGTACAAAATGATGCTGTACATCTATGTGCTTTGTTCGTCCGTGAAATTGACTATTTTTAGTCAAACTTATGGCTCCATTATTGTAAATGAAAATGACTAATGGTTTTTCTTCTTCACTTTGACTATTGTCCGATACAATTCTCCTCTTTTTAGGTTCACTAACAGAAAAAAAATTTCTGTTCTTGGTTGGCCTGTCTTCATCACTCTGACTGCCATCACTTGCTCCTTTTCTTCTTTTAGACTTTTCTTTTCCACTGTCAGACTCCTGACTTGATGAAATAGTTGCTTTAGAAATGATTCTGCTCCTCTGCTTGGCAGTAAGTCCATCTTTTCTCTGTTTCTTTTGCTTGGATTCTCTATCTTTCTTACGTCTTCGTCGTTTACCACCTTCTTCTTCTCCTTCATCATCAGTTTCACTGTCATCTCGTGGCACACGTCTTCTCTGTCAGAGCCTGAAGCCTTTGCTTCTTCATCTGATTGTTCTTTATTAGAACGTTCATCATCTGATTGTGCCTTATTAGAACCACCTTCATTGTCAGATTGGGCTTGATTTAGGTTAATGGACCCTTCTGATCCATTACGCTCTATTTTAATCCCTAAACAATAATTTAAATATTTCATTTCAAATCTTTTACTTAGCTGCTTCTTCACTAAATTTTTAAGCCTTACTGACTTGCTAAAAATTAATAAGTCATCTGCATAAATAGCTACAATTGCAAGTTCTTTACTCTCATTTAGTTTAATATACATACAACTATCAAAAGAACTTTGTCTAAATCCCATTTCAATTAAGCCTTCTTCTAATGTCAGATACCAAAGCCTGCCACTTTGCTTTAAGCCATCTAGAGCTTTATTAAGTTAAGAATTTTCCCAATTAAATTTTGTTCGCAATATTCACTAAATCCATCTGGAATTTTTCTGTATATTTCTTCATTTAGTGTCCCTTGAACAAAAGCCATAACAGCATCCATTTGATCGATTTCCCAATCATAAAGAACTGCATAAGCCAACAAAACTCTTAATGTTACATAACGAACTACTGGGGAAAATGTTTCTGTATAATCTATTCCTTTGATCTGGGAGAAACTCTTAGCTACTAAACGGGTTTTGTACCTTTCAATATCTCCATTAACATTGTTTTATTTTGAATACCCATTTGCAATCAACAATGTTTTTAATTTTAGGCTTATTTACTATGTCCCAAGTTTTGTTTTTTAATGTTGCCCGCTATTGTTTCACATAAAGATTGCCTCCAATGTCAGGCATTACTACCATTGAGTGCCTCATCAATAGTATTAGGTTCAGAAAGAAGTTCATTTATTGCCACTAAAGCATCGGCAAAGCAAATAGGATCTAAGTTTGGCATTTGCAAATCTGGCATCTCCCTTCCCCCTCAACTTCTATAACAGAGCTGCATGCTTTAATTTGACTATTACTTGCAGTTTGGTAATCTGTTATCAATTATTTATATGGGGTCATATGGAACGAAGCACAAGAATCCACGTACCAAACATTAGGATTTGGATTAGAATTTGTGACATGATATCTATTACATAAGCTTCTTCCTTCATAGGAGTCTTACTAGAAGTAGGCCTTACATTACTCTTTTTGTTAAATTTATCATACCCATTTTTCTGGTGTGGGGGTCTTTGACAATCTATATTTTTATGCCCAAACAAATTAGACTTGAAGCATTTCCCCTTAAACTTATTCCTGCCTTTAAACTTCTCATTAGGAAAAGCTTGATTTAAATTCCCATCAGAATTAGGTTCATCATCCTCAGCCGTTAATCTAGTTTTAACGTTATCAACAGTTATCTCTTCCCCACAATTTTTCAAATCCATAATAAGGGGTTCAAATCTATCAGGGAAGCTAGCTAAAATTATTCCAGCTATTAATTCCTCATCTGCTTTAACTCCTGTTGATTCTAATTGCTGATATACTGAAATTACTTTATGAAGGTAGTCCCACTTCTTTACAATCTGAATACTTAGTGTTAACCATATCTTTAATTACAGACACTTTTCTAGTTATTCCTTTATCATCATAAGTTTTTGATAATACTTCCCAGGCTTCTTTGCCACTAGATAAGTCCCTCAAATCATTAAAAATTGTTTCACTAACCCCTTCAACTATGTATGACAAAGCTTTGGCATCTAAAGCTGCATCTTCCTTTTTCCCTTCAACATAATCCCATAAATCTCTTTTAATTAAGTGCATTCTCATGGCAAACTTCCAATCAGCATAATTTGCCTTCCCAGTTAATTTCTTATGGCTAAAAGAACCTTCTCCCCCTGGCATGATTATTTTTCTTTGTTAACTTTAAATTAAACTATCAAAAAATATAACTATAAAATAAATTTTCTATTAAAACATAGTTAAATTAAACTAGTTACAAAGTTTGAAAAAGAAGAAACAGCATTTATTTAAGTGTTAAGCATTTAAGCCTAACCATGCATTAACACTGCTACCATATTTTATCTATCTTTTATTCTAAAATTTAGCTAAGAATTTAAAAACAAATATATTAAACTTAATAAATGTTAGCTATAAATTTCTTGGAGCATTCTGGGCCCATAACCTAAAGACTTAACCCAATAATTTAAGCATGGAAATCACAACAAATAAATCAACATACCTGGGTAAAGGCTGAAACTGGACTAAATATTTCATTATAGATAAGAGGTTATATTAATGCAACACTGCTGCCATCTATGTCAGCATTTGTGATGCCATCTATGTACAACAATATAAACTAACTCATTCAACATATATATATATATATATATATATATATATATATATATATATATATATATATATATATATATATATATATACACATATATATTTATACAGAATTAATATTAATAAACTCTATTCCCTAAAATATGTCTTTTTTAACAAAATATATTTATATTTTAATATACAGTGTAACATCCCATATCTGGACGTCCCTTTTACGGAAGGATCGATTTCCCGGACACTTTTTAGCAATCAAACTAAACAAACATCTCTTCATCTTCCCATTTCCTTAAAAAAAGAAAGAAAGAAAAGGTCTTTTGATGCTTTTTCTCTTGGAGCTTGCACTGAACCCCTGATTTATGCATTGAACCCATAAATCATAAAGGGGAAGAGAAGATCTACCAAGACCATTGAGTGACTATTAGTGACACTCCTACTCTGGAATGCAGGAAAAGAGGGAGATTTGTTTTCAAAAGACCACAATTGAGTCCCCTCCCCCCTCCTTTCCTATGCAGCTGGCTAGTAAAAGAGGCATTTCCTGGAACCTTTTTATTGAAAGAAAAGGGTAAAGGCTGCAAGTGTTAAGGTGGAGGGAGAGTCAAAATGGAACATTTGAATAGGTCTAAAAGGATACATATCCTTGAGAAACATTCCTTCCTCCCCTGACCATGTAATATTTAGGAGGCGGGGGAAGAAAGGGGGTAACATTCTTTCCTTAGCAGATTCCTTCAGTCATACAAGAAAAAATAAAGAGAACTCCATCAGCGTGCCCCGCCTTTATGCTCAATTAATAGCCAATGATTGGATAGAAAACAATAGTTTGTCCCTTCCTCACCCTCAACTTGAATGATCTCCTCTTTACACTTATTTCCTTTCACAAATAAGGAGGAAATGAATTTTTCTCCTCTACCTACCCACCTTAACGAATGACCAGAATTTCCCTTTCTTGCTTGAATCATTCCAGTTAAAAATGGCAGATTATTATTTCCATTACTGTAAATTTTTTTCGTTTTCTATATTTTAAGCAATAATTTTTTTTCTTTCTAATACTTCATATTTGATTGATTGGATAATCAAATACTAAAACATTATTCCCCTTAAAAATAATGTTTATTTATTTTTTGCTTCTTAGATTTAGATCATTTTAAGCTTTGTTCCAGAATGAAGTGAATTTCCCCTTTCTGCTTGAATCGTTCTAGTTCAAAACGGCGAATTAATATTTTTATAACAGTCAAATTTTTTCGTTTTCTATATTTTCAGCAATAATATTTTTTTTCTAATGCATGTTTTGTACTTGATTGATTAGATATTCTAATACTATAACATTATTCCCCTTAAAAATAATGTTTATTTATTTTTTGCTTCTTAAGGGAAACTAGGGAAGTGTGACTTGCCAATTTTGAAATAAACTAGTGGGATGTATGCATTATGAAAATTTTATATATCTGTAGTTTTTCAGAAAAACCTGTTAGCATAATTTCTAAAAAAAAAATTGACATCAAATTTTATTATCTTTTTTTAAAAAAAATTTCCAAATTAATTGGAGTATGTAAATGCAAATCAATACATAATTAATAAATAATTAATTAATTAATACTTAATTAACTGGAGCATGAGACAATTACAATAACTAATAGTCTGCATTGAAGAAATAAAATACTGATTTTTCTATATATTGAATTATTTTTTTTATCTCTCACAGGACCTTCTATGGGCCGAAACGAATGTTGCCCCCTAAAATTATTCCTCATAAGGCATACATTCCACTAGTTTATTTCAAAATTGGCAAGTCACACTTCCCTAATTTCCCTTGTTAGATTCAGATCATTTATTAGATCATTTTAAGCTCTGTTTACCTTGGGGGCCTATTATACGGAAAAATCTATCACACGGACGTCTGGAAGTCCCACCGATTCCGGATATGCAACTTTACACTGTATATATTAAAGTGTATTCATAATTTTGATCAGCTCAAACTTTAATCATTATCATTATGGATTTTTCTTTGTTAGTTAATAAACATATTCTTAAATTCAATTAATAAAAATATCTTTCGTAAATTTGTCATTAATTTTTAATTTGAAATTTTTAGTGCTTTTCTTATTTCCTAATTATAATTTTAACAAAGTTCGTTATCAGATGTACAAAATATAGTTTACTTGCACTAAACCAAACTCAATTGATTGAACATTTGATTTTATTGTTACTTGTTTCTTTCATTTGATTTTAAAATTAAATCAGTTTTAATGGGTACTCTTTCTAACATATTTTTTACCGTCGAAGAACATCCAGTTCACATTGTGAATTTACACATCTTTTGTGTTCAACTTATATAACATTTGTATTTATACAAGACCCTAAGGAAATTGTAATTCTTTTTTCTCATCAAAAAACTAGTTTGTATTCATATTACATGGTATATATTTTAAGTCTTAAAATCTAATTTCAATATTCAATATATATATTTATGTGTGTGTGTAGGTGTAGGTGTGTAGGTAGGTAGGTAGGTAGGTAGGTAGGTAGGTAGATAGGTAGATAGATAGATAGACATAAAAAATCATAATTGATACAAAGTGTGTGGTCATATTTGTGCAAATTTTACCTTTCCACCACAAAAAAATTTTGAAAAATGGTTCTTCACAGCTTCTTTTTCTTCCTTTAATGAATAAAAAATTATTTAACGTAAAATTTTGAAATAAATAGGTGCCAACACAACCTTTACGTAATTTGCTGATTACTTTTTCCAGTTGCAATAAGAATATTAATTAATAATATAGTATAGGCAAATATTTGTAGAAAACTGTGCGGCACATAAAAACAAAAACATGCACCACAACTGAAAACATGCATAACAGTTTTTTTACATCAAAAATCAAATTTTTTACATTATTAAATAATTACATCAAAATTTTTTACACATTTTTTTTAATTAAATTTTTTTACATAAAAAAAATCTAATTGCTAAAGTATTAACTTTGTTACAACTACGGAAAATATTCTGAAAACATATATCATAGCAGTATGCTATAGAATCATTGTAATGGATAAGTAGATAGAGATTTTGTCACATAGAAATTCACTACCTAATTTCATTGCAAGAACAAGAATTTTTTATACAAAACATCTTCCGTTTTTTTTTTATGAAAAAATTCTTATTTAGAAATGCTGTTATCTAGAATAATTAGAAAAATTATTAAGAATGCATAGATAAATTATTAAAACACTACTCCTAAAATGGAAGCTCAAAATACTAATTTTATAAACAATGTTTCGAAAAAAAATTATGTATTGGGAACATTAAGTTAGGCTTTATGGTGCCACCCATCCTCTGGTGCCCTACGTACGGGCTAAGTTTCCTTAATGGTTAATCTGGCCTTGCCAAAGATGTTCTTTAAAATTTTTAAAATCAAATTGTAAAACAATCCAAGGCAATTACAGTTTCTTGCAATTTTAACGATATGATATTTTGAAGAACATTAAAATTTATGTATGAAAACATAAAGTCAAATGCAAATATAATTTTCCTTCTTTTCAAACTTTTTTAAGTTATTTTATTTTTAGCATTTCTTTTTAATTTTAATGATAATATACTTCATATGAATTAATGTATTTTTCTATATTTCCTTATTTCTCTTAATATATTTTCATGTAGATAAATGTAATATTAGGAAAGAAATAGCTTTAGATTGGAATTTTAAAGAGTATTTCTTACTGTCTCTAAGAAGAGTTTACTTACATTGAAATTATTTTTCGGGCTACAGTAATAAGTGCAATTGAAAAAATAATTTTAAAATTTTATTTTCTAAAATGCTCTGACATTAATAATGATAAAGAATATCAGTATTCAATAAACAGACAGAAAACTGTAATAACAGTTGAGTTAAGCTTGAAATTTTTGTAAATTCCCTTTATGTTAACACAAAAAATTATTTTTAATGAATAGCATACTAATTTATTAAATTTTTTTTAACTAATTTAGTTTTTAATAGAAAAGAAATAAGCAGCCATAAATAAATATTATAGACTTAAAAAAAATTATTTTTTACTAAAAAATATAAATAAATTTTTGAGTAACACTCATAGTTTTGTAAGTTGTAAAAAACTCTCCCAGTTATTTTACAAAGCTTTCTTGAAAAGTAAAAATACAGTACATGCAGTATGAAAGTTAGCATTTCATTGTATATTATCACAATAATGGCTTTCACTTTGACTTTCTAAATTTTTCTCACAAGTTAAACAATTATAAATTGCAAGTGGTTTAAACTGTATGTATTTTCAGTGGTTAAGTTCAGCCAAGAAGTCCACTATACTACATATATTTTCTAAAAGCATAGGGCATGTTTCAGTAGATATGCAAGATAAACTATTTTAGTTTTGAAGGTATTATATCCGCAATAAATAGCAGTATGCAGGTAAATCGAAAGAAACTAGAATTGCCTTGGAATGTTTCAAATTATTATTTGACTTTTAAAATTTCAAAGAATATTGTACCGAGCACAGTGGTGTGTGTGGATTGAAGATTAATAAAAAGTCCTTAAGACTTATTTTTGAAGTCTTTAAGGACTTAATACAGAATTTTTCACTTAAACTTTTTATTTAAGGTCTATCTGCAATATTTAGTCTAACAACAAAAGAATATTTACAAAATTATTCACATTTAAATTTGTAACAATATCTTTTACTTGAGAGTAAATTTTTATGCTTGGAGAAGAATATTTAACTATCTTATGACATGAGTGTTAGAAACACAGTTGCTGTTAAAAGGGCAAAATAATATTTTTCTTGGAAATTTTGCTGTAAATAGTACTATAGTTGTAACAAAAACAATAAAAGTTATAACAACAACCTGTTCCTAAAGCTATTGTAAAAGCAACATTTTAGAGAAAAATACAGGTTGTAGTATGTTACTAAAGGAGAAGAATTATAAAATATAATGTAAAATTATAAGAATAATTACATGTAAATAAATGGCCCTGAATATAAAGGTAATGAAATGATAGGCAAATCAGGATCAAGTCTCTAAAAATTATCAGATAACTGAAGGAATATTTTATTGCATTTAGGTCAATAACAATATCTCCAAGAGACAAAAAAAAAATTCTTTTTTTGGGAGGGGGGGATATTAACTTTACATTCTCCATTTAAAATAAGAGAAAAAAAAATCACTTTTTATTTAGAAGGATTCTGAATCAAAATAGCCATCACAAATATAGGCTATATTTGAATCAGACTCAGTGTAAAAATGTTCACGGTAAAATCCCAAGTAACCCAAATAAACAATACGATATTACTTTTCTCCTTATATGTGAGTCATTTTTGCTTTTTATTGTCAAATAAGTCACATTCATCAGAAAACCCAAACTTCAATTTTAAAGCAGAGTTTAAAATTTTCTATCATATAGAGCCAAAATATTTATAATTTGACTAACAGTTGATGATAAGAGATCATATCTAGTTCTCTTTTTCAATTTTGTCAACATTTGTAATTCGTTTTAACAGATAATTAAGTAACTTCAAAGCATGATAAAAATTATGAAACAAAACAAATAAAAATTTAAAGAAAACTTACTTCTTTATTCTTAACAGAAGAGAAGAAACAGTATCAGGATTATCATCATACTATAAAAATTAAAATGCTCTATATAAGTCAAATAAATTAAGTTATTCAAATAATGAAAAACCATAGTATACATATTAGCAATAAATATTGCTAGTTCTACTTTGAGTGTAAATTTTGAAATGAAAATAAATGGTAACAAATAAATAAATACATAATTGCATTTTACACCTATTTAAAGTGTCCTTATTACAGTTTTCAAAATTCGACAGCATTTGGCATTAAACATTTTTTTATTAAACATTTTACCACAGAGCAACATAATAAAACATAACTCTTTCTCAGAAGAAAAGTTTAGTGATCTAATAGCTAACTACTGTGGCATGAGTAAGCATAATAATAGACCTTTTCACTTGGGGTTATGAAGAAGATATTGCCAGTTAATCTTCACTCATCCTGCTTGCTATTTAATTACTGTCAATGAATCAAGGTTTCTAGTTTCAAGGACAATGAATACTATAGTAAAACAACCTGACTGAACAAAAGCAACTTTACTGTTTCTATGCCACATTCTGCAAATGATTTAAGAATTTTTCTTATTGTTCCTGTAATCATTGCTACTGCATGTTCATTTACATTGCTTCAAAGTTCATTTACAGAATTGAAACTGACTTCATTTATTCAGTAATTAGTTTGAAGTACTTTAATATTAATTTTTTCATTATTCGTGGTATTAAGAAATTAAAAATTTTAGTAGCAGTATTATTTTTAAATAATATTGTTAAATTATATTAGGTATTTATGCATTTTATTAGAGTTTCAATCATTATACACGAAAAGAATTTTTAAAAAAAATCTGACCTGAAATTTTTTAAAAAATCCTATGTTTAATACATATTTTTTTAAAACAAAACATGATTTTTATCAGCTCTGATAAAATACTTCAATGTTTTGCCCATGGGCACTAAGACTTAAAGCATGCCACTGACTTAAATCATAAGAATCTGTTTTTTGCTGTAGGCTATTGTTTTAATTTGCTTTTATCTCTAATTTATTTATATTGAATATAAAAGGTCAAAATTTCACACACACCATCTTTTACACTTAAAAGTATTAGCATGTGTAATTTCAGGCCATTTCAAAAATGATATTTTTTTATAAGCTGCATATTTTTAATAAAATTTTATTTAATACAATAACACTATAAAACATGAAATATTTCTTTTGACAGAATATTACTATACTTAATACTCACAATCTCAGCTGTCATATCTCTCAGCACATCAACAATTCTCATTTGAACCTTTCGAATTGTCCAAGAATTGTTGAGCAAAAGGCTCAATGTTTGAATTCCCTGTTTTTCTATGAAAGAGCTTAAAGCTTCAGGACAATTACGAACAAAGGTAGATAGAGTAAGTAAAACACTACTTGTCTGATATGAAACAAGTGAAGTCAAAGTGTCATTTATAAACTTTAATAGGTCAGTTTTAGCTGCATATATCTGTACTTCTTGATTTCTAGAAGAAAAAAAAATTTAAATTAAGATATATCACTGATGAAATAAATAAACAGATAGGTTTTTAAGATGAATATCAAATCATAAATTAAAAACTATTATGATGATGATAATATGCTTAAAATTTTTAAATATTTATTTAATCTGTCAACTTTTTAAACCAATAAATTTTTTTTAAGTACTCAACTTTCATGAAAATGTTTTCAAAATTACTATTCAGTAAGAATAAATGATTAGGTCATGTACTATATATTATTAAAAATATATTTAAAACTTAAACAGAAATATAAAGCAAAATTTTGTACCAGTATATTTTGCTCACATCCCTGGCCGAAACCACTGACAATAGTAACATAAATGAGAAAAACATTATATAAAAGGCAGGGCAAATAAGTGATAGGAATATCTTATTTTTAAACTAGAATTTTTGTATAATAGTTAGGGCTGCAGGTTTGTCGCGGCGCGAATTTCCGCAAAATTGTCATTTTTCCTAAAATCTGCAAATTTCTCAATATGTCTTGACTTGCGCAAAAATTGCTTAAAATTTATTTATTTATTTTCATTTTTTATTTATTATTTTTATTAAACAGAATTTTTTATTTTCCTAAACCTTAAATTGAACATGTAAAATTTATTAGATATTTAGGGGAGTGAATCAATAGCAAAATGACATGAAAATAGTTTAGAGATAAGAGATAATCACAATCTTGTCAACTAAGGTGGTCTTTCTAACACTTAGGGAGGGTAATTACCTTCCTGAAGTCTGTAAGAGTACAAAAGAAATTGGAATCACAAAAGAAGGAAAATGTTATAAATCAAATCTTTGACAGAAAAATTGTTATACATGCTATTGCACTGGGCAATGAAATTTCTACTGCCTTTCTACATATTTAGTTAATTTTTCCTAGGCGGCTTCTTGTGATTTCTTAAATATGGATCAGTTTCTTATATGAAGTGGGGGACTTGTAACTACAGTACAGAACCCGTTATCCGGAAATCAGAAAACCGGAAAACCGAAAAACCAGAACGAAATTCGATAAATTTTCCCGCCATTTCTGAAAAAAAAAAATTTTTTTCCTCATAAGATTTTAGGATTTTTCGTTCTTTTTTGAAAGATGTTTACCTTACCATCATTTTGGAAATAATCATTAGTATATTACTCCATCGTTTTTTCTTCTTTTTAAGATTATTTCCAAAAAAAAATTTTTTTTAGTTGGGTTTAACAATAAAAACACGGCTTTTTGTAGCGATTCAGAAAACCGGAAAAATCAGTTATCCGGAATAGCGATGGTCCCGATCGTTCCAGATAATCGGTTCCCTACTGTAGTAGTTTGAATGTAGAATGTTTGAGTTTTCACGGCAATTACTTCTTACAAAGCAACGGTCAAGGAATTGCGCGTTGGTGAAGGAAAATTGATCGAGTTTTGGAAATCAAAGATCAAACGCTCCAAAATTGGTAAAAGTGACAATTAGAAGTTTGTCGGTGCCTAAAAACAGCGTTGACGCAGAAAGATCGTTTTCTAAGTATAAAAATTTATTAAGTGATGAAAGACGAAGGATAAAGGAGAATAATCTGACAATGTACAATACTTTGTACCAAAATTCGGTTATTTAAATAAAAATATTAATATTGCTCGAAGTTCAAAGAAATACTTTTGTTGCGTATTTTTAAGCCTTTTTTATTATTTGCGCAATTTCTGTCTTTTGCATCATTTATAAAAAAAATTTTATGTTTAGATTTTGAGTAATTTTCAAAATTTCCCGCGATTTTTCCGCGAATTTGGGGTATTTTTTCCCGCAACAAACTTGCAGCCCTAATAATAGTTAACAAAAACCATACAGCATGCAAGAAAATACTTGATATTACAATGTTTTGAAAAGTAAGAAAATATTTAATTCAGCTCAAGAAAAACATACAGAAAAATGTCAATATTTCCTTTAAATAGTTAACAAAATAATTTGATAAAATTTACATATTTCATAATTAAGTTGGAATTGAAAACTTTAAATATTTTAATAAAACTAATGCGTGCATGCCTAAATGCAATTTATATCAATGAAGTTTACAGGAGTGTTTTATGTTGCTGATTGAAAACTGAAATAGTTCAAGGGATAGTAACATGGGAAAATTAAGATATACATATTAATTCTGAGATCTGTTATCTAAAAATAAAGTTTAAAA